>NC_056625.2:120033952-120408952 GCF_002870075.4 Lactuca sativa | reverse complement strand
AGAAAAATCTCTCAGAGTGAAAGCAATTTTGGCGTTCCCAAAATCCTCACTATACTCACATTGATAGAAACTCCAAGCCAAAAGGAGAAGAGAATAAGGGTAAAAGGAGCATCGATCCGTTGGATCAAAACAACCAAAAGAAGACTTACGGGCCACAGAAAGAACAAGACCGGAAGGATAGGTTCGGTCCTGAAAGTAACAACAACCGAAAGCCTAGTTTCGGTCCACCAAACAACAACAAACAAAGACCAGGGTTCAGTCCATCAAGTTTTTAAAGTAGAAGACCCAATTTCGGCCCAACAACCTACAACAACCGAAAAGCCAGTGTCCATCAACAAATAGCAACTGAAGGTCTAGGTTTGGTCCCTCAAATGATCACAACCAAAAGAGTCATTTCGAACCTCAAGTCAGGAAAGATTCTCATTCTATTTTCTATTCCTCCAATTCTTCTCGTTTTCATTCTTCTTCTAAGCCTAATTCTCGTCCTACACCAAGATCACAATCGACGAAGGATTTGAAAGGAAAAAGTAAGATTTCCTCAGCAAATGAAGACCGAAAGCAAGCTAAAGTCCAGACTCCTGAACCTAAATCCAAAACACTTGAATCTAACTCCAATAAAATCAAAGTGTTTACTATTAAGAGGAAAGATAAAACAACATTAACAAAATGAACTTATCTTGTTGATGCTTCTCTTACTATTCCTGTTTCTGTAAAAGGCTCACGAGGACCCAAGAAACTTTGGGTTTCTAAATCTGCTTAATTTTTGTAGGTTATAAGTGACGAGCAGTTCGACGAAGAATGGTACATAGACAGTGTCTGCTCGCGTCACATGACAAGAAGGAAGGAAGAGCTAAGGGAGTTTCGATCCCTTCAAAATGGTGGTAACATCAAGTTTGGTAACAACTCCTATGGAACGATAAAGGGTTATGGGATGAGAACCAATGGAGACTTTACAATCAGGAAGGTGGCTTATGTAGAGGGGTTGCAGCATAACCTCATCAGTGTGTCTCAACTAGTGGGAGGTATAAGTCTCAAAGTCTCGTTCGATGACGAAGGTTCAGAGATAATAGAGAAGAAATCCAACACGGTTATTCTCAAGTTAGAACGAAAAGGTGAAATGTTCCCTCTGAATCTCAACCCAATCAAAGGGAATCCAACCATATGTCTGTTGTCTAAAGCCCATTCAGACGAAAGTTGGTTATGGCACCGAAGGCTCTCACACCTCAACTTCAAAGACATCAACAAGCTAGTCATCAGTGATCATGTTCGGGTCTTCCACTGCTTAAGTTCGATCGAGAACACTTATGTTCTGCTTTTGAAATGGGGAAACAAAGTCGCCAAAGTCACCCAACAACCATAAACACCAAAATTGTTGACCCACTTGAGTTGCTTCACATCGACTTATGTGGTCCATCATCAATCGAGAACATTGGCGGTAACAATTACATCCTTGTTATTGTTGATGACTTCTCACGGTTTACTTGGGTGTTTTTTCTAAAGCACAAATCTGAGGCGACTCCCAAGCTGAAGATCTTTATCAAGCAGATCGAAGTGCAACTGATAAAAGTCGTTCGAAACATCAGGAGCGATAATGGACTGGAATTCAAAAACAAAGAATTCGAAGATTTCTTAGCAGAAAAAGGCACCAGTCACAATTTCTCACCCCTATACACCTCAACAGAACGGAATTTTCGAAAGGCAAAACTGTACCCTGTGTGAGGCGGCCCGAACTATGCTGAGTTATGCCTCCCTTCCTCTATATTTCTGGGCAGACGCCATTGCTGCAGCTTGTTTCACTCAAAACAGATCTTATGTCATCAACAAGCGTCTCTCTCACACCCCTTATGAGATTCTTAACAATAGGAAGCTGAATGTCAAGTTGTTTCATGTGTTCGGCTCAAGGTGCTTCATTTTCAACTCCAAAGAGCATCGCAACAAATTCGATGTCAAAGCCGATGAAGGCATCTTTCTGGGATATTCTCTTACTTCAAAGGCGTACAGGGCTCTGAATAAGCGTTCTAAACGAATTGAAGAAACCTATTATGTATCGTTCGAGGACAATTACATCAAGAAGTTGAAGTCTACCGAAGGGGCAATTAGAGAGATTTTCTCTCAAACCGGTCAGGTCACAGCCTCAATCGCCAATTTTTTTGACCAGTTCATGGATTTATTTGATGAACCTAAGAAGGCTATTCACTCTGAAGCCATGGCAGCAGACAACAAGGTGGATCACCTTAAGAAGATTATTTAAGATGTTGCCAAACAAATGGCAGAAGAAGAACCGGTTAGAAACGGACCTCCTCAGAGCAATACTTCAGTCGAGGGGGAGAATCAATTCTCTTCATATCAACAGGACTCACATATCCAGGGGGAGGGTCCATCATTTTCAATCGACTATAATGCTCATGGCCAGGGGGAGAATCCAATCTTTGATGGAACCAAAAGCCCAGTCAGAACCGAAAGCCCAGTTACACCCGAAAGTCCTGTAGCAACCGAAAGTCTAGAATAGCCCGAAAGCCTAGTAGAAGAAGAATTTTTTGGTTCACATCCAAATGTTTCATCATCTGTCGAGGGGGAGAATTCCAATATGCATTATGATGATGATATTCAATCAGAGTTGGAAGATGTGGTAAATGCTGAATTGGATTCGTCTTATCACTACTAGAAAAACAGCCTTTAATGACGCGCAAATAATGACACGCGGTGATTTACGATACGCAAAAGCGTGCGCTCTAAAAATAATGTCATCTCTTCAAACTTTTGAAGGATAGAGGTCACGCTTTTGTGCGTGCCCTAAAATTAATGTCCAAGAAAAAAAATTAAAAACACGGAGGGCACTTATTTAAAAATGGGCGTCGTCTAGAAATGTCGCTTTATATTTTTTGAATGAAAGGCGCGTTCTCTTTTTTTTGCAGCTGGGGGGAAACGAAAATCCCAAAATTTTGAAATGCCGCCATTGTTATCCTCTATCTTATTTCCATCTTTCTTCTCTCTTTCTCTCTCTCTCTCTCTCTCACTCACTCACTCTCTCTCTTTCTCTATCTCTCTTACTCTAATACCCAAAAAAAAACCTAATATCATCACAAATCCTCTTTTCTCCCACAAAAAAATCGCAATATCACCAAATCTTTGATCCCGTCTTCTGAACAGATCAAACTCGCAGGGGTTCTCGATTTCTCTATGTTGATGTGTGGTGACACGTACAAAAAAAGGAGTGTAGCGCCTCTACCTTTCAATTTCATTTGTCGGTTGCTTCAAATCGACTATTGCTTTCTCTCTCACAGGGGTTTCTTTGTGCGTTCCCTTCACCTCCATTCATATAATTTTCTTACCAGAACATTCGTTTATTTTATGAACAAAAGGATTCAAGAAGCAATCAGAAGTTTAATTAGAGATATGGTGAAGTTTAGTAAAAGCCAACTTGATTTTGATCTTTCAAAATGTGTTCGACCTCAAGAAGTGTAACGGTAAAGCTCACGCGATATATGATAATAGGAACTCACGAAAAAGTAGATCCAAAATCCCAGAAATATCAATCCAACCGCACTCCCTTATAACTCACAAGTTTTTTGCATTTCTTCCGGTAGTCTACCATTGTCATCTTCGTGGAAATCCTAACGACCTCAATCTCAGTCGACTCCCCAAGACCTACAAATGGTACGTTTCTATTTTCTCTTTCCCTCTTAAACCCTGTTTTAATGATGGCAAAGGAAGAACTAAACTAGGTATTGTCGTAATTTTATTAACAAAATTCTAGTATTATTAACAAAAGGGACTTCGACTTCCACTTCCACTCATGGAGAAAGGGAATGGAACTCACGAAGAGGCAAGTAGCCCAGGTTGGGGTGCTTCATTTTTGGTGCAGACAGCTGAAGATGCTTCTGGAATTACTGTTACTCCTCCTTCTCCTTCACCAAGATCTTCAGTAGTATTCTCATCAAAAGGGGATACAAGTCCTCTTCAAAAGCTTCAGAACCAAGTTTTCAGAGCACTAAAAGGTTTATCTCCACCTTCTAAAGATAAAAGTAGAACTTACAATCCAGAAGTATTAACTAGCCAAAAACGTCAATGGGCAAGCTTTCAGTTGGATGCCCTGGTATGTAAATATGTAATATCTTTCTTTTTTCTTTTTTCTTTTTCTTTACTCCTATCTTTCATTCCTGAATCTTGAATTCTTGATGATTGTTTATCATTTCCAAAGCTTTCAGTTGGATGCCTTGGAAGTAGTCCCTTTGTTGCTTAAGGAGATGCAATAATAATGGATGTTGCGTGCATGTTGTTCAGAGTTTAATAAAGAGGTAAACATAGAAATTTCATCTATTAAATTATTATGTTTTAGTTCCTTAAAATTATTTTCTTCCAGATAAGGTTGAAGAAAGAGTAAGAAGAGAAGGAAGAAAAGAGAAGATACAAAGCCCAGACTCATCTTTACACTGTTATAAAGGTTAGTTGATATTATAATCAAATCTTTTAAATAAATGTCTGGAGGCTCACTTTTATACATTTTAGGGAATTCATAAATAATATATATATATATATATATATATATATATATATATTACATGGCTAGGTTGCAAGTGGAAGTGATCTATTAGAACAGATGGGGAAAGATATATATTTTGATCTTGTCGATCATGAAAAAGTTCACAGTTTCCGTATCCAAAAAAACAGATGTGGTTTAACCATTTCAAGGTACTCTTACTCTATGATTCTATATAACTCTGAACAACTTGTCTCAATAGCAGATTGTGAAGACAGACATGTTTCAGGTAGTATAGAAAAAAAATAGGAGAAGGCAATCTATGCTGGTCATTCGTTATGTTTAAATCAATAATTATAGAATTAATTTAAGTTATTCCAACTATCTATTTTGGGATGCAGGAAGAGGTGGTAAAAGAATTTGGTATACCTATTCAATGCCAGAGGTTTTGGATATGGGCAAAGAGGCAGAATCATACATACAGTCCCAATCGCCCTTTGACACCAAAGACGAAACACAATATGTATGCTCCCATTTCTGTAATGTTTTTAATTTTAATTAATAGTTAATTAATTAATATTTGGTATGGAATTGTAATACTTTTGGTGGAATGGAGTGCTTCATTAAAATCTAGCCAGTATGTATGATTAATCCCCAAACCCAACATATCTTATAACAAATTATATGTAAAATAATTTGTTTCCTTTTTATTCAGATTGAGGATGGGGACATCATTTGCTTCCAAAAACTTCATCAGGACCTCTGCTTCTTACAATCCAAAAGAAGGTATTGGTGCAGTTTGCTATTCTATTGGTGATTTGAAGCATGTCGAAGCTTGTAAGTGTATAGTGATAGATTTAGTGAGACACAAACACAAGTTATTTGCAGTAATAAAGATGTAAAAAAGAAACCATTAATTTCCTAAGATATTGTTGCTTCACAAGTTACAATGTACAGGTCTAGGGGTTCTATGAAAGAATGTCCATTTGGTGCTAACCACAAAGAAGATGGTGAAATTGTTGCAATGCAGTTTATTTAATTTTAGGAACTAAGTATATGCTTGAGGAATGATGTTAGTTAGTTATTTCTACTGTAAAAACAGTATATTTTTATGAAATATGAGAGATGATAATTATTTTGGGTTAGTTTTTTTAAAGTCTACTTGATCATTTATTTATACTCTAGTAATGGGTTGTTGATTTGGTTGCAGGAATGGAAGTCAATGGGAAGGATGATGATTTGAAGACACCACTTCTGAATCCCTCTGATGCTGTTGCAATTGATGATTCACTTCCCTTTAATTGGCAAACAAATCATTTTCACTCATCTCCTGTTGATTTGGGAAAGCTCTGTGACAGGTCAACATCGACTACAGAGAATCTGTTTGGGGATTTAACATCAAACATCACATCATCTGTTCCACAAAACAAGCAACTACAGTTTGGCCAGGTAGTTAAAATTTTCTCATATTCCAAAGTTTGAATTACCAAAAAATGTCATTAATGATGGCAACAAGGAAGATATAAGATATGTAGTTTATTTATGAAACTTTATGTTGGTTTAGTGTTTTCCTGGATTTTTTTGGCTAACTTATCCTTGATTTAGTATGTTAGTTCAATGTTTTGATGGATTTTAGGTTAAACAGGGATGTATCTTTGACTTACCATTTTATTGAAAATGGAATTATGGGTTTGGTTAAAAGAAAAAATAAATAATAATAACTACATGAAATAATGAACTTTTCAAAATGTCTCATTCCATTATAATATCTTTGTGACTTAATGTTTTGGAACTTGATTACTTACTGATAGTTGTTTGATTCTGGTGTTCTACTTTTCAGAGAAACTGGATGACTAGCTAATCCAAAGGCTTCTATTTACGGATTAGTCGCCTCTTCCTCTTTAAGAAAATTAGGGCTTTCATCAAGAAACCTTCAATTGCAGTTGACGACTCAATATTTAAGGGTCTTAATCAGGTATTTTGTTTTCCCAAAACATGAAAATTTGTAAACTGAGACTGAGAGCCACTTGGTATAAAAAAAATACATCTTTTCTACTGCAGTGCCAGAGAGTGTAAAAAACAATTGACCAATTAAACTGTTATCATTTCCAAGATCCTTGTTCTCCTAAACAAAAAGATTCAACATTTTATAAAATTAACCAATTAATGTAATGTAGTACATATTTGCTAATGATTTATATGAAAGAAGGTAAAGTACCACTTTGAGAAATGGTTCCAAGGCAGTCTATTAGTTCTTCTTTGGTCATTCTAATACCAGTGTCTCTACAATAAGGGTAAAAAAAGGTTTATAAATCTCTTGTAGAGTTGTATTTTATGAGAAAAGATTCAAGAATGAAGAAAACTAAGTAATCTTATGATATTGTGATTGTCCTTTTTTCTGGATCAGGTTTAATTTGGATTTCAAGCTCACCAGCATCTCCAAGTAATGAGGGATCCGTTACACTTAAGAATATTAGCTTATCAAGAGCATCACTTGTATTACTAAAAGAAGGTTTCTTGTTAGAACTTTTGTTTTTAAAAATGATAAAAGATGGAAATCAAGTATGAAACATGTAGACTGTAGAGATGTTTTTAGATGTAAATTTATATATTGTAAGAAATAGAATTGTAAGACATTAAATTTTATGAAATGGATTATATTTTTTGTATATGATATTTTATTTTATATTGTGAGGCATTAAATGCAAATTTAATTTGAAAATTAGTAAATCTATAAAAAAATAATTTTTTTTAACATTTAAAATTATGATACGCAAACATGCGTGTCATCTTCATTTATGACATGGCCTTTCTTGACAGAGGCTTTCTTGATACGCATTGTGTGTCATTAGCACGCGCGTCGTAAGGTTACGACACGCGAATGCATATCGTCTTCCTTTATGACAGGGCCTTCCTTGATACGCATTGCGTGTCGTAACCGCGCGTCGTAAATGCGCGTCGTCTCTCTTTATGACAGGGCCTTCCTTGACACGTATTTGCGCGTCGTCTGAGCGTTTTACGACGCGCAATGAGCGTCGTAAAAGGCCTTTTTTCTAGTAGTGTATGATCCAAATTATCCTCCTCTCACCAAATGGACTAGAGATCATCCTGTATCTCAAATAGTGGATGATGCATCATAAAAGGTTCTAACTCGATCACAACTGAAGGCAAAGCAAACTGCTCTATTCTCCAAAGTGGAATTCTGCATGTTTAATTCATTCATCTCCAAAATAGAGCCGAAGACCGTCCATACTGCTCTCGATCATTCTGATTGGGTTCAGGCAATGCAAGACGAACTAAATGAGTTCGAAAGAAATAAGGTCTGGAGACTTGTTCCAACACCAAAAGATGCTTCAGTTGTCGGTCTCAAATGGGTGTTCAGAAACAAAATGGACAAGGAGGGAAATGTGATCCGGAATAAGGCTCGGCTAGTGGTGAAAGGATATTTCCAGGAAGAAGGAATCGATTATGAAGAGATATTCGCTCCGGTTGCAAGGTTGGAATCCGTTCGAATATTTCTTGCCTATGCTGCACACAAGAACTTTGAGGTCTACCAGATGGATATGAAGTGTGCCTTTCTGAATGGGGAACTTGAAGAAACCATGTACGTGGAGCAACCTCCTGGTTTTGTAAATGAAAAGTATCCAAATCACTGCTACATCTTGGATAAGGCAGTTTATGGTCTGAAACAAGCTCCTAGGGCATGGTATGAAACATTAACTAAATTTTTAAAGATGTCTAAATTCAAACAAGGTTCGGTTGACCCAACCTTCTTTCGTAAAAAGGAAGGTAACTACCTTATGATCGTTCAAATCTATGTCGACGATATCATCTTCGGCTCCACGAATCCTAGCCTAACGGCTGAATTCAGGAAGTTGATGGAGACTAAATTTGAAATGAGCTCAATGGGTCCGATTAACTTTTTCCTTGGTTTAAATATTAGACAGGGACCCAAAGGCATCTTTATCAACCAGGAAGCATACACAAAGACTCTCCTTGCCAAATTTGGCATGATGGGAGACTCAAAGGTCAAAGTCCCTATGGCGTTCGACACCAAGCTCACACCATCTTTGGAAAAACTGGCAGTCGACATAATGCTATATCGCCAAATGATTGGTTCCCTGATGTACCTCACAGCTAGCAGGACCGATATAATGTTTTCAGTATGCTATTGTCCCAGGTTTCAAGCAAATCCTCGTGAGCCACACATGCTGGCAGTGAAGAATATATTCTGGTATTTGAAGTGAACCACCTCTCTCGGTCTTTGGTATCCCTCAAACTCAGGTTTCTTCGTTCAAGCCTACTCAGATGCAGACTTAGGAGGATGTGGTCTAGACCGAAAAAGCACCACAGGAGGCTGCCAATTCCTAGACAAGAAGTTGGTTAGCTGGAAATCGAAGAAACAAACATGTGTTTCTCTATCTACAGCCGAAGCAGAGTACATTGCAGCCGCCTCTTGCACATCACAAGTGATTTGGATCCAAAACCAACTCCGAGATTATGGACTCAATATGAAAAAGATCTCACTATATTGCGACTCGGAAAGTGCAATTAGGATCTGTCATAACCCAGTGCAACATTCCAAGACCAAGCATATAGCACTGAGGTATCACTTTATTAAGGATCATGTGGAAGATGGAAACGTCGAAATTCACTTTGTTCGAACCACTGATCAACTGGCCGAAATCTTCACCAAAGCCCTTCCTGAAGCGAGTTTCAATAAAATCCTACAAGGCCTAGGTATGATGGAATCAGAGTCAGTACCAACACACCTTCTAAAAACTTAAAGTTGGAAGCAAAATGAACCGAACGCTCGGTCTATTTCGGGCTCGGTTCACACGGGAACCGAAATGAACCGAACTCTCGGTCTATTTCGGGTTAGGTCCCACTGCACTTGTTTTCACTTATCTCAAAAAGGTGATGTCTTTGGTTGTATACTTTTGTACAATTGTTTTCTAAAATTCCAAAAAACAAATTTAGGAACCGAAATGAACCGAGTGTTCGGTCCATTTCTGGTTCGGTTCAAAATTTATTTCTGTTTGGTTTGTTTTGTTTTTCTCTTTACAAAAATATTGAAATTCCAAAAATATGTTCTTTCTTTTGTCTCTACTTCTGTTTATGTTAACAGTTTCTGGAATATCGATGGGGCGAGTATCATTCTCACACTTTATACTAGCTAAGTGTCCCTAGAAGCATGCTGCTGCATGTTGTCCTAAGCCTCAACTGATTTTGAATAAAGCCTTATTGACTGGATATATACAAACCTCGTCTTCCCAATTAGGCTGCTAAATTTATTCTAATCATGAGCTACCTTACTCTTTTCTCATATGAGTTAAGAGTTTTCTGCTTGGTCACTCTTTTTATAGAAGAGGTACTTTGGTTTCTTTTCAACACCTCAAACATTTTTCTCCATCGTATTTCGGTTCATAAATGTAACCCTTGAGACTCTCAGAAATAACCACTGAGGTTTATGGTTACACAATCTCTGTGTTTATGATCTTAGCTTCGTGTCACTACGTGCTAAGTGAACCCAAAATTCAATACCCACTATGAATTGACGGTGAAATATTAAATTTGCTCTAGCTTTCACCCATGAATTAACAGAACCACCCAAGTGGTTGTACCATGAAATCTCTATTTATTTCTTTTTGTGTGATTCTTATGAAATTGTTACACACCATAACATTTCTTCCAATAGAATCCAGTTTTAAATTTTTTTTTTTTGAGATTTCACACCAAACATTTCCAACAAGTCACTGAATATAGTCTAAAACTACTTGTTCAACAGACCACATCGGTCTCACAGGTACTTCGTTCGGTTTCGGTCTTATGTCAAGATCCGGAATTCTGAACTAAAGTGAAAGCCACCCTTCTAAGCCTCATCAAAAGATGCCTTTCAAAACTTCTTAACAAGTGCTTGATCGTAATTCAACGGGAAACCACACAGACACTTTAAAGTCTCTTTTGACTTTGAAGGAAGAGATTCGTGCCCGGGATCCACTGTTTCGTGTCTATATTGACATCATAAATTCCCACATAGATGTTGCTTTATTTCTTTATCTTTGAAACTCTACGCATGAAAATCTTTTTGATTTTCCAAAAGTCTGGTTAGGTTCTCTACAAGCTACTTTCCTTTATGTAGCTTCGGTTCTTAATGATATACTCAACAAGGGAATGTTGTGGTTTTTCTAAGTCTTTTATTTTATTTAATGATGACAACTCATTTAAAACATAAGATGATGACTCAGCGGGAAGATTAAAGGTTTCCAAAATTCAAAAAGGGATTTGGTGTGAAGGCGTGCTAAACGGAAACGATTTTCTCTCTCATGCGTAATCATCGAGGTTGCCAACTGTCACGTTTCAATCAAATCAGGAACCATTTTGCGTTTCAAGAGGATTTGGGGGAGAATTTTTCTCTCACCTCCATACCTGGTATAAAGGGTTAAACCCTAGTTGTTTTACCTCTTTACTACAACCCAAATTTCTGAGAACAAACAAAGGCGATTTTTTCCCACTGTTCATCTTCTTCTTCGAAGCACTCAATAATGGTGGATTCCTCCTCTGTTCATGAAACATCCACCATTCTCCCATTCAGGCCTCAGCAAAGCTTGGTCATCGACCTCACCCCAATCTCCTATGATGCCTTCATGTATCCCATAGTGGAGTGTGTCAAATACTCTCCACTGGTTCTCGCACTCTCCAAGGTTGAAATTGTGCCTATGGAATGTCTATCCCATATTTTCTCCACAGCTCACTATGACAAATCCGTTGATCGCATCTTCTTCGACATCCTTGACACCAAAACCTCCATCTTAAAGCAGCGATTTTGCTGGCTTCTAGGATTTGAACCCGACGAATCGAGGGTTAACCCTGATTCGATCTCTGTGGGTCAATTATTCTCCATGTTTTACAACATGGGTTATACTGAAACCCTTTCTACTATCACGAAGTTCAAGAATTCATGCCTTCCTCCTCAATGGAACGACTTCTTTGCTATTTTGTTCAAAGGTTTATCTGAGAGGAGTGCAGGTTCTGATGGAGCCAGTCATTTGTTTATGACAATTCTTTATGGGTTGTACAATGGGATCAACCTCGACTATGGCTCGGTTCTCTGGCAGCAGTTGATTCAAAGCCTACGCTCTACTTCTCGACACACTGAAATCTCCTATGCCAGGTTCTTGACGCTCGTCACCAAATGGGCAATGGACAAGTATCATGTCCCCACTGTGGCCACTTCTCCACTCTCCTCAATTGGCATGTTCCACACTACAAATATCATTGTCACTGATCCCTCCAAGTTCATCTTTGTTGGCTCAATTCCTGAGTCCGTGTATGCTTGTGTATCAGAAGAGAGCCACATCATCAAGACCTACAAGGAGTTTCTTCCTTCGGGTCCAAGAGAACTGACTGCAGAGATGCTTCAGTTCATCAACGACGCAGACAAACTTGCTACTAGGGGAAAGAAACCAGAGAAAGGGAAAGGAAAGAAAGTGGTCAAAGGGGAGAAAGGCCCTACTCCTAAGAAGAGAAAATCAACAAAGGCAGCCCAATCACCTCCACCGAAGAAGAAGAAAACACAGCCTAAAAGAAAACTTGTTCTTGCTTCTTCCTTAAGCGAATCAGAGGATGAAGGTTTAGACTCAGAGGAGTCGGTTCGAGGCGACTCTCCTCCTCGATCGCCTTCACATGAGGTACCAGTCATAACCGAACTTGTATCCTCTCCACCTATCACTATCTCTATTTCCATTCCCCCCCCCCCCCCCATAACTTCCTCTACTTATATTCCACCCACTTCTCTTCCTATACCACCTCCCATTTTCTCTGAAGCCACAAAAACAACAACCACTAGAGTTCGAACCAATGTATTTGATACGGGGGATCATACTTCAGCACCCGAACACACACCTACAACCGAACCCACTTCCACACCCGAACCTACTCCCACAACTGCACCTCCAAAATTGCCTTTATCTCCCAATCACTTAGTCGAAACCGAGACATTTCTAGGAGGGGTAGATATGACCTTCGATTCAATTTACTACAGTCCCTACCAGGTTTAGAGCGATGATGATGACGATGCTCCTGTCACCAAAACGCACATCAAGGAACTTCACGAGAAGATTGATAATCTCGTCGCTTCTTCCTCCTCCTCTCGGTCCCATATCACAGAAGCTGCCATTCAGGGGATGGTCGATACTTTCACCAAGGCACACGAAGCCTCCATCAACTCTACCACTGTTGCTATAGATGCATCAACAAAGGCTTGTATTGCTGCGACCGAAAAAGTCGAAAAACTATTTCGAGATGCTACTCTCTTTTTGGAGTCTTTGCAGGGGGCAGCCGAATCTAATGCAGCGAAGGTTAATTCGGTTGTTGAGAAGCTAGCTACTTCCTTTGAAACATAACAGCACCACTTCGCCAGTCTTCGTCAGACCCTAGAAGCAGACAACAAATCCTTCCAGACAACCGTTGAGTATCGCCTGACCAAGCTCCAAGAAGACCTTGCAACGGAAAATTCTGTGTTGGATGCACTTGCATGCAAAACAATTGCGCTAAAAACCGAGAGTCTTCAACTTTCCCTATTCCCTCCATGGACTCTTGAGAAGCTTCTCAAAGAAGCTATCGAGTCGCCCAACATCCTCTGGCTTGAACCTGTGATCTCTTTGGACAGGGCTAATTATGTTGACTCTCAATTCAACATGCCCTTGACCCGAAAGGCATTTATCTTTCATGCTTTTCCCCACTTAGCTGAAGTCCCTCATCCACACCCGAAGGTTGATAGGGAACTTATTGATTTCTATCTAAGGTTTGCTCAGCCTCAGTATCAGACGTGGAGTGCACATAAGATTGTCAATTTTCAGGTCCTCAAACCCTTTCGGGAGGGTAAGTTCACGAACGTCAGATTCAAAGTCTTGAGGGGGTCAGATAAAGCCGAACATGCCATTTCTCTCGTTGATCTTCCTAACCTAAATCCTCACGATTGGATCATCCTGCATAACATCCTCCTCACCAATGAAACTGAATATGGGCCAATCATAGATCACTTCACGAGGATGTTGGCTTGTTAT
Organism: Lactuca sativa; assembly: GCF_002870075.4. Lineage (NCBI taxonomy): Eukaryota > Viridiplantae > Streptophyta > Magnoliopsida > Asterales > Asteraceae > Lactuca > Lactuca sativa. The sequence goes on along the minus strand of NC_056625.2, from coordinate 120,395,404 downwards.
ATCATGGAGGTTGCCAAGTTGGATCAGGAAATTGCCAATGTATTTAGAAAGAAGCCCACCATCTCCCCAGTCGGTTCTTCAAGTGATCTGAATAAAATGCAGATGGGGACGATTGATTCGAAGCGAAACTCGGTTATGTTCACCAGGAAAGAAGGCCAGAAATGTCTGTTCGCTTTGGCTGACAAACATCTTTACACCACTTCATGTCTGGAGCATGTTCTAGGGATCATCAATAGGTGTAAGCTTAATTCTGAAGATGATAAGAAATACTTCAATGACATGGTCCACTGGTATATTCATTTCCGACGAACTCTTCTTGCCCTCATTCCTTGCCTGGTCCCAACCACGAAGAAGGTTGTTGCAGCAGGATCCAGTAAGCCAAAGTAGAGTCACGCCCCAATTGACACAAAGGGGGAGATTGTTGGGTCCATTATGTGTTGCGTCTTAAGCTCGGTCCTTAGCCCTGTTTTGTATCCGGATTGGGCCTGTCCATCCGTGATTTAATTATTAGGGTTTAGTATTTATAGATGCTTGCATGCATCTTTGTACGTAAGTTGTTTAGTCGATCATTCAAAACGATCATTGATTTTATCGATTGTAACCCTAAAAGCCTCTACAGTGGAAGTTCTTCATCGAGCTCTGCTGAGGCGTGAATCTATTGAATCATTCAGCTCATTATTGATTCATTTTGTTGTTTGTTATTTTGTTTGCATTATTCTGATTAACCTGTGTAAGATATAAACGATCAAAGAGTTCTTTCAACTCATCACAATGAATAACAGCAATCATAGCAACACAACCATTACAGTGAATACTTTAATAAAATGTTTACATTTTTTGAAATTTAGTTTGAATTACATCCAATAGTTTTGCATAGTAAAAAAAAAACTTAAAAACTCTTAATGCTTCAGTTCCTCAAAAATCCAGGAAGTACCTGTCTACTGATTTCCTGAGAATACAAGCACTTTGAAAAATATCAGCATAAAGTTGGTGAGTTCATAAGCAGTAATTTGTAATGAAAACTTGTTGATAAACGTAGCATTATCGATTTCGTATACAACCATGCATGTTCGTTTCTAAAAAACTATAGTGATATGCGAAAATACTACCTCATGTGACTAGCTAAAGCTAATCATGAAGCATAAGTATTTAATATGTAAAACCGTAGCATAAATGATTCGGTTTTGAAGACCCTGGCTCGGCCAGTATGCATAGTGTGTTTAATTCTATTTGGTATAAATAAAACTGCTGGATAAAGTCGGGTTGGTAAACTAAAGTTGATTTATACATAATGTGAGTCGTATAACCATGCCTGATATGACTAGTGACCTTTCCAACATTCTTCAGGCGTTGAGTGAAATGACATTTGTACATCTCAGGCGTGCCCGCCTAACTGTAGCTAGCAGTCCAGATGTGGGATTGTCAGTCCCGAATAGATCTATTCATAAATATTACGTTCTCCCTCCCGAATAGATCTATTCATAAATATTACGTTCTCCCTGTACACCAAAGGGTATAGTAGTGAAGTAGCGTCTCACAGTATCGTACAATCTAGTTTACATGTAGTGCAGTAGCGTTCTACCGTAGTGAAAATCTGTATGTATAACGTATATAGTGATAATTACAGTTATGAAAATCATGATGAAGTAGTGATGTAAACTGTAAACGTTTTCTGTTCCAATGCATATGTTTAATAGTGAAAGTTTCTATGCTTGATAAGTTTTAGAGAAATCTCAAACTATACCGATTATAGTTTGCATGTATAATGTAGCGAATAGCGTGTCAGGAAAAAAACTATGCAATTTTAGTGAAAACGTCCCTTATGGATTTAAAGTACGAGATTTGCATAAGTTTTATGTATATTCAAGAAAATGTTTATGTTTAGCTTGTATTCCCCCCTGAAAACATTAAAAATGTAGAAAAATGTAGGGGTATGAACTCACCGTTGTTGCGTGGAGTTGTTGACTGAAGTGAAGATTCCCGAGTTGATGCACGTGACACTTAACGAAATCCTATTATTAAATAAATACATATATGTATCTACATTAGCGATTTTCGATAAATAAAGTGTCAGAAAACACTTGAATTTCGGTTGAGAAAGGTTACCAGGACTTGCTTGAATCGAAGAAATGAGATTTTAGCCAAAAGCACCACTGAAAAGGTGTTTACGGTTTCTGAAGGCTCAATGAGTTTACGGTTTCTGAAGGCTGACCGTAAACTCAAGAACAGAGCTTACGGTTTCTGAAGGCGGACCGTAAACTCAAGAACACTAGTGCTGATTTTGAAGAGATAATCGTTTCCAGACGTTGCAAAGTGACTACAAACGTGGTTTCTTGATGATTTCTGAAGTTTGAAGGCATTTTGAGGTGTTTACAGTCAAGGTTTTTAGAGAGAGAAAGGGAGAGTTTTTGGCCAGAAATGTTGTAATGAAGGTGGAGTTATCATATTTACAGGGGTGAGGTGGGGGTCCACTCTTTACTAACCGTAAACAGGTTTACGGTCGTAAATAAGTTTACGGCCGTAAACAGGTTTACGGTCGTAAATAAGTTTACAGCCGTAAACACATTTACGGTCGTAATCTCACTTAGACCGGAAATGTTTGATTTTTCGAGATATTTGGGTTTCCGTGCGATTTTTGGTTCCGACTCGCAAATAATTTAATTAAATATAACTAGATTATTTTCCAAACCAAAAAGTTTGACGAAAAAGTTAACAAATTCGAAATTTTATTAACGGAAATCGTGTAACGGAAACGGAAAGAGTTTCGGGTTGTCACGCCCACTTTCTTCACAACCCCTACATTTCTTCACAGGCGTTACATCTCTCCACCACGACACAATCATCCACCACCACCTACACTTGTTTCCGATTGAGAAAGTTGGTTGTACAATAGATCAATAACCTCAATAATAAGAAGCTGCAGATTTCTAAAAACAACAAAGAACTCAAAAATCAAAAGATATGAATGTGATTTAGGGATTTTTGAAGTGATTTGAATAGAAAATGGAGTTGGATTCTTGTTCGTTGGGTTCCAGATTTTCTGAAAAGAAAAGGGAATTGGATTCGCGTCCGACAGTACATAACGAGAGTAAAAAGGGAAAGCAATCAGTGTAGTCGGGTGGCGAGCTGGCTCCGGCGGCTTTGCTACCTCAATTTTTGGAGTCCGACTCGGATTGACGAGAAGGAAGGGGAACAACAAAAACGATGGATGATGGTGGAGTGTGACTATGAGAATTGTCAGAATAGGCGGTGTCAGGCGGTGGCAGTAAGTAATCGCGAATGTCTTGGTGGTCGGAAGAACAGCTCCATCTCCGGTAGGGAGTTCTTGGTCGTAAATGAAGAAGGCGGAGGGGGTGGAGTTTGTAGAGAGAGAGAGAGAGAGAGAGAGAGAGATAGAGAGGCGTTTTTATTTTTTAATTATAAAAACTATTAAATAAGTATTAAGCTATTTTTTAATTATATTTAGTTTTTTCTTTTTAAAAAAAAATAACTAAAAAGATCATAAATGGTCCCTATGGTGTGAAATGACGAAAATGCCCCTGAATTAACGGACAAAAGTTAACGGACTTAGCAATAAGGACCAATCGTCAAAAGTTTTGATAACACAGGCAGCATCTATGAGGTTTTTAAACCACGGCGACTAAACTTCAGATTTTGGGTAACCATAGGGACCATTTATGATGTTTTTTCTTCTAAGAATGATTATAAGTTGGTTACTAAGGTTAAATAAATATCAAACCTAATGTGTAATAAATATACTAAATTTCAATTTTAAAATAATATCTTTTACTTCTTATAAAGTTATGTCTTTAACTTTTAACATATTATATTTAATTTATTAGATTTAATATGTGATTGTACGTAAACCATTATCAGTTTAAAACTACAACTTTTAAACAGTTTGGACGAAATACTTAAATTGTTATTTTAAATATAACATTACAATGTCAACTCAAATATAAATTTCAGTTCCAGTTAAAAAACCAAATAATATTGTGTAAATAGTTAAAAAATGATAAATTGTAGTGATAAATGCAAAAACTAACTTGTAATCTCAATTTAACTATAATATTTCCTAAAGATATTTTTATTATCGTTAAAACTTTTCAAATAAGTAGCTTAAAATAACTTATAATAACAATAGTTAAAATAACTATATATAAATGATTATATTGTTACCTTTAAAATCAAAAAACAATGTTTGATGTTTTAAATAATTATAATGATAAAAATTAAAACATTAAGCAAATAAATTTTAAAAAATGAATTAAAAATAACAACAACTATAAATAACATTAAACCATATAATATATTTAATTTTATTCATGTGTAACTTGCTGGTAGAAGTCATTCAAACAATTGAGATTATGCAGCTATAATAGATGTATATATTATCATATAATTCAAAATAATCAATACATTATATCAATTTACTATATGAATTATTATATCAAATTTAACAACAACGTTATTGCTATATTAAAAGAACATATATTTATAAAGACTTAAACTATATAGTTGTTTCCACGCAACGTGCGGGCATTCACCTAGTGTGTTTGTGTGTGTGTATGTGTGTGTATATATATATATATATATATATATATATATATATATATATATATATTTATAGAGAGAGAGAGAGAGAGCTAGGTTCAAATGTTTCTAGAAACTATTGTTTTCCTAAATGCTTCAATCACAAATTAGCAAATAATTAAATAACTAATTAAATCAAGAGGGGTATTTCTGGTGTGTAAGCAATTATGGAAACAAAATAAATATATGTTTACCTAATATCTCTTCTTTATAACCATCGACATACATCTGTATCTCTCATATTGCGGTTGTCGTATCTTCTTCTTCCTCGCTCTCCTTCGTCGGCTTCATATTCCATCACTAAAATCGGTCTATAGTTGCCGTTGTACACCAACATCCTAACCCTGGTATGTTCTTGAACTCAATTTCTAATTTTTAAACCTAATTTCTGATTTTATAATCAAGTTTCTTTTGAGGATGGTTAAAAAGAGTGATTAACAATTTGATCTTCGTCTAGTTTTTTCTTTATCAAAGATCCTAAACAACATATGTTATAGCATTGAGATAGATTCTTTCGTTACAACTAAATGAATATATATAGTATTAATGTTGCACTCATCCACATCAGGTAAGATGGAAAGGGTCAAGGTTTTGGCATGTGATATCGTCGATGCACAATACAAGGTTTGTATTTATGATGAATTCAGTACCTTCAGTTCCTCTTGATTTACGATTCTTCAGGTTCGTCTTCTTTGTTTTTATTTGGTATTGAAAAACTTAAACTTTGATGTTCTCTAAAGAATTTATGTTTTTTTTATTTTGCTTTTGATCACACTAAACCCTTCACTGGATTTTGTCTTGTTTAATGATAATGTCTTATAAGTGTTTGTTGAAATGCCTGAAAGAGAATCTAAAGAATTTAACATAATGGTATGCATTTTGTCAGAATTACTAGCAACACATGTTTTATGTAATTGTTTAAAAAGGTAATTAATTTATCTGTTTATTATTTTGGTTCAATTTGTGATTTTGAATTCCAATTTCTATTGTCCCTCGTTATTGTATATTTGGAATCTAAAATTATATTAGCAGTAAATACAATACTTTTGAATGTATTACATGTATTTTGTCAGAATGTATTCTACCAGAATAAAATCTATGTATTCTGTCAGAATGTATTTTATGTATTTTGTCATATTCTATGTATTCTACCGGAATATATAAACTGATAGTTAATTGTAAGTCACATGTTTTTAACCATTACTAGTCGTGTGCCCGCACAAAGCGGCGGCGACAAATAGTTTCCGTAGACGATTAGTTCCATTCAGGATAAAAATAAAAGTATGTTACTATTTTCGTTTTAAAGTATGTTGTGTTTAGTTTAGTTAAATACAAAAATACCTTGTTTTGGTTTAAAAAATAAACATAAGTTATGTTAGTACGTTATTATTTAGGTTATTCATTATTATAAAATATAAACGAAAAATAGGACGAATCATGGTCATTGTTTCATCTTGCAAAATGAAGTTAACTTGTTTTTAAAGATTCAGGTATCACATTTCTTTCAAAATATTATATATTTCACATAATTAACTTGTTTTTACCTTCCAAATTTTTTTCTTTATAGCTGCAGTAAGTTTTCAAAAAATATGATGAATTTGGAGTTTTCATAGTTCGTACATGGTGTAATATCGGTTTACTTGAGCAAGATCATATGTTATAATTTTTTTCATGCTAATCTAAATTCAAGTCGATTGTACTAAGGTTTAAGATTTATGATGTATATCACATCTTTTTATTAATATTGAAATACCAAATAATTGAATAATTAAATTATTAATAAAGTTTTTAGACCAAAAGAAGTGTCCTAAATATTACATTTATTTTTAATAAGTAATCTTAGAAAAAAGTTAGCAAAACCAAGGCCGTTGAAAAATCTTTTGTAATATTAAGCATATGGCCTTCCATAAACCCCCGGGTAACAAATAATCATGGTCATAAATGTTAAAAACGACTATCTTTTTTATGACAATAGTTACACATAGGTTGACCTTCCTAACTTGCAAATTAGCTCAATTAGTTGTTTTATCTTTTACGCATGATTGAGATGATATTTACGGTAGTTAATAAAAATGCAAAAAAATATCTTATTTTACAACAGATAAAATATTCAAATGTTTAATGAGATTTTAATAAAATAAACTAAGCTTTGTCTTACCAATCAATAACACTCTAGGTATCAAAAAAAAAAAAACAAACATTTGATAAATATTGATCTACAAACAAACGACACTGCACTTCAAAAAAAATAATTGAACCAAAGTTCTTAGCAACAATGTTTTCTTTGAACTAAACTAATGATATAATGAGCCATCCGATCCTTGAAAGTATAATTGTTATATAGACCATCCATGTTTTAGGCATCACAAATAAATAAAAATTTTAATAAAATCCCTCAATGGAAAACATCACATTCCCATTTTTATTAAAATTTTTATTTAACTGATGTCGATGAATTTGGCACTATATTTGGCTTCTTGTTTATTTATTTATTTTATTAAAAAAAACCTCACATAGTTTAAGGAAAACTTTATCAAGCCTTCTTCATACTCATATGCCTAGGTAAATGAATATAATTAGGTAAAATAACACCCTTGGTGTGAATTGTACATATGTTTTTAAGAAAGATGTCTAAGTCACAAAAACTTGAATTGCTTAATTATAGGTTGGTGTAATCCACCTTTGAGTGCTTCTTGAATTGTTAGCATTACATTGGCTCGAGTATAGTAGATTACTCTGCAAATTCAGAAAAATATATACAAACTTTAAGAATGTACCACCATTGTTATCGTCCCAAGAAAACACATATCAATGAGTGAGAGTTCATCAAATGGACAAATGATTTGACTTAGAAATGTTGCAAAGTACAACAAACAATATGAATGTTATAAAAAACCACATATGGTAATGGACTAACCTTAAAAGTCCATAATGTAAAAACATGTTAAAAAAATCAACCCAATAGCATTCAAAATATTGATTTGCCGTATAAGCTCGTTCTCACATGATTTTCGCAGTATGTATATTGCGTATGCTCTGATACAATAGTGTGAAACAACAAAAACAAAATAATCTTAATGCTCTTGTAAATAAAAATGAATATACAAAACACAAATGTAAAAGAAAACGATAAACATCAAGTATAACTTGATTTTGATTTGAGTTGGTGGAGGAGGCAAGGAACCGATTATATATAGAAAAACGTAGGGAGATAGAAAAGAATTGAGAATTGAGGGATTCAAACACGCGGCATAAAGAAATTCTGAATTTCAAAAATCATATCGAACCATAATATCCTTAGTTCAGGTTGACTATTATTGATAACTATTAGTAATCAATCGCCTAATCAAGATTTGAAAAATTAAATCCAAACCATAATTTCATATAGCAATTAACAACCCATGATTGATTGCTTCCTATTTAATTTTGGATATTAAAATAGAAATAAACTCATACCATTAAATGATTCACGTTTCATATTTATTGTTGATTTTTTTTTATATAAGAATTTGCATGTTTGATTTGTACATAAAGCTTTACATATGGTACCTCTTAAAATTCAAGAAATGAACAATGCTTTATATAATAGTATAGATTAGTTTATGTTGTATTTATGATAAAATTTAAGAATGTTGTTATTTTTTAAGGATTCTATTCATTTTTTTATATTCTTTTAAATATGTATAATTATATTAAAATGTATAAGACTTTTAGTATGTAAGAATATGTATGAATTTGTATTTAAGTTCGGTTCGATAAAAATATGTTAGAATGTTTTTATTTTTCAACCTCGGATTCAAGAATTTCATTGTTCTTCAATAATATTTTGATTGAATAAAATTCTGAAAAAACATCATTCTAGCAAAAATTATTCTGATGGAATAAAATCGGTTATGTTAACAAATTAAGTTAGAATTAAAACTGAATTAATTTAAAAAATTCAGAATTTTAAAATTAGGAGAATTAATTATCGGTAAAAATCCGAAAATTTATTTTTATAAATGTAGTTAATTGTCCAAAATACTCTTTTGCTAAAATTTTGTGTGATTATATGGTACATGTTATCTCATTGTAATATCATACACTCTCAAATCATGTCCATTAATTAATTACGTCCATTGGTCCAGATCTATACATTCTGGCACACAATAGTTAGTAAACACAAAATAACGTAAGCTGATATATATATATATATATATATATATATATATATATATATATATATATATATATATATATATATATATATATATATATATATATATATATATATATATATATATATATATATATATATATATATATATAGACACACACATACCATAAAATAATAGAATAAAAATAGGTGGAAGCAAACCAAAAATGATAATATCACTAAAACATTATTCATTTTATTAATTCATACTAAAAATAAATCAAAGACATTTTTAGGGAGGTATAAAACTAATTAATTATAGTATCATACGATATTTATTGTAATATCGTTTCCATAATTAAAAAAGTTTTTATTTATAGTATGGTATCCAAATAAAATAAAAATAAACTTTAAAATATCTTTAAAAAATATTTAAAATCATAAATAATCATATTACACGAAATTAATTAAATTTCATATCCTAATTGCATTTGAACCTGAAAATTTTATTAAACTACTAATTAATGTGAACTTTATAAGTGGGTAAATTTATAAAGAAATTTATTTACATCGTCTTTTATAAAGCAAGTGAAGTAAAGAACTAAAGGATGGAGTCCAGAGTCTCTTGCTAAACTAATTAGGGCTTCCTTGATGAGATCACTATCAGACATATTTACTATAAGCTCAGTGATTTTATTGAAGTATAATTGTAAAGAAAAAAACAAAATGAATTTTAGCATTATTCATTATTAGAGGGCATTTTAGATTATAAAAATAAACCCGTTAGAGAAATGGGTAACCTGATGCTTTGAAATATGAGGACATGGCACAAAGGATCTCCAGATGTGAATCCATATATTGGCTAAACTGTCAATAATAATTGGTCAAATTAGGAACATTGTATTATATTAGGGTGTGCTTAGTACAGAGAAGAAGTGGAGTTGCCACAGAAAATGGAAATACAGAGAAAAGAATAAAGTTGGAGTAAGAGAATTAACTCTCCTGTTTGGTGGAACTGAGAATCCACTAGAGAAATATTTTTGAGAATTTTTTCTCTTGTTTGGTTGTATTAATCAATGAAATGGAAATGAGTGTTTCAACATTGTTTATTCATTTTCAAATAACATTTTTTTTTATAAAAATGCATTAGGATGTACATCTTAATTAGTCAAAATATGCAACTTTTATGTTTTTTTTATTATTTTTTATTTTATAGTAATTGTTACTAAATAATTTATTTTCTAATCAATGAATATTATTATTTTATACATATTGTTTTGGAAAACATATTTTTAATATAAAGAAATAACTTACAAATAGATTTTAAAGAAACATGAAAATCATACTATTCAAAAACTATGTCCAATGAAGGATATGCAAAAAGTATAGTTCAATATTTTTAACAACTAAAAAAACATAACTATGTCAAATACAAAATGTGCAAAGAGTCAACTTCAATATTCATAAAAAAAAAAAAAAAAAAAAAAAAAAAAAAAAAAAAAAAAAACATAACTTAAAATAACCTAATCATGATATTGGTCCATCCCCTATCATTTCCATATAACAAATCTTTTCTTCTTCTGTCATCTTAAAAAAACGTCTGGGCACGAAATTGATCTTTGCTAAACATGTCAATCTCCTTAATTCGTTCTTTCACATTGATATTTGGCATGCATTGTATATCTTCGATAACTTTATCTATCCTATCACGTGCTTCCTTATTTTCTTGTCTTCATATATTGTATATTCTTTCATTAAGTTTTTCACCAACCTCCTTGAAAGTCTCTTTCATTTCTTTCGCAACTTCCTTATAAGAGCTTTCAGTATCATATGTTGGAGGCCTTTTGCGTTTACTATTGCCACGAGCAATTTGTTGCATCTCTTCCACAATATCTTCCAACCCCTCCACATCAACATGTGAGTTTCTTTGTGTCTCTTCAGTCACATCTTCTCCGAGATCAGTAGCTTCATAACCAGTAGCTCTGTCCTTACCGAAGATTCTACATAGGTTATCAAATTGCGGTAATGGTTTATCACGAAAACATGCAGCTCGTTTATGACTCTACAAGAATGGCACAAAATTAATTGGTTACTATTCATTTACAATATGTTTTAATGATGCAAAAAATACTACAAAAATAATCATTATAGTACCTTTATATACTCATCCCAAACTTCAACATCAACGGTAACACAACATTTATCCGTATCCTAGCCAAATCCACTCGTGTTTGTTCTGTATACCATGTTTTGCATGATGTTGAAATGGTTTTTCCATGTCTTCATCCTCGATTTAATATGAGGCTCTGCTTTCAAACCCGAGTTAGGAAGACTTACATCTAATAAGAGTTGCACGACCTTCAAATAACCGGGTTCGAATCTGTTGTCGGCACCACCATAATTTCCGGATACATGTAGCTCCAACAGTGCTTCAATCAACTTTGCATCCTCTTCGGTAGTCTGTGTGTGTTTGTTTCTCCCTGTCATGCCTACAAAAAATCTTTACATAATAGATGCTTGAAATAGTAATTCAACCATTAAACATAATATTATCACACCACAATGAATTCAAAATGTTATACAACCATAATAGCCCATGTTTAGGGTTGTATAACTCAATCACAACTTACCCAAATAAGCTATTTTTTAATTCTAAAACGTAGACAGGACAGAGGACTACAATTACGAAAAAATATCGCCTAATTTCGAGCTTGTATAAACTTTTATGATAGTTCAATGTTTGAGAAAAATTTTAAGAAATATTGTAGTAATATACAACAGTCGTAACAGCCCGTGTTTAAGGTTGTATAACTCAATCATATCTTAACCAATTAAGTAGTTTTATTATCCTAAAGTGTAGACAACACAAAGGACTACAAATTGGAAAAATAAATCACCTAATTCCGAGCTCATATGAGACTTTTATGATGGTTCAAAGTTTGACAAAAATTATAAAAAAATGTTGTAATAATATACAATAGTTGTAACAGCCCTTGTTTAAGGCTGTATAACTCATCCATATCTTAACCAATTAAGTTGTTTTATTATCCTAATGTGTAGACAACACAAAGGACTACAATTTGGAAAAAAAAAATCACCTAATTTCGAGCTCGTATGAAACTTTTATGATGGTTTAAAGTTTGACAAAAATTATAAAAAATGTTGTAACAATGTACAACAGTCCTAACACCCCGTATTTAAGGTAGTGTAACTCAGTCATATCTTAACCAATTAAGCTGTTTTTTGAGCCTACATTGTAGCCAATATAGAGGACTACAATCTGGGAAAAAAAATTTGCTCATTCCGAGCTAGTATGAAGATTTTATTGTTATTCAAAGTAGGATAAAAATTCCAAAAAAACCATTGCATCAATAAAACAACTTTCCATTGTACATACATAATCTGTTAAGAAATTGCAATCAATGAAAGCATTCGATGCTTTCTTTTTGATAGTCAACAATTATCCAGTGACACACAATTGCTTGTAACATAGCGAGAATCAATTTTAACATCAAAAACCTTATACAAACTTGTATAAAGAATCAATTCGTAGCAAGATGTTAACAAATTTTAAAAACAGATAGGAAGATTAGCTTGAATTGGAAGATGACGGTTCCAAAATCGACTAAGAAGGAGCTACAAACAGGGCCGGTCCATTGGTTTTTCATGCCCTGGGCGGAGATGTTTAATTATGCCTATTTATTTGTACCAATCCTACATAATTTTAAGTTTATAAAAAACAAATTTTAAGAAGTTAAATTGAAGTCATAAACAATAGTCCACAAAGATGATTACTGGACAGAACATTTAGTATAATTTAGTATAATGGTTCTAAGCCTAGAACCATTCCACAATACTTTCCTAGATGTCCATATGATTATGGATCTTCAATCACAACAACCTCATTTATTTAAGAAACTTAAATAAAAATAATAACTATGTATTTCAGGTATTTATATCAAAAAGAAATTCTCCTAAATGTTCAACAATCGACAATTTTGTCTTATGCTACTAATAAGCAGCAAAAACAACAATCAAGTTTCTAAAATGGAAGCCAAAACACAAGAGACAAGTATATCTTAATGCATGTATACATCAAATTACTGAACTTGAAAAAAGTAAATCAATAATCAACACTTGCCATAACTTGGGGAAGGTTGATTAAATCTTTTATCATGTTTCAAGTACAAACTGAACATTAACACAACTTTTACTAGTTTCTAGACTTCATATACAGAAATTCTTTCATTCTTATGATATGCCAATTCTAGACTTCACATACCTACATGAGTGGAGAAATAAAGGAATCAAGAGAAATCGACATTAATCCGGACAAAAGAAATACACCCAAGCGGTTATTATCAACATAAATTCGATTGCAAAAAAAAAATCAAGTTCAATAAAAGAAATCAAGTTGAAATCAACATTGATCCGAACAAAAGAAATAAATCCTCCAAAATTACTGATGTCTTTCCTTCAATCCTTATAGATAGAGAATAAGAGGTTGAAGATTGAAAAGTCGACTTTGAGTCTTCAACTCTAAATTGTTCCGATGAAGGGTGCCGAACGAAAAAAAAAAACGAAGTAGAGAAAGATCGAGTATAAAAGAATAAAGTTTGCATTTTTAGTACCACTTCCTATGCGACTAGATGTTATACCTTGTCTCCACGTCTCCTCGACTTCTGCCCATCTTTTCGTCTTCAATTGCCGCCTTCACTTTTCAAGTTTTCATCCTTTTTGTCGGCACTTCCCTTAATTCTACATAGTTGGACTGGATTTCTATTATGGATCTAAACGTTTGGCCCAAACAAAATAGAGAATGAATTTAATGGAAAAGGAATTGAATTATTTCCCAATTCCTTAATTTTTGTATTAACTAGAGAAGAAAAAAGGAATCAATTCTTTTTCCCAACTTTTATTTCCCTATACCGAACACCCCTTAGTGTAATCTAAAAGGAGAAAGTTGATTTTTTCTAAACAAGAACTACCTCAACATTTCTCATGCTGACATCTGTGGTCAATATGGTTATGCTTGAATGATACATGCATTTTGCTTCCTGAAGTTATAACAAAAGCAAGCGAATAGAAATTTCATTATCAACTACAAGAATTTCAAATCAGGAGCATTGTATTATATTATTCTAATCTAAGCATTTTGCTCAAAAAAATCTAAACTAAAGAAACGATTAGTAAATATTTTTTACGATGCAACCAAAACTAACCCAGGTAAACTGGGTTGTCAAATCTGTTCATCTGAAATCAATCACAATGAAAAATTCACATTTTGTAAACACGAAACTTAAAATAAAAGTAAAATTTAATGGTGGTTGCTATGACAAAATTACCCTTTATACCATACCCCTGAACTTGTTGAATTCCCTCAATTCTCACCAAATTACCCTTAATACCTATTTGAGGATATCTATATATATATATATATATATATATATATATATATATATATATATATATATATATATATATATATATATATATATACACACACGTGTGTGTGTGCGCGCGTGTGTTTGCGTGTGTATGTATGTATGTATTTGTACATGTAAGCATGTGAGTATAAGGTTTACGGTTTAGTGTTTAAGGTTTAATGTATATATACGACATATACATATAATAATAATCAAATAATAATAAATTTCTATAATGATATAACTAATAAATAATACTATATTTTGAATAATATAATTTTATTGGTAAAGTAACAATAATAATTATATATTTAATAATTATATTTATAACTCTAAGAATAATAATAGTTATGATTTATGAAACCAATATAAAATAAACCTGAGTTCGAATCTTACAAAATGAATTTCTTGTTTTTTTTAATCTTCTATCGGAAAATAGTATGAGATTTCCAATGAAATACCTAGAAAATCCATAAAAAAAATAAGCGGTCAAATACGTATCGCTTAATATCGTGAAAATATTGAAATATTGCGCCTTTTCCATTCCCAATCAATTGACACCTTAATCCTCCATCTTTTCTCCTTTTCTCACCTTCACGTCTTCAGACATAAATGAATAAAAAAAAACCCTAGTTACTCTCCTTGAGACCACCATCTAAGCAAAATTATTGTTTCTCTCTTTCACTTCACCCTTGTAGTTCGCTTTATTGTTTCTCATGTTGCTCCTCCACCATTAACGACGATGACTGTCTCTCATGTTGCCCTTCTGCCTCCTCCACCATCGTCGTTACCACCTTTGTCTCCGATTGCCATGAACTATTAGTTATTGCTAGCATCTGCCTATCATATCTATACCTTCGGCTCACTCTTCTCTGACGCTCACAACTCCGGTCGATCCCTCAGGTGATAAAATCACTGTGACCTAGATTCTTTATTGTTATTTATCTATGATTTCAGATTTTTATTTAGATTCTTGTAATGTGTCTGTGAATCCCTATTTTCATTTATTTGTATGATACTTGTTGTGAATCTATGAGTTTGATAAATGTTATTGTTGGTTTGTTACTTTTGTTACAGATTTTTGAGTTTGATACTTTTGCTACAAATTTGTACTTTGGCTCTTGATTATGCTCTGAAAACTGATTAGCAACTTATCCTGGTGTTTCAATTTGTTCATAGTGCCAACCTAAAAACATAGCTTATGGTTATGTGTTAGATTTTAATTTTTTACGAGAATCTCATATCATAGCACCAAGATTTCCAAGAGATGTTGAGCATCCAACTGCCAATATCAGACATGTCAAATGATTTCTTTTATTTTATTTTACATTTATATATAACTACTTAGTACTTTTTTTCTAATTAAATATGTTGAGTTATATAGAATCTTGTTGAATTGGTTGAGCTTCAAGATAGAGAAGTAGGAGATGGCACTATTATATAGTTACTCAAGGTATTGTTTCCTAGTCCATCCATTTTTGTTTTGGCCAATGTATTAGAATCCTGATGGAAAATGCTTATTAACCTATTGTTTTGATAAAACTTCAAAGAGAAAATGATCTTGTTAAAAACAAGATTCACCACACATCCGTGATAAGTGGATACAAAGTAAGTGTTAATATTACTTGGTTAACAGTCAAGTCTACATTTTTAACGCTATTGGATTAAGTACGAGATTAAAAATAAAGTCTATGTCTTAAATTCATTTGCAAATCCAATTTTTAATCTAAAACGCCTATTTGTTTATGCAGATCCAATAGTGGAGGTCATCTTTTCTCCAATTCTAGACAATAAATGGACTATTGGATTTTTCTTTTTTTTCTTCATTTCTAGACAAGAAATGGACTATTGGATTTTTTTTAAATTATAAAGGTATTGGATTTTATTTAGAATATGTAAATGTATTAGATTTGTATTTTTATAGGTTATTTTATTGAATTTGTATTATTATATGTGAAATATACTAGTGTATATTTTTATAGGTTAATATATTGGATTAGTATTATTACAAATGTAATGTATTGGGTTTATTTTTTAAAAGTTAATGTATTTAATTTTATTATTATAAGTTCACTGTATTGATAAAAACCTAGATTTTTTTTTTTAATTAAATAGAATATTTTGTTGGAAATATTCTGTTGGAAATAGGTTGGAAAGATGATATGCGGGTATTCCGTTGGAAATATTCTGTTAGGAAACCTAGTTGGTATTTTGTTGGAAATTTCCTACGAAATATTATGTAGGAAATATGTTATACATTTTGTCGGAATTTTGTTGTTACTGTGTTTCCCACGGCCTTTTATCCAACAAACCAATTTTGTTGGAAGTGTGCTGGTAAACCCTGTTTCCAAGAATTTCCAACGCAATAGCTTGTAGGTACTCCTACATTTCTCTAGTAGTGTGATTTCCCTTATTTAAAGGGATGATAATTTTTTAATTATTTACCATAATTAGATGTGGTTAAATTTGCTACTGAATGATTCAAGCACTATTAAGAACAGTTAAATTTGTATGTTTGCTAATATTTCATTTAGTGTAATATACTACAAATGTGTTATTTAAAAAACAAATCGGGTATTTTGATATACCCTAATTTTTTTACACCTACCAGATACCCGAACTAACTAAATATTGGGATTACCGTATACCCGAATTTTCATACCCGATACCCGATGTATTCTACGTGAATTTGAAACGGTTAGGACGGGTAGTTCAAGATTCCGTTATTTTTACATGCCTAATTTGGGTCTCCATTTCATTCTTCCCTTTTAGGCATCCATGGGTCTTAAAATCTAAGTTATTGTTGACCAGTGGATTTTGATCTCTTAAGCTACCAATGCAACATGTTGTTACAACATGTTTTTAGTTACAAGTTTATGTTTATGTTAATTGTACAAGGCTAATGTACGTTGCATATAGATCGACTAGTAGAACTTGTGAATTTGATATTGATAAAATGTGAGGAATAAAACATCCCTTGAAACGTTTGCTGACGGGAAAAATAAACGCCTACTAATGTCCTCAACCAAGTTTTTGTTTATGTAATATCAAGCTAGAAAGGCAAAAAAACATGACAAATATTTTAAGACCATTGTTTTATAAACACTGCATGTGGATCAGCCCCACCTTGATATGGATCCCCAGATACATAGAATCCATTAGGCGTTACTAACCAATAACAATGTGCAGTACCCGATTCTCCTCGATAACATATGTCACGAATGTGGTTGTCATACAAAGCTAAGCTTTGAAATCTTGAACCCCACCAAAAGTAGCCATAATAAAGAGTGAGACCATCTATCCTGGCACAAAAAGACCAGGTGTAATTTCCATTGAATGGAATGGTATGATTCCCAAAATCAGTATCTCCCGATTTGATATGCGCAACAATATTACCATGGACATTACTCTGAACAGAAACATCCCACTTTGTAGTAAAACATGAATGAGATATCAAAGCCAATGAGGATGCCAGTATTACAAAGATAAATACGTTATGCATTGTAGAACAACTGTCAAGAGTTTACATCTTTTTTGTGCATGCAACTTCTTTCTATTTATATGTGTTTATGAAGGACGATGGCAACCAAACTTTGAGGGATTTCTGGAAGAGTCTCATCATTGCCCTTTTAATGAGGAAGGCGTTTCATTCCCGTGGAAGATTCTCATTAATGCCCTATTAATGCCCTTTTCTAGTTTCTCAATTTTTGAATTGTTTTTAAAAAATTGTTAGTTATAATGGTGTTTGTAATTTTTTTATAAATATATTAAATTTTGAAATAACACTGATTTGGTAAATATTTTAATACTATACCTATTTGGTAAATATTTTTTTTAAAACATCATTTTTGTTAAAAAAAACTCCATATTTTTGATTTGGTAGGTTTTCATACAACTTAATTTTTACGTTGTATGTTTTCATAGGCAATTCTATCATATTTCGGCGTTGTAAAGCTCATCAGTTTCATCGATAATTCTATCTTATTTCGGTTTCCGTTCACAACTATATTTTTATGATGCAATGGGTGAAGAAAAAAATATCATTCATGTGGAAGGATGTTTGAGTTATGTATATGTTTATCTATTGTTCTATTATGTTAACACTTACTAATTGTGGTTGGTATGACACAATTACCCTTTATACCATACCCCTAAACTTGTTGAATTCCCTCAATTCTCATCAAATTACCCTTAATACTTATTTGAGGATATATATATATATGTGTGTGTGTGTATATATATATATATATATATATATATATATATGTGACAACCCGAAATTTATTCCTTTGCGGTAACCCATTTCCGTTAATAGAATATTTTATTTTATTTTTGTTATTAAGATTCCCGTTGACATTCGTGTTAGACAAATCAACTAATGATTTATTTTTTTTTAGTGTTGAAATGAAATAAATAAAAACACGTGTAATACCCTCAAATTTATTTGGGAAAATTTTTAGTTTGCAACTAAGTTTGGTTACGACCATTTAATCGGGTAAAAATTTAAATTCCGTTTAACGTCGGTATGAAGTGGATCCCCACCTGGCCGCCAACTCAACCCTATATAAGGGATGAGTGGCTTTCCCATGAATGTTTTCTCACTCCTAGGAGCTTTCTCTCTCTACTCTCTCTCTCTCTCTCTATCTACAAGTGGGTTTAGCCAAGAAACACCTCATTCAAGCTCCAAATCCGTAAGTAATCATCCCTAGCTTGTTGTTTTGTTTTGTGCTCATACAAATTCGGGATTTAACCATCCAAAATATCTTAAAAACTAGAGTTTACGGTTTGGGAACACCTTCCAAAACCGTAAACTCCTATAAGGGGGTTTTGAAGCCCCAAAATCCCTCCAAAACCTTTCTAATGCTTATCTATGACTTAGAAACTTGCATGTATGAAGTTAGAAACCCAGAATCGTGCCTTTAAGGGAGTAAACATGAGTTTACGGTCCGTGAACATTCATGAACCGTAAACACCAAGAAGGGTGTTTTGGTGTCCCTAACTCCTTCCTTAGCATGTTTAATGGACTAGAAACTTGTATGAATGAGCCTAGGACCACAAAATACAAAGGAAGTGTAGTGACCAAGGGTTTACAGCCGTAAACCATAGGGTTCACGACCGTAAACTCCCAAGGAGTGGTCCAAGGACCGCAAACTCCATGGGAGTGCCCCTTTTGAACCCTAATCACTTCTCAAGCCATGGATTTGATCTTAGAACCCTTTCTAATGATACAAGAGACCTTAAAGCACTCAAATACCCTCTTCCCATGAGTTTATGGCCGTAAACTCATGGGGGAAATGGTCCTACAACCGTAAACTCACCTAGGGTGAGTATTTGAGGAGTAAACTCCACAATGAGGCCTTACACTCCTTCCTTGCAACCCAATAGCCTCCTAGCACTTGACCAAAGCGTTTTTCTTCGCATTAGGATGTCTATACGTGTTTAATTAGTGTTTAGTCACTAATTATATGTAAACATATGTCTTCATATGTTTCTAGGGTCATAGGGTGTGTTCAAATCTTCACTTGACACCTAACATCCTACCCGACATTCCATCCACTCCACTCGCTGCAGGTGAGTTCATACCCCTTAATTAACCTTTCAAATGTTTTTAAATGCTTTTATGGGGGGAATACAAGTTGATTCCAACAATTTATAGTATTAATCGCATGTGATTTGTAACATACAATCAAAAAGGGATTTCTATACTTCTAACTGTTTTGCCTTCAAAAACTGTTTTCAAGGTTTATCAAACTCATTTTTATGTAAATTGTTATAAAAACTATTTTCAAACTTCTTATGTTTCTAAAATATATCCACACCAATATGTTTATATAAGTAAGACTTGAAGGACTTAGGCTGATAGCTCGCCTTATTACCTGATCTTGTTTGATTGGGGTCTTGGGGTATATTGTTAACTGTCCGACTGTCGTTGAATTCTTGGTTATATATTGTATGTATTGTGTTGGATATGAATACCTTTGTTTATTTCAATATTTATGAGTATCCGAGAACGACTGGAACATGGCAGTTAACTATAATAGGTATAGTTAAGGTTTACCACTCCTCGCTACCATTACTATGATACTTACAACAGTTAGTGATATTATGAGTCGCTACATGTTAAGTACTATACAGAAAGAATAGTTTATGCAATAACAGAAGAATACTAAATACATTGCACCGAGAAGCACACTTTGCACTAATACAAGAGAACATACTACTACAGAATGTGATACACTATTTTTACATACGACACTTTACTATGCCTTCACGGTGTAACCTTAGCCTCCTGGAGGGAGAGAGGGCTCTACGTGTATAGATCTATACAGGACGGACACTCACACATCCTGACTGCTAGCTACAGTCCGAGCCGACTAGGCCCAGGGATGATAACATGCTACCACACTACATATGACCTGGAGGGTCATGATACATTCAATCGCCTATCCGCATGGTTACATACGTATTCACATTCTGAACCCTAATCTAACAAATTACAAATTGAAGGTAAAGTAAACTCCTCGAGGTGTATTAAATACATATCACTACCTAGAGTCTGTGGTTAATTACCATCCAGTTGGCAGTATCACTGCTAGAATAATACATTATTTTCCCATTTACTTTGTTCAATTGAAGTCCAAATTATATTTTTATAATTATGAGTCTAATTGGGAAAAACTTTTATACACTCAAATGATCAAACTTACAAGAAAACATGTCTTGGTAGAACACTACTTTTATTAGTAAATATAGGATTTTCTAGAGATTCACACTAGTTTCAAACTTAATAACAACTTTCATGTTATACGATTGTAAACATTTTATACAAGCAATGACACTAAATACTTATGAACTCACCAGCTTTATTCTTTATTCTGATGCTCGTTTTCAAAATAACTTGTATTCTCAGGTCGGCAATAGAAAGGTACAGATGCAGTTTTTGATAAAACGGAGCACATACAAGACTCCTATTTATTTTTTATTATACTTTTGGTGTCTAACAAACTGTACAGAACACGCTTGTATTACAATTACTTTATTAATGCAATGGATGTTGTTACTTGTTTTTACTATTATGCATTGTTATGATAATGTACATGACGTCCTCCACCCAAGAACGTATTCCGCCGTTCTAGGTTTTGGGGTGTGATAATATATGTGTGTGTATGTGAGTGTGTTTGTGTGTGTAAGTATGTTTGTATTTGTACATGTAAGCATGTGAGTATAAGGTTTACGGTTTAGTGTTTAAGGTTTAATGTATATATATGACATATACTTATAATAATAATCAAATAATAATAAATTTCTATAATGATATAACTAATAATAATACTATATTTTGAATAATATAATTTTATTGGTAAAGTAACAATAATAATTATATATTTAATAATTATATTTATAACTCTAAGAATAATAATAGTTATGATTTATGAAACCAATATAAACTAAATTTGAGTTCGAATCTTACAAAATGAATTTCTTTTTTTTTTTAATCTTCTATCGGAAAATAGTATGAGATTTCCAACGAAATACCTACAAAATCCATAAAAAAAAAAAAGCGGTCAAATACGTACGCTTAATTTTCGTGAAAATATTTAAATATTGCGCCTTTTCCATTCCCAATCAATTGACACCTTAATCCTCCATCTTCTCTCCTTTTTCTCACCTTCATGTCTTCAGACATAAATGAATAGAAAAGCCCTAGTTACTCTCCTTGAGACCACCATCGAAGCAAAATTATTGTTGCTCTCTTTCACTTCACCCCCGTAGTTCGCTTTATTGTTTCTGATGTTGCTCCTCCACCATCAAGACGTTAACTGTCTCTCATGTTGCCCTTCTGCCTCCTCCACCGTCATCGTTACCATCTTTGTCTCCGATTTCCATAAACTATTAGTTATTGCTAGCATCTGCCTATCATATCTATACCTTCGGCTCACTCTTCACTGACGCTCACAACTCCGGTTGATCCCTCAGGTGATATAATCACTATGACCTAGATTCTTTCTTGTTATTTATCTATGATTTCATATTTTTATTTAGATTCTTGTAATGTGTCTGTGAATCCCTTTTTTCATTTATTTGTATGATACTTGTTGTGAATCTATGAGTTTGACAAATGTTATTGTTGGTTTGTTACTTTTGTTATAGATTTTTGAGTTTGATACTTTTGATACTGATTTTTACTTTGGCTCTTGATTATGCTCTGAAAACTGATTAGCAACTTATTCTGGTGTTTCAATTTGTTCATAGAGCCAACCTAAAAACACAGCTTATGGTTATGTGTTGGATTTTAATTTTTTACCTGGATCCCATATCATAGCACCAAGATTTCCAAGAGATGTTGAGCATCCAACTGCCAATATAAGACATGTCAAATGATTTCTTTTATTTTATTTTACATTTATATATAGCTACTTAGTACTTTTTTTATAATTAAATATGTTGAGTTATATAGAATCTTGTTGAATTGGTTGAGCTTCAAGATAGAGAAGTAGGAGGTGGCACTATTATATAGTTACTCAAGGTATTGTTTCCTAGTCCATCCATTTTTGTTTTGGCCAATGTATTAGAATCCCGATGGAAAATGCTTATTAACCTATTGTTTTGATAAAACTTCAAAGAGAAAATGATCTTGTTAAAAACAAGATTCACCACACATCCGTGATAAGTGGATACAAAGTAAGTGTTAACATTACTTGGTTAACAGTCAAGTCTACATTTTTAATGCTATTGGATTAAGTAGAAGATTGAAAATAAAGTCTATGTCTTAAATTCATATGCAAATCCAATTTTTAATTTAAATTGCCTATTTGTTTATGCAGATCTAATAGTGGAGGTAATTTTTTCTCCAATTCTAGACAAGAAATGGATCTATTGGATTTTTCATTTTTTCTTCATTTCTAGACAAGAAATGGACTATTGGATTTTTTTTTTTTAAATTGTAAAGGTATTGGATTTTATTAAGAATATGTAAATGTATTAGATTTGTATTTTTATAGGTTATTTTATTGAATTTGTATTATTATATGTGTAATGTACTAGTGTATATTTTTATAGGTTAATATATTGGATTACTATTATTATAAATGTAATGTACTGGGTTTATTTTTTACAAGTTAATGTATTTAATTTTATTATTATAAGTTCAATGTATTGATAAAAACCTGGATTTTGTTAATTAAATAGAATATTTTGTTGGAAATATTCTGTTGGAAATAGGTTGGAAAGATGATATACATTCCGTTGGAAATATTCTGTTAGGAAACCTAATTGGTATTTTAATGGAAATTTCCTACGAAATATTATGTTGGAAATATGTTATACATTTCGTCGGAATTTTGTTGTTACTGTGTTTCCCACGGCCTTTTTTCCAACAAACCAATTTTGTTGGAAGTGTGCTGGTAAACCCTGTTTCCAACAAATTTCCATCGCAATAGCTTGTAGGTACTCCTACATTTCTCTAGTAGTGTGATTTCCCTTATTGAAAGGGATGATAATTTTGTAATTATTTACCATAATTCGATGTGGTTAAATTTGCTACTGAATGATTCAAGCACTATTAAGAACAGTTAAATTTGTATGTTTTTCTAATATTTCATTTAGTGTAATATACTACTAATGTATTATTTAAAAAACAAATCGGGTATTTTGATATACCCTAATTTTTTTACACCTTCTAGATACCCGAACTAACTAAATATTGGGGTTACTGTATACCCGAATTTTCATACCCGATACCCGATGTATTCTACGTGAATTTGAAACGGTTAGGACGGGTAGTTCAAGTTTCCGTTATTTTTACATGCCTAATTTGGGTCTCCATTTTATTCTTCCACTTTAGGAATCCATGGTCTTAAAATCTAAGTTATTGTTGACCAGGGATTTTGATCTCTTAAGCTACCAATGCGACATGTGGTTACAACATGTTTTTAGTTGCAAGTTTATGTTTATGTTAATTGTACAAGGCTAATGTACGTTGCATATAGATCGATTAGTAGAACTTGTGAATTTGATATTGATAAAATGTGAGGAATAAAACATCCCTTGAAACGTTTGCTGACGGGAAAAATAAACGCCTACTAATGTCCTCAACCAAGTTTTTGTTTATGTAATATCAAGCTAGAAAGGCAAAAAAACATGACAAATATTTTAAGACCATTGTTTTATAAACACTGCATGTGGATCAGCCCCACCTTGATATGGATCCCCAGATACATAGAATCCATTAGGCGTTACTAACCAATAACAATGTGCAGTACCCGATTCTCCTCGATAACATATGTCACGAATGTGGTTGTCATACAAAGCTAAGCTTTGAAATCTTGAACCCCACCAAAAGTAGCCATAATAAAGAGTGAGACCATCTATCCTGGCACAAAAAGACCAGGTGTAATTTCCATTGAATGGAATGGTATGATTCCCAAAATCAGTATCTCCCGATTTGATATGCGCAACAATATTACCATGGACATTACTCTGAACAGAAACATCCCACTTTGTAGTAAAACATGAATGAGCTATCAAAGCGAATGAGGATGCCAGTATTACAAAGATGAATACGTTATGCATTGTAGAACACCTATCAAGAGTTTACATATCTTTTGTGCATGCAACTTCTTTCTATTTATATGTGTTTATGAAGGACGATGGCAACCAAACTTTGAGGGATTTCTGGAAGAGTCTCATCATTGCCCTTTTAATGAGGAAGGCGTTTCATTCCCGTGGAAGATTCTCAATAATGCCCTATTAATGCCCTTTTCTAGATTCTCAATTTTTGAATTGTATTTAAAAAATTGTTAGTTATAATGGTGTTTGTAATTTTTTTTATAAATATATTAAATTTTGAAATAACACCGATTTGGTAAATATTTTTAAAACTATACCTATTTGGTAAATATTTTTTTTAAAACATCGTTTTTGTTAAAAAAAAAGTCCATATTTTTGATTTGGTAGTTTTTTGTACAACTTAAGTTTTACGTTATATGTTTTCATAGGCAATTCTATCATATTTTGGCTTTGTAAAGTTCATCAATTTCATCGATAATTCTATCTTATTTCGGTTTCCGTTCACAACTATATTTTTATGATGCAATGGGTGAAGAAAAAAATGTCATTCATGTGGAAGGATGTTTGAGTTATGTATATGTTTATCTATTGTTCTATTCTGTCAACACTTACTAATGGTGGTTGGTATGACAAAATTACCCTTTATACCGTACCCCTGAACTTGTTGAATTCCCTCAATTCTCACCAAATTACCCTTAATACTTATTTGAGGATATATATGTGTGTGTATATATATACACACACACACACACACACACACACATATATATATATATATATATATACACACACACACACACACATATATATATATATATATATATATATATATATATATATGTGTGTGTGTGTGTGTGTGTGTGTGACAACCCGAAATTTATTCTGTTGCGGTAACCCATTTCCGTTAATAGAATATTTTATTTTATAATTGTTATTAAGATTTCCGTTAACATTTGGGTTAGACAAATCAACTAATGATTTATTTTATTTTAGTGTCGAAATGAAATAAATAAAAACACGTGTAATACCCTCAAATTTATTTGGGAAAAATTTTAATTTGCCACTAAGCCGGGTTACGACCATTTAATCGGGTAAAAATTTAAATTCTGTTTAACGTCGGTATGGGGTGGATCTCCACCTGGCCGCCAACTCAACCCTATATAATGGATGAGTGGCTTTCCCATGAACTTTTTCTCACTCCTAGGAGCTTTTTCTCTCTACTCTCTCTCTCTACAAGTGGGTTTAGCCAAGAAACACCTCATTCAAGCTCCAAATCCGTAAGTAATCATCCCTAGCTTGTTGTTTTGCTTTGTGCTCATACAAATTCGGGATTTGACCGTCCAAAATATCTTAAAAACTAGATTTTACGGTTTGGGAACACCTCCCAAAACCATAAACTCCTATAAGGGGGTTTTGAAGCCCCAAAATCCCTCCAAAACCTTTCTAATGCTTATCTATGACTTAGAAACTTGCATGTATGAAGTTAGAAACCCAGAATCGTGCCTTTGAGGGAGTAAACATGAGTTTACGGTCCGTGAACTTTCATGAACGATATCACCAAGAAGGGTGTTTTGGTGTCCCTAACTCCTTCCTTAGCATGTTTAATGGACTATAAACTTGTATCAATGAGCCTAGGACCACAAAATACAAAGGAAGTGTAGTGACCAAGGGTTTACAGCCATAAACTCCCAAGGAGTGGTCCAAGGACCGCAAACTCCATGGGAGTGCCCCTTTTGAACCCTAATCACTTCTCAAGCCATGGATTTGATCTTAGAACCCTTTCTAATGATACAAGAGACCTTAAAGCACTCAAATACCCTCCTCCCATGAGTTTACGGCCGTAAACTCTAGGGGGAAATGGTCCTTCAACCGTAAACTCACCTAGGGTGAGTATTTGAGGAGTAAACTCCACAATAAGGCCTTACACTCCTTCCTTGCAACCCAATAGCCTCCTAGCACTTGACCAAAGCGTTTTTCTTCGCATTAGGATGTCTATACGTGTTTAATTAGTGTTTAGTCACTTATTATATGTAAACATATGTCTTCATATGTTTCTAGGGTCATAGGGTGTGTTCAAATCTTCACTTGACACCTAGCATCCTACCCGACATTCCATCCACTCCACTCGCAGCCGGTGAGTTCATACCCCTTAATTAACCTTTCAAATGTTTTTAAATGCTTTTATGGGGGGAATACAAGTTGAGTCCAACAATTTATAGTATCAATCACATGTGATTTGTCACTTACAATCAAAAAGGGATTACTATACTTTTAACTGTTTTGCCTTCAACAACTGTTTTCAAGGTTTATCAAACTCATTTTTATGTAAATTGTTATAAAAACTATTTTCAAACTCTTTCAAACTTCTTATGTTTCTAAAATACATCCACACCAATATGTTTATATAAGTAAGACTTGAAGGATTTAGGCTGATAGCTCGCCTTATTACCTGATCTTGTTTGATTGGGGTCTTGGGGTATATTGTTAACTGTCCGACTGTCGTTGAATTCTTAGTTATATATTGTATGTATTGTGCTGGATATGAATACCTTCATTTATTTCAATATTTATGAATATCCGAGAACGACTGGAACATGCCAGTTAACTATAATAGGTATAGTTAAGGTTTACCACTCCTCGCTACCATTACTATGATACTTGCAACAGTTAGTGATATTACGAGTCGCTACATGTTAAGTACTATACAGAAAGAATACTATGTGCTATAACAGAAGAATACTAAATACGTTGCACCGAGAAGCACTCTATGCACTAATATAAGAGAACATACTAAAAGAGAATGTGATACACTATTTTTACATACGACACTTTTCTATGCCTTCACCGAGTAACCTTAGTCTCCTGGAGGGAGAGCGGGCTCTACGTGTATAGATCTATACAGGGCGGACACACACACATCCCGACTGCTAGCTACAGTCCGAGCTGACTAGGCCCGGGGATGATAACATGCTACCACACTACATATGACCCGGAGGGTCATGATACATTCAATCGCCTATCCGCATGGTTACATACGTATTCACATTCGGAGCACTAATCTAACAAATTACAAATTGAAGGTAAACTAGACTCCCCGAGGTGTATTAAATACATATCGCTACCTAGAGTCTGCGGTTAATTAACATCCAGTTGGCAGTAACACTACTAGAATAATACATTATTTTCCCATTTACTTTGTTCAATTGAAGTACAAATTATATTTTTATAATTATGAGTCTAATTGGGAAAAACTTTTATACACTCAAAGGATCAAACTTACAAGAAACCAAGTCTTGGCAGAAGACTACTTTTATTAGAAAATATAGGATTTTCTAGAGATTCACACTACTTTCAAACTTAATAACAAATTTCATGTTATACGATTGTAAACATTTTATACAAGCAATGACACTAAATATACTTATGAACTCACCAGCTTTATTCTGATACTCATTTTCAAAATAACTTGTATTCTCAGGTCGGCAATAGAAAGTTACAGATGTAGTTTTTGGGATGACGGAGCGCATACAAGACTCCTCTTTATTTTTTATTATACTTTTGGTGTCTAACAAACTGTACAGAACACGCTTGTATTACAATTACTTTATTAATGCAATGGATGTTGTTGCTTGTTTTTACTATTATGCATTGTTATGATAATGTACATGACGTCCTCCACCCAATAACGTATTCCGCCGTTCTAGGTTTTTAGATGTGACAATATATGTGTGTGTATGTGCGTGTGTTTGTGTGTGTAAGTATGTATGTATTTGTACATGTAAGCATGTGAGTATAAGGTTTACGGTTTAGTGTTTAAGGTTTAATGTATATATATGACATATACTTAAAATAATAATCAAATAATAATAAATTTCTATAATGATTTAACTAATAATAATACTATATTTTGAATAATATAATTTTATTGGTAAAGTAACAATAATAATTATATATTTAATAATTATATTTATAACTCTAAGAATAATAATAGTTATGATTTATGAAACCAATATAAAATAAATTTGAGTTCAAATCTTAAAAAATGAATTTCTTTTTTTTAATCTTCTATCGGAAAATAGTATGAGAATTCCAATGAAATACCTACAAAATCCATAAAAAAAAAAGCGGTCAAATACGCACGCTTAATTTTCGTTAAAATATTGAAATATTGCGCCTTTTCCATTCCCAATCAATTGACACCTTAATCCTCCATCTTCTCTCCTTTTTCTCACCTTCACGTCTTCAGACATAAATGAATAGAAAAACCCTAGTTACTCTCCTTGAGACCACCATCGAAGCAAAATTATTGTTGCTCTCTTTCACTTCACCCCCGTAGTTCGCTTTATTGTTTCTCATGTTGCTCCTCCACCATCAAGACGTTGACTATCTCTCACGTTGCCCTTCTGCCTCCTCCACCGTCATCGTTACCATCTTTGTCTTCGATTTCCATAAACTATTAGTTATTGCTAGCATCTGCCTATCATATCTATACCTTCGGCTCACTCTTCTCTGACGCTCACAACTCCGGTCGATCCCTCAGGTGATAAAATCACTGTGACCTAGATTCTTTCTTGTTATTTATCTATGATTTCAGATTTTTATTTAGATTCATGTAATGTGTCTGTGAATCCCTATTTTCATTTATTTGTATGATAGTTGTTATGAATCTGTGAGTTTGATAAATGTTATTGATGGTTTGTTACTTTTGTTATAGAATTTTGAGTTTGATACTTTTGATATAGATTTGTACTTTGGCTCTTGATAATGCTCTGAAAACTGATTAGCAACTTATTCTGGTGTTTCAATTTGTTCATAGTGCCAACCTAAAAACATAGCTTATGGTTATGTGTTGGATTTTAATTTTTTACCTGAATCCCAAATCATAGCACCAAGGTTTCGAAGAGATGTTGAGCATCCAACTGCCAATATAAGACATGCCAAATGATTTCTTTTATTTTATTTTACATTTATATATAGCTACTTAGTACTTTTTTTCTAATTAAATATGTTGAGTTATATAGAAGCTTGTTGAATTGGTTGAGCTTCAAGATAGAGAAGTAGGAGATGGCACTATTATATAGTTACTCAAGGTATTGTTTCCTAGTCCATCCATTTTTGTTTTGGCCAATGTATTAGAATCCTGATGGAATATGCTTATTAACCTATTGTTTTGACAAAACTTCAAAGAGAAAATGATCTTGTTAAAAAAAAGATTCACCAGACATCCGTGATAAGTGGATACAAAGTAAGTGTTAACATTACTTGGTTAACAGTCAAGTCTACATTTTTAATGCTATTGGATTAAGTACAAGATTGAAAATAAAGTCTATGTCTTAAATTCATATGCAAATCCAATTTTTAATCTAAAACGCATATTTGTTTATGCAGATCTAATATTGGAGGTCATTTTTTCTCCAATTCTAGACAAGAAACGGACTATTGGATTTTTCATTTTTTTTCTTCATTTCTAGACAAGAAATACACTATTGGATTTTTTTTAAATTGTAAGGGTATTGGATTTTATTTAGAATATGTAAATGTATTAGATTTGTATTTTTATAGGTTATTTTATTGAATTTGTATTATTATATGTGTAATGTACTGGTGTATATTTTTATAGGTAAATATATTGGATTAGTATTATTATAAATGTAATGTATTGGGTTTATTTTTTACAAATTAATGTATTTAATTTTATTATTATAAGTTCAATGTATTGATAAAAACCTGGATTTTTTTAATTAAATAGAATATTTTGTTGGAAATAGGTTGGAAAGATGATATGCGTGTATTCCGTTGGAAATACTCTGTTAGGAAACCTAGTTGTTATTTTGTTGGAAATTTCCTACGAAATATTATGTAGGAAATATGTTATACATTTCGTCGGAATTTTGTTGTTACTGTGTTTCCCACGATCTTTTTTCCAACAAACCAATTTTGTTGGAAGTGTGCTGGTAAACCTTGTTTCCAACAAATTTCCAACGCAATAGCTTGTAGGTACTCCTACATTTCTCTAGTAGTGTGAATTCCCTTATTTAAAGGGATGATAATTTTTTAATTATTTACCATAATTAGATGTGGTTAAATTTGCTATTCAAGCATTATTAAGAACAGTTAAATTTGTATGTTTGCTAATATTTCATTTAGTGTAATATAGATGTATTATTTAAAAAACAAATCGGGTATTTTGATATACCCTAATTTTTTTACGCCCTCCAGATATCCTAACTAACTAAATATTGGGATTACCGTATACCCGAATTTTCATACCCGATCCCGATGTATTCTACGTGAATTTGAAACGGTTAGGACGGGTAGTTCAAGTTTCCGTTATTTTTACATGGCTAACTTGGGTCTCCATTTTATTCTTCCCATTTAGGCATCCATGGGTCTTAAAATCTAAGTTATTGTTGACCAGTGGATTTGGATCTCTTAAGCTACCAATGCGACATGTTGTTACAACATGTTTTTAGTTGCATGTTTATGTTTATGTTAATTGTACAAGGCTAATGTACGTTGCATATATATCGATTAGTAGAACTTGTGAATTTGATATTGATAAAATGTGAGGAATAAAACATCCCTTGAAAAGTTTGCTGACGGGAAAAATAAACGCCTACTAATGTCCTCAACCAAGTTTTGGTTTATGTAATATCAAGCTACAAAAGCAAAAAACAAGATAAATATTTTAAGACCATTGTTTTATAAACACTGAATGTGGATCAGCCCCACCTTGATATGGATCCCCAGATACATAGAATCCATTTGTCACACCCCAAAAACCAAAGGCGGAAACATTTCCGGGGTTGACTCCACGTTGAGTCTCAAATCCAATGCACATAGTAAAACAGTAAACACAAAACATTACATTACATAATATTGTTTACATCTGTTTGAAAGAAAGGTTATACAAGTGTTATGTACATAGATCATATGAACAAAAGCAAAGACGAGTCTTCGGAACGCTCCGTCTTCTCCAAAAGATGGTGGTGTACCTATCTAACGCTGACATGAGAATACAAGCAGTTTGAAAATCAGCATAAAGTTGGTGAGTTCATAAGCGGTTTAGTTTTGAAAAGAACGAGTTTCCTTTGCTTTCTAAAACAAAAGTTGTTGTTCAAGAAAATCCCATATTTTCTTATGAAAACAATTTAGTTATCTTTTGTTACAAATTCGAATATGAGTGGTTATGCTACCCAAGGAAAATCCCATATTTTCCTATGTGATGTGCTGTCTATTCATTTCTAATTTCGTTACTAGTTGTTATGTTACTTCAGGAAAATCCCATATTTTCCTATGTGTTGAGTTATCTATTCGTTTCTAATCTCGTTACTAGTTGTTATGTTACTTCAGGAAAATCCCATATTTTCCTATGTGTTGAGGTTGGTTCTTAAGTTTGATTTCAAAGTACTAATGAATACCATACTTGCAGTATTAGTTAAGTATTCTAAACTCTTAGTTATCCTACATTCGAATGTCTATCATCTACTAACTTAGTTGTATTTTCGAATATTTGGATTCACCAGAAATGTACATTAAAGTATTTTTGATTGTTCCGATGATTTCCAAAAGAGTACATTAGTTGTATTTTCGTATCTCTGGCGACATTCTAAGGCGGTTGTATTCAAAACTCAGTAGAGGTCCAGAGGCATACTTTCGTATTAAATTCGAAACTTTGGTGACATTCAAGGCTTACACTAACTGTATATTCGAAGTCTTGGTGTCATCCAAAGGCGTTATTTCGCATTCGTAGTCCTATTTCTATTAGTATTCGTATTTGTACTATCCTATTGGTTATATTCGTATTCACATTCGTATTCGTATTCGTATTCGTATTCGTATTCGTATTCATATTCATACTATACTATTGGTTATATTCGTATTCGTATTTGTACTATCCTATTGGTTATATTCGTATTCACATTCGTATTCGTATTCGTACTATACTATTGGTTATATTCGTATTCGTATTCGTTTAGTATTAATCTTAGTTATGATTAGTATGATTTCTTTTTACAAAAAGTAATATAGTTTAAAACGCTTTTTAAAGAAATCTCACTTTAGTCTAACTGTTTACCCTGCAATTCGAATCATTATTTATCACGATTTTCGATATTAGAAACATACATGAAATAGAACATTTGAACTGAAAATATGTTTAAGTACAAGATTTCCTTGTACCTTTTCTTGTATTCCCCCCTGAAAACATTTGAAAAACATTCGAAAACATTTGAAAAAGGGTAGGGGTATGAACTCTCCGGTTGAGAAACGCGTCAGTTTGGATCCTAAACATCAGTTCTGGGTTCGCGAATGCACAAGATTCCTATGGATTATGAAATGATACACATTTGTATCTAATTAGGACTTGATTAATTTATTTGTTAGGGACATACACTTCTAGTTGCGGAAACACTCCATTACAAGTGTTTGGAAGGACCCGGGTGGCATTTGAAGTCACATAAAGCTAGGATATTGAGTTTACTCTTCAAGAGTAAACTCATACATGAGTTTTCTGCCCTATATACCTCATCCACATGAGTTCACGACCGTGAACTCATGGATGATGATTTTGGGTGCAAAATGGCTTCTTAACACAAGGATAATTTAGCTAGGATTTTATCTAGGGCATTAGGATGAATTTAGGCTCACTTAAAGACCATTTATTGGGGTTTACGGAAGTAAACATGGAGTTTACGGCCGTAAACTCCCCCTCAATCCTTAAAGTTTTGGTCCTTAAACAATCACATGTGATTCCAATGATTTTTCCCAAGCCTTGTATGGATTTTTAGGGGACTTTTGGCATGTTTTTAGGAGTTTACGGCCCATGAACCCGCTCATGGCTGTGAACTCCTTAGATGGGTGTTTTATTATGTTTTAAGGTCCAATTCTTGTTTGTGGTCACTTCTAGAATTTATCCCAAGGCTTAAGGTGTGTTTAAGTGGCATCTTAACATATTTAGAGGAGTTTACTCCCCAAGAATATGAGTTTACGGCCCAAGCATGTTCTTGGGCAGTAAACTCAAGTTTACTCCTCTAAATTGATGTTCAAGGTGTTCCAAGGCCAATTCCATAATTCTACAAGTCGTATCTAAGCCCTATTGGAGTTTTGGAAGGGTTTAAGGGCTTAAAAACCCCCTTTATATGTGTTTACGGCCCAAGCATGCTCCAGGGCCTTAAACACATGAACAAGGCTCTAAATCATGGTTTAAGGCATTCTAACTCAATTCCATTAAGTCATCTAGCCATATCTAAGGTCTAATTGTGGTTTGGTAGGGTTTTGTTGCTCAAAAACCCCATTTGAATGAGTTTACGGCCTAGGACTGTTCTAGGGCCGTAAACTCATGTTAATGGTCCTAATCCATGGTTTAAACTCGAATTTGAAGGCTAGAGGGGTTGTGTAACAAGTTAGGGAAGGTACCTTGTTGATTAGAAGCCTTGAATTTGAGGTTTTAGACCCTTTAACTTGAACTTAGGAGAGAGGTTATAGAGAGAGTAGAGAGAGGAAGCAAAAGCTTCAAATGACAGCTTGAACACATTTAAATAGGTCCCAAAACTTGGACACGGTGGAATTCTACCCGATACCGGCATTAAACGAGGCTTTTGGTCACGAGTTCCTAAGGGGTTTGGACACTCATTACTATTAAATAAACATATAAGTTTAAATAATTTAACCCAACAACGAAATCGGAACGAATTGATAAACGACGAGTTTTACGGGTAGAACGGGTTTCGGTGATGGACAACTTCGGGTTGTTACACCATTAGGCGTTACAAACCAATAACAATGTGCAGTACCTGATTCTCCTCGATAACATATGTCACTAAACTGGTTGTCATACAAAGCTAAGCTTTGAAATCTTGAACCCCACCAAAAGTAGCCATAATAAAGAGTGAGACCATCTATCCTGGCACAAAAAGACCAGGTGTAATTTCCATTGAATGGAATGGTATGATTCCCAAAATCAGTATCTCCTGATTTGATATGCGCAACAATATTACCATGGACATTACTCCGAACAGAAACATCCCACTTTGTAGTAAAACATGAATGAGCTATCAAAGCGAATGCGGATGCCAGTATTACAAAGATGAATACGTTATGCA
This sequence comes from Lactuca sativa, assembly GCF_002870075.4. Lineage (NCBI taxonomy): Eukaryota > Viridiplantae > Streptophyta > Magnoliopsida > Asterales > Asteraceae > Lactuca > Lactuca sativa. Next base: position 120,360,578 of record NC_056625.2, on the reverse strand, counting down.
TTGTAGAACACCTGTCAAGAGTTTACATATCTTTTGTGCATGCAACTTCTTTCTATTTAGATGTGTTTATGAAGGATGATGGCAACCAAACTTTGAGGGATTTCTGGAAGAGTCTCATCATTGCCCTATTAATGAGGAAGGCGTTTCATTCCCGTGGAAGATTCTCATTAATGCCCTATTAATGCCCTTTTCTAGATTCTCAATTTTTGAATTGTTTTTAAAAAATTGTTAGTTATAATGGTGTTTGTAATTTTTTTTATAAATATATTAAATTTTGAAATAACACCGATTTGGTAAATATTTTTAAAGCTATACCTGTTTGGTAAATATTTTTTTTAAAACATCTTTTTTGTTAAAAAAAAAACTCCATATTTTTGATTTGGTAGTTTTTCGTACAACTTAAATTTTACGTTATATGTTTTCATAGGCAATTCTATCATATTTTGGCTTTGTAAAGCTCATCAGTTTGATCGATAATTCTATCTTATTTCGGTTTCCGTTCAAAACTATGTTTTATGATGCAATGGGTGAAGAAAAAAATGTCATTCATGTGGAAGGATGTTTGAGTTATGTATATGTTTATCTATTGTTCTATTCTATCAACACTTACTAATGGCGGTTGGTATGACACAATTACCCTTTATACCATACCCCTGAACTTGTTGAATTCCCTCAATTCTCACCAAATTACCCTTAATACTTATTTGAGGATATATATATATATATATATACATATATATATATATATATATATATATATATATATATATATATATATATATATAAATATATGTGACAACCCGAAATTCATTCTGTTGCGGTAACCCATTTCCGTTAATAGAATTTTTTATTTTATTATTGTTACTAAGATTTCCGTTAACATTTGTGTTAGACAAATCAACTAATGATTTATTTTTTTTTAGTGTTGAAATGAAATAAATAAAAACACGTGTAATACCCTCAAATTTATTTGGGAAAATTTTTAGTTTGCAACTATGTTTGGTTACGACCATTTAATCGAGTAAAAATTTAAATTCCGTTTAACGTCGGTATGGAGTGGATCCCCACCTGGCCGCCAACACAACCCTATATAAGGGATGAGTGGCTTTCCCATGAACTTTTTCTCACTCCTAGGAGCTTTCTCTCTCTACTCTCTCTCTCTCTCTCTCTCTCTACAAGTGGGTTTAGCCAAGAAACACCTCATTCAAGCTCCAAATCCGTAAGTAATCATCCCTAGCTTATTGTTTTTCTTTGTGCTCATACACATTTGGGATTTAACCATCCAAAATATCTTAAAAAATAGAGTTTACGGTTTGGGAACACCTCCCAAAACCGTAAACTCCTATAAGGGGGTTTTGAAGCCCCAAAATCCCTCCAAAACCTTTCTAATGCTTATCTATGACTTAGAAACTTGCATGTATGAAGTTAGAAACCCAGAATCGTGCTTTTAAGGGAGTAAACATGAGTTTACGGTACGCGAACATTCATGAACCGTAAACACCAAGAAGGGTGTTTTGGTGTCGCTAACTCCTTCCTTAGCATGTTTAATGGACTAGAAACTTGTATGAATGAGCCGAGGACCACAAAATACAAAGGAAGTATAGTGACCAAGGGTTTACGGCTGTAAACCATAGGGTTCACGACCGTAAACTCCCAAGGAGTGGTCCAAGGACCGCACACTCCATGGGAGTGCCCCTTTTGAACCCTAATCACATCTCAAGCCATGGATTTGTTCTTAGAACCCTTTCTAATGATACAAGAGACCTTAAAGCACTGAAATACCCTCCTTCCATGATTTTACGGCCGTAAACTCATGGGGGAAATGGTCCTTCAACCGTAAACTCACCTAGGGTGAGTAGTTGACGAGTAAACTCCACAATGAGGCCTTCCACTCCTTCCTTGCAACCCAATAGCCTCCTAGCACTTGACCAAAGCGGTTTTCTTCGCATTAGGATGTCTATACGTGTTTAATTAGTGTTTAGTCACTAATTATATGTAAACATATGTCTTCATATGTTTCTAGGGTCATAGGGTGTGTTCAAATCTTCACTTGACACCTAGCATCCTACCCGACATTCCATCCTCTCCACTCGCTGCAGGTGAGTTCATACCCCTTAATTAACCTTTCAAATGTTTTTAAATGCTTTTATGGGGGGAATACAAGTTGAATCCAACAATTTATAGTATCAATCACATGTGATTTGTAACTTACAATCAAAAACGGATTTCTATACTTTTAACCGTTTTACCTTCAAAAACTGTTTTCAAGGTTTATCAAACTCATTTTTATGTAAATTGTTATAAAAACTATTTTCAAACTCTTTCAAACTTCTTACGTTTCTGAAATATATCCCCACCAATATGTTTATATATGTAAGACTTGAAGGACTTAGGCTGATAGCTCGCCTTATTACCTGTTCTTGTTTGATTGGGGTCTTGGGGTATATTGTTAACTGTCCGATTGTCATTGCATTCTTAGTTATATATTGTATGTATTGTGTTGGATATGAATACCTTCGTTTATTTCAATATTTATGAGTATCCGAGAATGACTGGAACATGCCAGTTTACTATAATAGGTATAGTTAAGGTTTACCACTCCTCACTACCATTACTATGATACTTACAACAGTTAGTGATATTATGAGTCGCTACATGTTAAGTACTATACAGAAAGAATACTATATGTTATAACAGAAGAATACTAAATACATTGCATCGAGAAGCACACTATGCACTAATACAAGAGAACATACTAATACAGAATGTGATACACTATTTTTACATACGACACTTTACTACGCCTTCACCATGTAACCATAGTCTCCTGGAGGGAGAGCGGGCTCTACGTGTATAGATCTATACAGGGCAGACACTCACGCATCCCGACTGCTAGCTACAGTCCGAGCCGACTAGGCCCAGGGATGATAACATGCTACCACACTACATATGACCTAGAGGGTCAAGATACATTCAATCGCCTATCCGCATGGTTACATACATATTCACATTCGGAACCCTAATCTAACAAATTACGAATTGAAGGTAAAGTAGACTCCCCCAGGTGTATTAAATACATATCGCTACCTAGAGTCTGCGGTTAATTACCATCCAGTCGGCAGTAACACTGCTAGAATAATACATTATTTTCCCATTTACTTTGTTCAATTGAAGTCCAAATTATATTTTTATAATTATGAGTCTAATTGGGAAAAACTTTTATACACTCAAAGGATCAAACTTAAAAGAAACGAAGTCTTGGCAGAAGACTACTTTTATTAGAAAATATAGGATTTTCTAAAGATTCACACTACTTTCAAACTTAATAACAACTTTCATGTTATACGATTGTAAACATTTTATACAAGCAATGACACTAAATACTTATGAACTCACCAGCTTTATTCTGATACTCGTTTTCAAAATAACTTGTATTCTCAGGTCGGCAATAGACAGGTACAGATGCAGTTTTTGAGAAGACGGAGCGCATACAAGACTCCTCTTTATTTTTTATTATACTTTTGGTGTCTAACAAACCATACTGAACACGCTTGTATTGGGACTTTACTGTATATATCCCTTTTCAAAATAACTTGTATTCTCAGGTCGGCAATAGAAAGGTACGGATGCAGTTTTTGAGAAGACGGAGCGCATACAAGACTCCTCTTTATTTTTTATTATACTTTTGGTGTCTAACAAACTGTACAGAACATGCTTGTATTACAATTACTTTATTAATGCAATGGATGTTGTTACTTGTTTTTACTATTATGCATTGTTATGATAATGTACATGACGTCCTCCACCCAAGAACGTATTCCGCCGTTCTAGGTTTTGGGGTGTGACAATATATGTGTGTGTATGTGAGTGTGTTTGTATGTGTAAGTATGTTTGTATTTGTACATGTAGGCATGTGAGTATAAGATTTACGGTTTAGTGTTTAAGGTTTAATGTATATATATGACATATACTTATAATAATAATCAAATAATAATAAATTTCTATAATGATATAACTAATAATAATACTATATTTTGAATAATATAATTTTGTTGGTAAAGTAATAATAATAATTATATATTTAATAATTATATTTATAACTCTAAGAATAATAATAGTTATGATTTATGAAACCAATATAAAATAAATTTGAGTTCTAATCTTACAAAATGAATTTCTTTTTTTTTTTAATCTTCTATCGGAAAATAGTATGAGATTTCCAACGAAATACCTACAAAATCCATTAAAAAAAAAAAGCGGTCAAATACGTACACTTAATTTTCGTGAAAATATTGAAATATTGCGCCTTTTCCATTCCCAATCAATTGACACCTTAATCCTCCATCTTCTCTCCTTTTTCTCACCTTCACGTCTTCAGACATAAATGAATAGAAAAACCCTAGTTACTCTCCTTGAGACCACCATCGAAGCAAAATTATTGTTGCTCTCTTTCACTTCACCCCCGTAGTTCGCTTTATTGTTTCTCATGTTGCTCCTCCACCATCAAGACATTGACTGTCTCTCATGTTGCCCTTCTTCCTCCTCCACCGTCATCGTTGCCATCTTTGTCTCCGATTTCCATAAACTATTAGTTATTGCTAGCATCTGCCTATCATATCTATACCTTCGGCTCACTCTTCACTGACGCTCACAACTCCGGTTGATCCCTCAGGTGATATAATCACTATGACCTAGATTCTTTCTTGTTATTTATCTATGATTTCATATTTTTATTTAGATTCTTGTAATGTGTCTGTGAATCACTTTTTTCATTTATTTGTATGATACTTGTTGTGAATCTATGAGTTTGACAAATGTTATTGTTGGTTTGTTACTTTTGTTACAGATTTTTGAGTTTGATACTTTTGATACAGATTTGTACTTTGGCTCTTGATTATGCTCTGAAAACTGATTAGCAACTTTGAAAACTGATTAGCAACTTATTCAGGTGTTTCAATTTGTTCATAGTGCCAACCTAAAAAATTAGCTTATGGTTATGTGTTGGATTTTAATTTTTTACCTGAACCCCATATCATAGCACCAAGATTTCCAAGAGATTTTGAGCATCCAACTGCCAATATAAGACATGTCAAATGATTTCTTTTATTTTATTTTACATTTATATCTAGCTACTTAGTACTTTTTTTTTCTAATTAAATATGTTGAGTTATATAGAATCTTGTTGAATTGGTTGAGCTTCAAGATAGAGAAGTAGGAGATGGCGCTATTATATAGTTACTCAAGGTATTGTTTCCTAGTCCATCCATTTTTGTTTTGGCCAATGTATTAGAATCCTGATGGAAAATGCTTATTAACCTATTGTTTTGATAAAACTTCAAAGAGAAAATGATCTTGTTAAATACAAGATTCACCACACAACCGTGATAAGTGGATACAAAGTAAGTGTTAACATTACTTGGTTAATAGTCAAGTCTATATTTTTAATGCTATTGGATTAAGTACAAGATTGAAAATAAAGTCTATGTCTTAAATTCATATGCAAATCCAATTTTTAATCTAAAACGCCTATTTCTTTATGTAGATCTAATAGTGGATGTCATTTTTTCTCCAATTCTAGACAAGAAATGGACTATTGGATTTTTCATTTTTTCTTCATTTCTAGACAAGAAATGGACTATTGGATATTTTTAAAATTGTAAAGGTATTGGATTTTATTTAGAATATGTAAATGTATTAGATTTGTATTTTTATAGGTTATTTTATTGAATTTGTGTTATTATATGTGTAATGTACTAGTGTATATTTTTATAGGTTAATATATTGGATTAGTATTATTATAAATGTAATGTACTGGGTTTATTTTTTCCAAGTTAATGTATTTAATTTTATTTATATAAGTTCAATGTATTGATAAAAACTTGGATTTTTTTTAATTAAATAGAATATTTTGTTGGAAATATTCTGTTGGAAATAGGTTGGAAGATGATATGCGTGTATTCCGTTGGAAATATTCTGTTAGGAAAGCTAGTTGGTATTTTGTTGGAAATTTCCTATGAAATATTATGTTGGAAATATGTTATACATTTCGTCGGAATTTTGTTGTTACTATGTTTCCCACGGCCTTTTTTTCCAACAAACCAATTTTGTTGGAAGTGTGCTGGTAAACCCTGTTTCCAACAAATTTCCAACGCAATAGCTTGTAGGTACTCCTACATTTCTCTAGTAGTGTGATTTCCCTTATTTAAAGGGATGATAATTTTTTAATTATTTACCATAATTAGATGTGGTTAAATTTGCTACTGAATGATTCAAGCACTATTAAGAACAGTTAAATTTGTATGTTTTCTAATATTTCATTTAGTTTAATATACTACTAATGTATTATTTAAAAAACAAATCGGGTATTTTGAAATACCCTAATTTTTTTACGCCTACCAGATACCCGAACTAACTAAATATTGGGATTACCGTATACCCGAATTTTCATACCTGATATACCCGATGTATTCTACGTGAATTTGAAACGGTTAGGACGGGTAGTTCAAGTTTCCGTTATTTTTACATGCCTAATTTGGGTCTCCATTTTATTCTTCCATTTTAGGCATCCATGGGTCTTAAAATCTAAGTTATTGTTGACCAGTGGATTTTGATCTCTTAAGCTACCAATGCGACATGTTGTTACAACATGTTTTTAGTTGCAGGTTTATGTTTATGTAAATTGTACAAGGCTAATGTACGTTGCATATAGATCGATTAGTAGAACTTGTGAATTTGATATTGATAAAATGTGAGGAATAAAACATCCCTTGAAACGTTTGCTGACAGGAAAAATAAACGCCTGCTAATGTCCTCAACCAAGTTTTTGTTTATGTAATATCAAGCTACAAAAGCAAAAAACATGACAAATATTTTAAGACCATTGTTTTATAAACACTGCATGTGGATCAGCCCCACCTTGATATGGATCCCCAGATACATAGAATCCATTAGGCGTTACTAACCAATAACAATGTGCAGTACCCGATTCTCCTCGATAACATATGTCACGAATGTGGTTGTCATACAAAGCTAAGCTTTGAAATCTTGAACCCCACCAAAAGTAGCCATAATAAAGAGTGAGACCATCTATCCTGGCACAAAAAGACCAGGTGTAATTTCCATTGAATGGAATGGTATGATTCCCAAAATCAGTATCTCCTGATTTGATATGCGCAACAATATTACCATGGACATTACTCTGAACAGAAACATCCCACTTTGTAGTAAAACATGAATGAGATATCAAAGCGAATGAGGATGCCAGTATTACAAAGATAAATACGTTATGCATTGTAGAACAACTGTCAAGAGTTTACATCTTTTTTGTGCATGCAACTTCTTTCTATTTATATGTGTTTATGAAGGACGATGGCAACCAAACTTTGAGGGATTTCTGGAAGAGTCTCATCATTGCCCTTTTAATGAGGAAGGCGTTTCATTCCCGTGGAAGATTCTCATTAATGCCCTATTAATGCCCTTTTCTAGATTCTCAATTTTTGAATTGTTTTTAAAAAACTGTTAGTTATAATGGTGTTTGTAATGTTTTTTATAAATATTTTAAATTTTGAAATAACACCGATTTGGTAAATATTTTAATACTATACCTATTTGGTACATATTTTTTTTAAAACATCGTTTTTGTTAAAAAAAAAAACTCCGTATTTTTGATTTGGTAGTTTTTCGTACAACTTAAGTTTTACGTTATATGTTTTCATAGGCAATTCTATCATATTTCGGCTTTGTAATGCTCATCAGTTTTGTCGATAATTCTATCTTAATTCGGTTTCCGTTCACAACTATATTTTTAGGATGCAATGGGTGAAGAAAAAAATATCATTCATGCGGAAGGATGTTTGAGTTATGTATATGTTTATCTATTGTTCTATTCTGTCAACACTTACTAATGGTGGTTGGTATGACACAATTACCCTTTATACCATACCCCTGAACTTGTTGAATTCCCTTAATTCTCACCAAATTACCCTTAACACTTATTTGAGGATATATGTGTGTGTGTGTGTGTTTGTGTGTGTATATATATATATATATATATATATATATATATATATATATATATATATATATATATATATATATAAATATATGTGACAACCCGAAATTTATTCCGTTGCGGTAACCCATTTCCGTTAATAGAATATTTTATTTTATAATTGTTATTAAGATTTCCGTTAACATTTGGGTTAGACAAATCAACTAATGATTTATTTTATTTTAGTGTCGAAATGAAATAAATAAAAAGACGTGTAATACCCCCAAATTTATTTGGGAAAAATTTTAGTTTGCAACTAAGCCGGGTTACGACCATTTAATCGGGTAAAGATTTAAATTCCGTTTAACGTCGGTATGGGGTAGATCCCCACTTGGCCGCCAACTCAACCCTATATAAGGGATGAGTGGCTTTCCCATGAACTTTTTCTCACTCCTAGGAGCTTTATCTCTCTACTCTCTCTCTCTCTCTCTCTACAAGTGGGTTTAGCCAAGAAACACCTCATTCAAGCTCCAAATCCGTAAGTAATCATCCCTAGCTTGTTGTTTTGCTTTGTGCTCATACAAATTTGGGATTTAACCATCCAAAATATCTTAAAAACTAGAGTTTACGGTTTGGGAACACCTTCCAAAACCGTAAACTCCTATAAGAGGGTTTTGAAGCCCCAAAATCCATCCAAAACCTTTCTAATGCTTATCTATGACTTAGAAACTTGCATGTATGAAGTTAGAACCCAGAATCATGCCTTTAAGGGAGTAAACATGAGTTTACGTTCCGTGAACATTCATGAACCGTAAACACCAAGAAGGGTGTTTTGGTGTCCCTAACTCCTTCCTTAGCATGTTTAATGGACTAGAAACTTGTATGAATGAGCCTAGGACCACAAAATACAAAAGGAAGTGTAGTGACCAAGGGTTTACGGCCGTAAACCATAGGGTTGACGACCGTAAACTCCCAAGGAGTGGTCCAAGGACCGCAAACTCCATGGGAGTGCCCCTTTTGAACCCTAATCACTTCTCAAGCCATGGATTTGATCTTAGAACCCTTTCTAATGATACAAGAGACCTTAAAGCACTCAAATACCCTCTTCCCATGAGTTTATGGCTGTAAACTCATGGGGGAAATGGTCCTTCAACCGTAAACTCACCTAGGGTGAGTATTTGAGGAGTAAACTCCACAATGAGGCCTTACACTCCTTCCTTGCAACCCAATAGCCTCCTAACACTTGACCAAAGCGTTTTTCTTCGCATTAGGATGTCTATACGTTTTTAATTAGTGTTTAGTCACTAATTATATGTAAACATATGTCTTCATATGTTTCTAGGGTCATAGGGTGTGTTCAAATCTTCACTTGACACCTAGCATCCTACCCGACATTCCATCCACTCCACTCGCTGCAGGTGAGTTCGTACCCCTTAATTAACCTTTCAAATGTTTTTAAATGCTTTTATGGGGGGAATACAAGTTGATTCCAGCAATTTATAGTATCAATCACATGTGATTTGTAACATACAATCAAAAAGGGATTTCTATACTTTTAACCGTTTTGCCGTCAAAAATTGTTTTCAAGGTTTATCAAAATCATTTTTATGCAAATTGTTATAAAAACTATTTTCAAACTTCTTATGTTTCTAAAATATATCCACACCAATATGTTTATATAAGTAAGACTTGAAGGACTTAGGCTGATAGCTCGCCTTATTACCTGATCTTGTTTGATTGGGGTCTTGGGGTATATTGTTAACTGTCCGACTGTCGTTGAATTCTTTGTTATATATTGTATGTATTGTGTTGGATATGAATACCTTTTGTTTATTTCAATATTTATGGGAAAAACTTTTATACACTCAAAGGATCAAACTTACATGAAACCAAGTCTTGGCAGAAGACTACTTTTATTAGAAAATATAGGATTTTCTAGAGATTCACACTACTTTCAAACTTAATAACAACTTTCATGTTATACGATTGTAAACATTTTATACAAGCAATGACACTAAATACTTATGAACTCACCAGCTTTATTCTGATACTCGTTTTCAAAATAACTTGTATTCTCAGTTCAGCAATAGAAAGGTACAGATGCAGTTTTTGATAAGACGGAGCGCATACAAGACTCCTCTTTATTTTTCATTTTACTATTGGTGTCTAACAAACTGTACAGAACACGCTTGTATTACAATTACTTTATTAATGCAATGGATGTTGTTACTCGTTTTTACTATTATGCATTGTTATGATAATGTACATGACGTCCTCCACCCAAGAACGTATTCCGCCGTTCTAGGTTTTGGGGTGTGACAATATATGTGTGTGTGTATGTGAGTGTGTTTGTGTGTGTAAGTATGTTTGTATTTGTACATGTAAGCTTGTGAGTATAAGGTTTACGGTTTAGTGTTTAAGGTTTAATGTATATATATGACATATACTTATAATAATAATCAAATAATAATAAATTTCTATAATGATATAACTAATAATAATACTATATTTTGAATAATAAAATTTTATTGGTAAAGTAACAATAATTATATATTTAATAATTATATTTATAACTCTAAGAATAATAATAGTTATGATTTATGAAACCAGTATAAAATAAATTTGAGTTCGAATCTTACAAAATGAATTTCTTTTTTTTTTTAATCTTCTTTCGGAAAATAGTATGAGATTTCCAACGAAATACCAACAAAATCCATAAAAAAAAAAGCGGTCAAATACGTACGCTTAGTTTTTGTGAAAATATTGAAATATTGCGCCTTTTCCATTCCCAATCAATTGACACCTTAATCCTCCATCTTCTCTCCTTTTTCTCACCTTCACGTCTTCAGACATAAATGAATAGAAAAACCTTAGTTACTCTCCTTGAGACCACCATCGAAGCAAAAATATTGTTGCTCTCTTTCACTTCACCCCCGTAGTTCGCTTTATTGTTTCTCATGTTGCTCCTCCACCATCAAGACGTTGATTGTCTCTCATGTTGCCCTTCTGCCTCCTCCACCATCATTGTTACCATCTTTGTCTCCGATTTCCATAAACTATTAGTTATTGCTAGCATCTGCCTATCATATCTATACCTTCGGCTCACTCTTCACTGACGCTCACAACTCCGGTTGATCCCTCAGGTGATATAATCACTATGACCTAGATTCTTTCTTGTTATTTATCTATGATTTCATATTTTTATTTAGATTCTTGTAATGTGTCTGTGAATCCCTTTTTTCATTTATTTGTATGATACTTGTTGTGAATCTATGAGTTTGACAAATGTTATTGTTGGTTTGTTACTTTTGTTACAGATTTTTGAGTTTGATACTTTTGATACAGATTTGTAGTTTGGCTCTTGATTATGCTCTGAAAACTGATTAGCAACTTATTCTGGTGTTTCAATTTGTTCATAGTGCCAACCTAAAAACATAGCTTATGGTTATGTGTTGGATTTTAATTTTTTACCTGAATCCCATATCATAGCACCAAGATTTCCAAGAGATGTTGAGCATCCAACTGCCAATATAAGACATGTCAAATGATTTCTTTTATTTTATTTTACATTTATATATAGCTACTTAGTACTTTTTTTCTAATTAAATATGTTGAGTTATATAGAATCTTGTTGAATTGGTTGAGCTTCAAGATAGAGAAGTAGGAGGTGGCACTATTATATAGTTACTCAAGGTATTGTTTCCTAGTCCATCCATTTTTGTTTTGGCCAATGTATTAGAATCCTGATGGAAAATGCCTATTAACCTATTGTTTTGATAAAACTTCAAAGAGAAAACGATCTTGTTAAAAACAAGATTCACCACACATCCGTGATAAGTGGATACAAAGTAAGTGTTAGCATTACTTGGTTAACAGTCAAGTCTATATTTTTAATGCCATTGGATTAAGTACGAGATTGAAAATAAAGTCTATGTCTTAAATTCATATGCAAATCCAATTTTTAATTTAAATTGCCTATTTGTTTATGCAGATCTAATAGTGGAGGTAAATTTTTCTCGAATTCTAGACAAGAAATGGACTATATGATTTTTCATTTTTTTTCTTCATTTCTAGACAAGAAATGGACTATTGGATTTTTTTTAAATTGTAAAGGTATTGGATTTTTTTAAGAATATGTAAATGTATTAGATTTGCATTTTTATAGGTTATTTTATTGAATTTGTATTATTATATGTGTAATGTACTAGTGTATATTTTTATAGGTTAATATATTGGATTAGTATTATTAAAAATGTAATGTACTGGGTTTATTTTTTACAAGTTAATGTATTTAATTTTATTATTATAAGTTCAATGTATTGATAAAAACCTGGATTTTTTTAATTAAATAGAATATTTTGTTGGAATTATTCTGTTGGAAATAGGTTGGAAAGATGATATGCATGTATTCCGTTGGAAATATTCTGTTAGGAAACCTAATTGGTATTTTAATGGAAATTTCCTACAAAATATTATGTTGGAAATATGTTATACATTTCGTCGGAATTTTGTTGTTAGTGTGTTTCCCACGGCCTTTTTTCCAACAAACCAATTTTGTTGGAAGTGTGCTGGTAAACCCTGTTTCCAACAAATTTCCAACGCAATAGCTTGTAGGTACTCCTACATTTCTCTAGTAGTGTGATTTCCCTTATTTAAAGGGATGATAATTTTCTAATTATTTACCATAATTCGATGTGGTTAAATTTGCTACTGAATGATTCAAGCACTATTAAGAATAGTTAAATTTGTATGTTTTTCTAATATTTCATTTAGTGTAATATACTACTAATGTATTATTTAAAAAACAAATCGGGTATTTTGATATACCCTAATTTTTTTATGCCTTCCAAATACCCGAACTAACTAAATATCGGGGTTACTGTATACCCGAATTTTCATACCCGATGAATTCTACGTGAATTTGAAACGGTTAGGACGGGTAGTTCAAGTTTCCGTTATTTTTACATGCCTAATTTGGGTCTCCATTTTATTCTTCCATTTTAGGAATCCATGGGTCTTAAAATCTAAGTTATTGTTGACCAGGGATTTTGATCTCTTAAGCTACCAATGCGACATGTTGTTACAACATGTTTTTAGTTGCAGGTTTATGTTTATGTTAATTGTACAAGGCTAATGTACGTTGCATATATATCGATTAGTAGAACTTGTGAATTTGATATTGATAAAATGTGAGGAATAAAACATCCCTTGAAACGTTTGCTGACGGGAAAAATAAACGCCTGCTAATGTCCTCAACCAAGTTTTTGTTTATGTAATATCAAGCTACAAAAGCAAAAAACGTGACAAATATTTTAAGACCATTGTTTTATAAACACTACATGTGGATCAACCGCACCTTGATATGGATCCCCAGATACATAGAATCCATTAGGCGTTACTAACCAATAACAATGTGTAGTACCCGATTCTCCTCGATAACATATGTCACGAATGTGGTTGTCATACAAAGCTAAGCTTTGAAATCTTGAACCCCACCAAAAGTAGCCATAATAAAGAGTGAGACCATCTATCCTGGCACAAAAAGACCAGGTGTAATTTCCATTGAATGGAATTGTATGATTCCCAAAATCAGTATCTCCTGATTTGATATGCGCAACAATATTACCATGGACATTACTCTGAACAGAAACATCCCACTTTGTAGTAAAACATGAATGAGCTATCAAAGCGAATGAGGATGCCAGTATTACAAAGATGAATACGTTATGCATTGTAGAACACCTGTCAAGAGTTTACATATCTTTTGTGCATGCAACTTCTTTCTATTTATATGTGTTTATAAAGGACGATGGCAACCAAACTTTGAGGGATTTCTGGAAGAGTCTCATCATTGCCCTTTTAATGAGGAAGGCGTTTCATTCCCGTGGAAGATTCTCAATAATGCCCTATTAATGCCCTTTTCTAGATTCTCAATTTTTGAATTGTTTTTAAAAAATTGTTAGTTATAATGGTGTTTGTAATTTTTTTTTATAAATATATTAAATTTTGAAATAACACCGATTTGGTAAATATTTTTAAAACTATACCTATTTGGTAAATATTTTTTTTTAAAACATCGTTTTTGTTAAAAAAAAAAGTCCATATTTTTGATTTGGTAGTTTTTTGTACAACTTAAGTTTTACGTTAGATGTTTTCATAGGCAATTCTATCATATTTCGGCTTTGTAAAGTTCATCAGTTTCATCGATAATTCTATCTTATTTCGGTTTCCGTTCACAACAATATTTTTATGATGCAATGGGTGAAGAAAAAAATGTCATTCATGTGGAAGGATGTTTGAGTTATGTATATGTTTATCTATTGTTCTATTCTATCAACACTTACTAATGGTGGTTGGTATGACACAATTACCCTTTATACCATACCCCTGAACTTGTTGAATTCCCTCAATTCTCACCAAATTACCCTTAATACTTATTTGAAGATATATATATGTGTGTGTATATATACACACACACACACACACACACACACACATATATATATATATATATATATATATATATATATATATATATGTGTGTGTGTGTGTGTGTGTGTGTGACAACCCGAAATTTATTCCGTTGCGGTAACCCATTTCCGTTAATAGAATATTTTATTTTATAATTGTTATTAAGATTTCCGTTAACATTTGGGTTAGACAAATCAACTAATGATTTATTTTATTTTAGTGTCGAAATGAAATAAACAAAAACACGTGTAATACCCTCAAATTTATTTGGGAAAAATTTTAAGTTGCCACTAAGCCGGGTTACGACCATTTAATCGGGTAAAAATTTAAATTCCGTTTAACGTCGGTATGGGGTGGATCCCCACCTGGCCGCCAACACAACCCTATATAAGGGATGAGTGGCTTTCCCATGAACTTTTTCTCACTCCTAGGAGCTTTCTCTCTCTACTCTCTCTCTCTACAAGTGGGTTTAGCCAAGAAACACCTCATTCAAGCTCCAAATCCGTAAGTAATCATCCCTAGCTTGTTGTTTTGCTTTGTGCTCATACAAATTCGGGATTTAACCATCCAAAATATCTTAAAAACTAGATTTTACGGTTTGGGAACACCTCCCGAAACCGTAAACTCCTATAAGGGGGTTTTGAAGCCCCAAAATCCCTCCAAAACCTTTCTAATGCTTATCTATGACTTAGAAACTTGCATGTATGAAGTTAGAAACCTAGAATCGTGCCTTTAAGGGAGTAAACATGAGTTTACGGTCCGTGAACGTTCATGAACCGATATCACCAAGAAGGGTGTTTTGGTGTCCCTAACTCCTTCCTTAGCATGTTTAATGGACTATAAACTTGTATCAATGAGCCTAGGACCACAAAATACGAAGGAAGTGTAGTGAGCAAGGGTTTACAGTCGTAAACCATAGGGTTCACGACCGTAAACTCCCAAGGAGTGGTCCAAGGACCGCAAACTCGATGGGAGTGCCCCTTTTGAACCCTAATCACTTCTCAAGCCATGGATTTGATCTTAGAATCCTTTCTAATGATACAAGAGACCTTAAAGCACTCAAATACCCTCTTCCCATGAGTTTATGGCCGTAAACTCATGGGGGAAATGGTCCTTCAACCGTAAACTCACCTAGGGTGAGTAGTTGACGAGTAAACTCCACAATGAGGCCTTACACTCCTTCCTTGCAACCCAATAGCCTCCTAGCACTTGACCAAAGCGTTTTTCTTCGCATTAGGATGTCTATACGTGTTTAATTAGTGTTTAGTCACCAATTATATGTAAACATATGTCTTCATATGTTTCTAGGGTCTTAGGGTGTGTTCAAATCTTCACTTGACACCTAGCATCCTACCCGATATTCCATCCACTCCACTCGCTGCAGGTGAGTTCATACCCCTTAATTAACATTTCGAATGTTTTTAAATGCTTTTATGGGGGGGGGGGGATACATGTTGAATCCAACAATTTATTGTATCAATCACATGTGATTTGTAACTTACAATCAAAAAGGGATTTCTATACTTTTAACCGTTTTGCCTTCAAAAACTGTTTTCAAGGTTTATCAAACTCATTTTTATGTAAATTGTTATAAAAACTATTTTCAATCTCTTTCAAACTTCTTATGTTTCTAAAATACATCCACACCAATATGTTTATATAAGTAAGACTTGAAGGACTTAGGCTGATAGCTCGGCTTATTACATGATCTTGTTTGATTGGGGTCTTGGGGTATATTGTTAACTGTCCGACTGTCGTTGAATTCTTAGTTATATATTGTATGTATTGTGTTGGATATGAATACCTTCGTTTATTTCAATATTTATGAATATCCGAGAACGACTGGAACATGCCAGTTTACTATAATAGGTATAGTTAAGGTTTACCACTCCTCGCTACCATTACTATGATACTTACAACAGTTAGTGATATTATGAGTCGCTACATGTTAAGTACTATACAGAAAGAATACTATGTGCTATAACAGAATAATACTAAATACGTTGCACCGAGAAGCACTCTATGCACTAATATAAGAGAACATACTAAAACAGAATGTGATACACTATTTTTACATACGGCACTTTACTACGCCTTCACCGAGTAACCTTAGTCTCCTAGAGGGAGAGCGGGCTCTACGTGTATAGATCTATACAGGGCGGACACACACACATCCCGACTGCTAGCTACAGTCCGAGCTGACTAGGCCCAGGGATGATAACATGCTACCACACTACATATGACCTGGAGGGTCATGATACATTCAATCGCCTATCCACATGGTTACATACGTATTCACATTTGGAACCCTAATCTAACAAATTACGAATTGAAGGTAAAGTAGACTCCCCGAGGTGTATTAAATACATATCGCTACCTAGAGTCTGCGGTTAATTACCATCCAGTTGGCAGTAACACTACTAGAATAATACATTATTTTCCCATTTACTTTGTTCAATTGAAGTACAAATTATATTTTTATAATTATGAGTCTAATTGGGAAAAACTTTTATACACTCAAAGGATCAAACTTAAAAGAAACCAAGTCTTGGCAGAAGACTACTTTTATTAGAAAATATAGGATTTTCTAGAGATTCACACTACTTTCAAACTTAATAACAAATTTCATGTTATACGATTTTAAACATTTTATACAAGCAATGACACTAAATACTTATGAACTCACCAGCTTTATTCTGATACTCGTTTTCAAAATAACTTGTATTCTCAGGTCGGCAATAGAAAGTTACAGATGCAGTTTTTGGGATGACGGAGCGCATACAAGACTCCTCTTTATTTTTTATTATACTTTTGGTGTCTAACAAACTGTATAGAACACGCTTGTATTACAATTACTTTATTAATGCAATGAAGAAGTCGATGCTATTAATGACCACATGTTAGGATTGATGAAAGATGAAGGTAAAACTTATCTTCGGATTCTTTATGTGAGACAGAGTCATCATATTGTTTTGAATAATCAATTTACTCTCCGAATGTATAGAATGCTTTTAAGGAATCTGGAATTCCCAACCATAAACTTACACTAAAAATAGGTGTTCTGGTCATGTTGCTTCGTAATATAGACCAAACCAAAGGCCTATGAAATGATACTACGTTACAAATAGATAGACATGGATAACATGTCATTGAGGCACGAATTATAGCAAGTATATTCTTCAATGAGACTACTTATATACCTCACATGAAGTTAACTCCGTCTGATAAAAGAATCCCCTTTCCGTTTTTGGCAGAGGCAATTCTCTGTAGCTGTTTGTTTTGTTATGATCATTAACAAGAGTCAAGGACATGTATTATCGATTGTTGTATTGTATTTGCGTAGACCCGTCTTCACTCATGGTCAGTTATATATAGTTGTTTATCGTGTGACAAGTAAAAAAGGCTTGAAGGTACTCATATGTGATGATGAAGGTCGTATAACAAATAAAACAAAAAATATTTTCTACAAAGAGATCCTTCAACGATTATAGATAATCAGAAAATTCGTTTTATTTTTTATACATTTCAATATCATCAGTAATTCGAAGTCTCTTTATGTTACTATATCTTTTTTTATCGTGTCGGTTTTTTTTAACTTTATATGTATTTTTTATAAGTTCCCCGCTTTTATGCGGGTCATAATCTAGTTT
Organism: Lactuca sativa; assembly: GCF_002870075.4. NCBI lineage: Eukaryota > Viridiplantae > Streptophyta > Magnoliopsida > Asterales > Asteraceae > Lactuca > Lactuca sativa. The sequence goes on along the minus strand of NC_056625.2, from coordinate 120,342,467 downwards.
AATACTATATGGGATTTACAAGGGTAATACTGGAAATACATAAGTGTGAATAATACAATATATATTACATTAGTATACACTAAAAAACACAACTTTTATGTATTTATCCGAACCTTAACATACAAGTCACACTCTAACATTTATGTTTAAAAATAAATCTTGTAACATGATATGTGCATATTTAGTCATATAATTCATACAATATCTTATTACCTTTTCCTTTTTTTTTTTTCTCAATTTATGAACAAATGGTGCTTAATTAGTATAAAATTTCATTTTCAGCCTTAAGGACATGCTTGGGTTAAAAAGGAAGCGGATTGAGCAATTGGAAGCTTGGAATTTGGAGATTGAAGAAAGAATGAAAAAATGAAGAAGAACTCGTCGAGTTTGTCTCAACTTAACAAGTTCCCAAGAAGTTTCCCGACAAATTCGTGACTTTCCGGGCATACGTGTTTAAAGATAAACTTGTTGATTTGGGTCATAAAACTCGACGAGTTGGAGTTGATCTTTGGAATCTTTATATAGATCGTTTCTTATTCGAACTCTAACTTTTTCTGAAGGCCTTTGGCGACTTTTGAAGACCAGATAGGTTCTTAGAAGTTGTGGTTTTCAAAATTCAACTAGAGGCTTGGAATTGACGAGATTTAAAGGAAAAATTATTAGCAATTTACTTAATTCTCTTCTTTACATTATGTCTACATTGATGAATTTTGTTTTTAGTGATTTATTTGCGGTAGTTATTAGCTAAAAACTCCGTACTTCTGTTTAGACTAGATGATCTTATGAATATGGTTTGATTAAGTGGCTTGGATTATATAGATTTGGTTATTTATCTTGTTAAGCTTGTTAAAAGATCCTTGCATGTTAATGATAATTATTTTCTGTTAACAACTAAGTAATTGAGTTGCATGAACATCTTCATGTTTGCTTGAATCATATAGTTTAATGAAAACAAGATTCTATGCCTAGTATTAGTGAACACGAACCTAGGGTTAACTAGAAAATAAATTAGTTAATGTGTGAGCATAAGTGATGACCAACCTCATATGAGTTAATTAAACTAACCAATTTGATTAACTAATGTTACAAGTCTTACTTGATTCGAATTGAACACTATAAAACATGGTAGTTTAATCACTTGATCAATGCTTGAGTTAACTTGTTTGCTAAAGGATTAGTAATAGTGAACATGAATCTAATCACATTAGAAATCGATAACCAATGACATATTAATCCATTGCACTTGCTACGAAATCAACCATAGGAATAAGTGAATCAAATCTAAACGAAAGTCTCTTTAATTTGATTGAATACAGTTGTCTTTTGTTCCTCTTTTAGTTATTAATTGCCTTTTTGCTAAAGTGTTTAGGAAGTTACTTAATTTTCTAGTATTTTAAAACTAGAGAAAACCCCCATTTTAATTAATTGCTTTATTTAGATAATATTAGTATTAATTTTAATTGCTTACCGTTCTCTGTGTTCGATACCCTATTTGCTTAAACTAAACTGCTATCGACAGGTACACTGCCTACGTGTGTTTGTTTTTATTTGAGTTTGTTAGGATTAAAACGGGTATACTATACACAATAATAACAATTGATTATTTCTAATTACATTGTGTGTTAGAAAATAAAAGTCAAACTTCACTAGTTATACATTTGCATAATTAACCTATGGTTCTTTATTTTTAAGTCTTGTCCCTTTTGTACTAAACACATAAAAGTCATTATCACATCGTTACTTTTTGTAACTTATAGATCCCTTAACAAAAAGATAAAATAACGATCAATATAAGTAGAAACTTGTATTACAACGAGAAATGAGAGAATGAATATTCTTATTTTGAAAAGACATAGTACAATTACATATATACATCAATCAGAAAAGGAGTGTGTAACTGAATAACGAATGAATAGAGTAACTTCTACTATTTACAATTTAGCCCTTCTTTTATTTGAATTACAGAATAACCCTCTAACTTCTTATATTCCCCCTCAAATTGGTACTGGAGAAAATAAATTCTTCATACCCAATTTTCTAATGAAAGGCTATAACTTTGAGTGTGGAAAAGGTGTAGTGAATATATCAGCAAGTTGAAAAGTTGATCTTTTGGGAAGCAATATGATGGATTTATCTGCTACCTTTTCACGCACAAAATGAGAATCGACTTCTATATGTTTAGTTCGTTCGTGAAATGAAGGTTTTGTTGCTATTTGAATGGCTGAATCATTATCACAAAATAGCAATGTCGAATCATTAGAATGAATATCGAAATCCTTTAACAATTGATTGAGCCAAATCAATTCAGAAGTAGTGGTAGCCATAGCCCTATACTGAGCTTCAACAGAAGATCTTGAAACATTTTGATGTTTCTTCATCTTACATGAAATTAAAGTATTGCCCAGAAATACACAAAAACCAGTAACAGATTGGCTTGTATCTTGGCATTTAGCCCAATCTGAATCACAAAATCCTTTTAATTATAATGACGATTCCTTTGAGAAAAATAACCCATCTCGTGGTGCTTTCTTTAAGTATTTTAACAAATGAATAGCAGCTTCATAATGAGGAATGCGAGGGTTGGACATGAATTGAGACAATCTTTGTATAGAAAAAGATATATCAAGGCGTGTGATATTGAGGTAAAGTAATCTACCAAAAAGTCTTCTGTACTTGGATTGATCAGAATATTCATCTCCATATTTGTCATTAAGACCAACTCGTGGATCTATAGGTGTATGTTTTGGTTTAGTAGCAAGTAGCCCAGTATCTTCAAGTAATTGAAGAGTATAATTCCGTTGTGAAACAAAAATACCTTCTTTGGATCTTTTTATTTCTAGTCCCAAAAATAGCCTAAAAAGCCCAAATCATTAAGCTTGAATTGTAAACTCAATTGCTGCTTTACAAATGCAATCCCTTCTTTGTAGGGGCCTGTAATGATGATATCATCAACATAAATAAGTAATGCCACATATTTATCCCTTGATCCTCTATGAAACAAATAATAATAAGATTTTGATTGAGAATAACCTAAAATTTTCATGAAAGTGGAAATTATATCAAACCATTGTCATGAGGCTTGCTTTAACCCATAATTGGACTTATTCAACTTGCAAACAAGTATGTTCCTAGAAGATTCCCACTGAAGATCAAGGCCTAGTGGAACATCCATGAATACTACTTTTTGTAAATCGCCATTTAAGAAGGCGTTATTTACATCTAGTTAAACCATATCCCACTGTCTTGTTGCTGCAATGGCTAAAAGCATCTTGACAGTGACAAGTTTTGCCACAAGAGAGAAGGTTTCAAAAAAAATCATTTCCTTCCTTTTGATTGAAAACTTTAGCTACCAAACGAGCTTTATGCCTTTCTATTGAACCATTACTGCCATATTTGATCTTATACACCCATCGACAACCAACTGTATTCTTGTTTGGAGGTAAAGGCATAATTGTCCAAGTGTGATTTGTTTTCATGGCATCTAATTCAGAATTCGTAGCATCGCACTATTCTTTGTATTGAGATACTTCTTTGAAATGTTTTGGTTCAAAATTGGCTGAAATATTCTTGGCAAAAATTCGTTGATTAACAGATAAATTGTCACATGAAAAAAATTTATTAAACGAATGTGGTGATATGAATGTGAATGGTGAACATGATTTCAATCATAGTCTCTTAAGTAAGAAGGTGGTTTGTGAATTCTAGTAGGTCTACTATGATTTGGTTCTGTAATTTGAATGACAAATGGTGGCGGAGGAAGTGTATTTGGGGACAAATTCTAAATAAGGGTATTTATTGAAATATCACAATCAGATATAGAGATAGGTAGAACAACATGATAGAAAGGGTCAACAACATCTAAAAAAGAATTGTTATGAAAAGGAAATATCATCACATGGAAAACCACATCTCCTGAGTAAAAATTTTGTTTGGGTTCAAGATCTGTCACTTTGTATGCCTTCATGTGAGGAGGATATCAAAGAAACACACAAGCTTTGGCTCAAGGATGAAATTTTGATCTGTTAGTATTCAATGTTGATGCATAAACAAGACATACAAAAGTCCTCAAATGTTTGTAATTAGGAAGAAGACCAAATAGAATTTGAAATGGTGATTGATTACCAAGAACTTTTGATGGAATGCGATCTATGAAATAGGCTGCAGTTAGAACACAATCTCCCCAGAAGTGAATTGGAACTTTGGATTGAAACATCAATGATCTAGCTACATTAAGTAGATGTTGATGTTTTCTTTCAACCATAGAATTTTATTGTGGTTTGGCAACACATGCCTTATGGTGAATAATTCCTTTTTCTACAAAAAAAAATCTTCAAAAGCTAGTTCCATTGCATTATCAGTCCTAAAAAACTTAATGGAGTTGTTCAATTGAGTGTTGACATATGCCCAAAATCATGGTATAACACTTTTTATGTTAGATTTATGCTTCAAGAGATATATCCATGTGTATCTACTTTTATCATCCACACTAGTAGCAAAAAATCTATGACCCGTGTGAGTAGAATGTTGATATGGACCCCATATATCACAATGTACAAGAGAAAATGTATCATCACACATGTGATTAAAACATTCAAAAGGTAATTGTTTCTGTTTAGCAAGAGGACATACATAACAATGTTCATTGCTAAGAGTACTGATTAAGAACTTTATTTGAAGGGTGTCCTAATCTATTATGCTACGTATTAATAGAAACAACATTAACTCTTGTATCAACATTCTTTATCTCTTTTTGCTATTGATTACTCATCACATATAGATCATGGATATTTTAGCCCTGCCAATCATCCTCTTATGAAGAACATCCTGGATATAAGCATTTGACACGTGAATGGGACTATGAACTGTTGAGATTTTTTTAGAGCATTAACAGAAATAGGATTTAGATCAAAATTTGGAATATAAAGAACATTTTCAGTGTGAAAAGTTAATCAATCTTAATTGTAACGCCCGTGTTTCTGGCTAAGCATTATTATAATGATGTAATAGTTAAGGTCAACAATTGTATCCTATTTTGAAGTAACGAAGAAGAATTATTTGAGTATTATGTGATTTATGTGCAACATATGTGCTTATAACGAAATAATAAAATAATAATAAAAATATGTGTCTAAAATAGAATGAAAATTAGACCCAATATCTATGAAGAAAGTTGAAGTAGTCCTAACAAGGATTCTGGAGATATAAAGAACGCTGAAATCCGAATTGTAACGAAGAAGTGATGACCCGTCGGACTTTTGTGACTAAACCGGCATGACACTGTGTATCATAAAAAGTGAATTATTAATAAGCTACTTTTTAGCCTTAGAGATCTAAAAAAAGTCGTAGTATACGTTAAACCGTGAGCATGCATATATAGAACGTCCAAATATGAATTCGTTTGAGGAAGTTATGATTTTCTAAGATTTAGCGTAGCAATACATAGCTCGGAAGTCGAATTTTAGATCGATCGGTTTTAGCCGACAAAATCTAAATGAGAATTGAAGATAACGTTAATAGGAGCTCAACGATATAAAGACAGTAAAAAATGGACGTCGGATGAACATTGAGGCAAGACGTTGGTATTCGGTACAAATAGTCAAGGATTATAGAGACCAAAATAGCTTTATCTTGAAAATATGATGGTTCATCAAGATGCTTTTCAAAATACGGATAAATGGTTGATACAATTGAATGAATAAGGTCACATGTAGAGCAAATGATAATGTCTTCTGGAAATTCAACTTCAATTTCACTATCATTAGTACCACCAATTTTAAGAATCCATTCAACAAAGGCTTTTGTCTCATCCAAATCATTATTTGGACAACCAACTTGAAGCCTCATGTTACTGTTAAATGTAAAATTGTACACTCACGCCATAATTTGATGGTGTTTTTAGAGCACTGGATGAAGAGGATGCATGCACTAAAGAACAATCGTATATATCAAACACTTAAATATGAAATTTAAGGAAAAAAATAGTTATACAAATTGAACATTATAGACATTTAAGCATTGAAAATGTAAAGATAATACTTAAATATGAATTTTTCCATTTGTGATGTCAAACAGTGGTGTGCTTGGGGAAGAGTTGATGGGTAAAATATTACTAACAAAATTTTTAGGTTATTTTTTTCTCGAAGCATACGGAATGTCACTCATTTCAATATGTTTGATTTATTTTGTGTTCTTAGTTATATCATCTATATATATATATATATATATATATATATATATATATATATATATATATATATATATATATATATATACAGATATTGACGATTTCTAAAACTTTAAATAAGGGACTTGAATATTAGAAGGGTTTAAATTAGGTAAAAAATAAAATTTGCAAACAATTATGGAGGGAATAAATACAGTATACAAAAATAGATTTCGAATACATGCATGCACTAAAGAAGAATAATATATATCAAACATTAAATACGATATTAAAGGAAAAATAACTTATACAAATTAAACATTATGCATATATATATATGTGTTAAAAAGTTAATGATAACACTTAATATTGTAACATCCATAAATTTCACGAAAAATTTAAACTTTTTAAAACATTCCAAACGATCATTTGTTTACAGAAATAGTTTTCCAAAACATGTCTATTATCAAAGTTTTCCCAAAATCATTAACAAAACATGAAGCGGGAGACGATAAAGCCTTCGCCTTCCTGCGATCATCTGAGGTACCTGAAACATAACCCAAAATTGTAAGCCCAAAACTTAGTGATTTTCCCCCAAAGTACCAACCCAATGCAAAACCAGCATAATAATAATAAACAGCATGCATATAGAGCCTTCAGTCTGACTGGAATGCCACACCGGCCTAGAGTCTACCTGGTATGCTCACAGAACCTTCAACATAACTGGTATGCCACACCAGTCCTTTAGCCCATCTGGATCGTTCTCCGGGCCTTCGGCCTGATTGGTACGCCCCGCTGGCCTTCAGTCTATCCGGGACACCCTGAGTTTGTTGGCCTTCAGCACAAAGCGGGTTTGCATCAACCCAACCACATATACACAATGTCAACACACATATATAACAGATAATCATACAATTAACCATCCAATAACAAGCAGCCAAATCTTACATATCACTAAGCATAGCATCATCCTATCTACCAGGATACAGATCTAATAGATCGCTATAATACTAAATCATATAATAATAAGGATAACAATCCAAAAGGGTCGGCCTTTGTCCCATCAACCCAAAAGTACAGTGAGGAACACTTACCTCGCAAACTAAATAGAATTGATGAGGCCCGACTCTGAATTTCACTTCTCTATACGGTACCTGATTCCATTAATTGACCAATTTCCACAAGACTCCAAAATACCCAAAGTACCCTCAAGGTCAAACTTGGTCAAAGAAACAATCAACGGTAAAGGTCAACAGTCTGTGTTGACCAAACACACTGTGTTTACACAAGAACACACCATGTTCCTCCAGCATCCAAATGGTCGGGAAAACCTCAGCCAACACGTCGTGTTGGCTTGCAAACACGTCGTGTTTTCCCGAGTTCTAGAAGCTTAATACATTCAGCTGTTTTCTTCGATTCTGAGGGCTCTAAAGCTCAGATCTAGCCCATAATGCTATTAAGAAGGATAAATTTTCCAACTTTATCCACTGGGACTACTCAAAAGGTCTAAAAAACCAACCACAAGGCTAAAAGATACAAAGGCTTAACCAATAAGTACCTAATTCATAGAGTCTGAAGCCCAACCTTTCCAGAAGAGATTCTAGCACCGAAACCATCCCAAAGGTCGGTGCTTTATAGACATGCATGTCTAATGCATGTCTTGAACCCATATTAGGTCAAAATGGGGATTTATGACCTAATCTCCATGCATGACATCAAAACTCAACTATAGGCCAGATCCAAGACTTTACTAGGCCACCTAGACCTGGATATTCATAAAGTTACAAACTGTATGAGATTTACCCATCCCAACCTTTAAGAGCAAGAAGCTAAAGGGACAAAACTCAAGATCTAGCAACATGGAAGAATAAAATTCAGATCTTAAACAGTTAAAAAGGTCCAGAAGAGTGTCACACTGAAAGATGAGGGCTTGCTTGCTTGATCCTTGCTTCCTTCTTCCAACTTCATTCTTCTTGGCTCCAAAAGCACCAAGCTTGCTCACAAATGAGAGGAAAAGATGATTAAGGTTTCCAAGGGTTGATTTGGGGAATTGGAGGCTGATAAAAGGCCAGCTCTTGGGACTTAAGGAGATTATATAGGGTGTACAACCCAAAAATTAGGGTTTTCTCAACCAACCGCCAACATGTCGTGTTGGTCCAAGAAAATATGCGGCCCAAAAGTTCTCAACACACCATGGTGAGGCTTAACTATGTCGTGTTCCAAGGGAAAGACATGCATGAATGGAAATAATTTCATACCTAAAAAGTCTGGATTTTACAGTTCTCCCCCACTTAAACTGGACTTCATCCTCGAAGTCTGCTATAGTAAATAAATCAGGATGATTCTCCGGCATCTCTGCCTCTGGCTCCCAGGTCCATCCGGAGCCCTTCTGGTGCTGCCACCGTACCTTCACCAAAGGTACTTCCGTGCTACACAAAACCTTTACCTTCCTTTCCAGAATACCCACTGTTCTCTCAATGTAGTTTAGACGCTCATTGACCTGAATATCATCCAAGGACACCACTACGTCCTCATCCAATACGCCCCTCCGCAGTTGCAAAACATCGAAAGTGTTATGAATCTGATTGAGCTCCTTAGGAAGATCCAATCGGCTTGTGGAACTTCTTCCAAAAACGGGAAGTGAACCGAACATCACACTCTGAAACAATGGAGACCGGAACCCCATGGCGAGCAAAAATCTCACGAACATACACATCGGCCAACTTCTCAGCCGAAGAACTCTCCCGAATCTCCAGAAAGTGGGCACTCTTGGTCAATCGATCCATGATGACCCAGATAACATCGAAACCCTTTGCTGTCTTCGGTAACTTGTTGATGAAATCCATCGAAATCTGCATCCATTTCCACATGGGGACCTCCAGAGGCTACAACTTTCCAAGCGGACTCTAATGCTCATCCTTGACCAACCTACAGGTCGTACATCTCTCAATGTACTAGGCGGTCTCCCTTTTCATACACGACCACTAATAGCTCAATCTCAGATCCCGGTACATCTTGGTGGCCCCCGAATGGATAGAAAAACATGATCTGTATGATCCCACTAGACATCAGAACCCATACCAGACCACAACGGGTCAACAATCCATGACCATATGGAACAAATCTCGCAATCTCAGCCCTGATCCTCTCTATCTTCCCGTTCTCTTCCCGAACACCCTAGGCCCAAGCCTCCCTAATCAATCCTAAAAGCGGGGAATCCACGAATATCTTCATACACGATACACCAACGGAAGACCGAGCCGACTTGCGACTCAAAGCATCTGCCACTACATTCGCTTTACCCAGATGGTAAAGGATCTCGCAGTCAAAATCCTTGACTACATCTAGCCACTTACGTTGCCTCATGCTCAGGTTCGGCTGATCCATAATATGCCTCTGGCTCTTGTGATTCGTGTAGATAGGACATCAGATCCCATAAAGATAGTGCCTCCAAATCTTGAGGGCAAAAACCACTACCCCCAACTCCAGATCATGCGTGGGATATTGCATCTCATATGGCTTTAGCTACCGCGAAGCATAAACTATCACCCGTCCTCTCTGCATGAGGACCTCCCCCAAACCAGTGATGGACGTATCACAAAAAACCACAAAATTCTCAATTCTCTATGGAAGGGTAAAAACCGGGGCCTCACAAAATCTCTGCCAAAGGGTCTTAAATGTTGTATGCTACTCAGGGCCCCATCGAAAACCCAACCCTTCCTCATCAGACGAGTGAGGGGTACTACAATCTTGGAGAAATCCTAAATGAATATCTGATAGTACCCTACCAAACCCAAGAAAATCTTGATATCTTAGGGATATTTCAGAATCTCACACTGCATCTATGACATCCCCAAAATCACGGCCAGAACAGACCGATTTAATTTATGCTTTTAAATAAATTCAGAGTAATCCTTTGATTAAAAGAGTTGTGGAATTTGTTCCCAAAACAAAATATGATAAGAATTTATCAAAGCATTTCATAAAGAAATGTATTTTCATTATATAACAAAGCCTTGGGATGTCATGTTCCGATAAAGACCAAAAGCATAAAAGATACAAAATAGACCTCACAACAGTTACATATAACTACTAGTCTATATTCCAAAAATATCTTGACAATGTCATCCAAATTATGCTCTCGTGCCACTACCTGTAATACAAAGAACAACTGAGTGGGTCAGGCTTGGGAGTCTGGTGAGCATATAGGGTTTTCAACCCACAATAAATAATTATATTTAGTTCATCAACCAACTATAACCCGATTACCCATTCCTGTTATCCTCACTTTATGTCCCTAAAACAACTATCACAAGGGACCTAGTCTATGGATTTTCATCGGGGTGGACATTACTTCGAAGGGGTTTCCTCAACAATAGATGTCCTAAAGGCAACCATGAGGGGATGGAGTACACCGGTGAACACATCGTTCACAACACCTAGAAGTTATGAGCCAGCTAACGTTCCACTGGACTGTCTAGAGGAGTCCATGTTCGTCATCCATACTCCGCTAGATGACTAGATCAAAAACAACATCGAGGCCTCTCATCATTTTATTTCATCACACACCAACTGTCTACCCATGTTCTACCCAACATATTAGTAGATAAAATATATACATTTATATATAGCTTAAAACCTGTACAATACATCCATTCATCAATTAGTTCAAATAAACAAATAATATATAAACACATAGCACGTATTTTATAAAGAATACTTCATATCTATGTGTTAAAAGAAAACGAATATACACTCACTTGATAACACGATGGATGTTGTTGCTTGTTTTTACTATTATGCATTGTTATGATAATGTACATGATGTCCTCCACCCAAGAACGTATTCCGCCGTTCTAGGTTTTGGGGTGTGACAATATGTGTGTGTGTATGTGCGTGTGTTTGTGTGTGTAAGTATGTATGTATTTGTACATGTAAGCATGTGAGTATAAGGTATACGGTTTAGTGTTTAAGGTTTAATGTATATATATGACATATACTTAAAATAATAATCAAATAATAATAAATTTCTATAATGATATAACTAATAATAATACTATATTTTGAATAATATAATTTTATTGGTAAAGTAACAATAATAATTATATATTTAATAATTATATTTATAACTCTAAGAATAATAATAGTTACGATTTATGAAACCAATATAAAATAAATTTGAGTTCAAATCTTAAAAAATGAATTTCTTTTTTTTAATCTTCTATCGGAAAATAGTATGAGAATTCCAATGAAATGCCTACAAAATCCATAAAAAAAAACGGTCAAATACGTATGCTTAATTTTCGTGAAAATATTGAAATATTGGACCTTTTCCATTCCCAATCAATTGACACCTTAATCCTCCATCTTCTCTCCTTTTTCTCACCTTCACGTCTTCAAACATAAATGAATAGAAAAACCCTAGTTACTCTCCTTGAGACCACCATCGAAGCAAAATTATTGTTGCTCTCTTTCACTTCACCCCCATAGTTCGCTTTATTGTTTCTCATGTTGCTCCTCCACCATCAACGACGATGACTGTCTCTCATGTTGCCGTTCTGCATCCTCCACCATCGTCGTTACTATATTTGTCTGCGATTGCCATAAACTATTAGTTATTGCTAGCATCTGCCTAACATATCTATACCTTCGGCTCACTCTTCTCTGACGCTCACAACTCCGGTCGATCCCTCAGGTGATAAAATCACTGTGACCTAGATTCTTTCTTGTTATTTATCTATGATTTCAGATTTTTATTTAGTTTCATGTAATATGTCTGTGAATCCTATTTTCATTTATTTGTATGATACTTGTTATGAATCTGTGAGTTTGATAAATGCTATTGATGGTTTGTTACTTTTGTTATAGAATTTTGAGTTTGATACTTTTGATACAAATTTGTACTTTGGCTCTTGATAATGCTCTGAAAACTGATTAGCAACTTATTCTGGTGTTTCAATTTGTTCATAGTGCCAACCTAAAACATAGCTTATGGTTATGTGTTGGATTTTAATTTTTTACCTGAATCCCATATCATAGCACCAAGATTTCCAAGAGATGTTGAGCATCCAACTGCCAATATAAGACATGTCAAATGATTTCTTGTATTTTATTTTACATTTATATATAGCTACTTAGTACTTTTTTTCTAATTAAATATGTTGAGTTATATAGAAGCTTGTTGAATTAGTGGAGCTTCAAGATAGAGAAGTAGGAGATGGCACTATTATATAGTTACTCAAGGTATTGTTTCCTAGTCCATCCATTTTTGTTTTGGCCAATGTATTAGAATCCTGATGGAATATGCTTATTAACCTATTGTTTTGACAAAACTTCAAAGAGAAAATGATCTTGTTAAAAAAAAGATTCACCACACATCCGTGATAAGTGGATACAAAGTAAGTGTTAACATTACTTGGTTAACAGTCAAGTCTACATTTTTAATGCTATTGGATTAAGTACAAGATTGAAAATAAAGTCTATGTCTTAAATTCATATGCAAATCCAATTTTTAATCAAAAACGCATATTTGTTTATGCAGATCTAATATTGGATGTCATTTTTTCTCCAATTCTAGACAAGAAATGGACTATTGGATTTTTCATTTTTTTTCTTCATTTCTAGACAAGAAATACACTATTGGATTTTTTTAAAATTGTAAAGGTATTGGATTTTATTTAGAATATGTAAATGTATTAGATTTGTATTTTTATAGGTTATTTTATTGAATTAGTATTATTATATGTGTAATGTACTGGTGTATATTTTTATAGGTAAATATATTGGATTAGTATTATTATAAATGTAATGTATTGGGTTTATTTTTTAAAAGTTAATGTATTTAATTTTATTATTATAAGTTCAATGTATTGATAAAAACCTGGATTTTTTTAATTAAATAGAATATTTTGATGGAAATATTTTGTTGGAAATAGGTTGGAAAGATGATATGCGTGTATTCCGTTGGAAATATTCTGTTAGGAAACCTAGTTGGTATTTTGTTGGAAATTTCCTACGAAATATTATGTAGGAAATATGTTATACATTTCGTCGGAATTTTGTTATTACTGTGTTTCCCACGGCCTTTTTTCCAACAAACCAATTTTGTTGGAAGTGTGCTGGTAAACCTTGTTTCCAATAAATTTCCAACGCAATAGCTTGTAGGTACTCCTACATTTCTCTAGTAGTGTGAATTCCCTTTTTTAAAGGGATGATAATTTTGTAATTATTTACCATAATTAGATGTGGTTAAATTTGCTATTCAAGCATTATTAAGAACAGTTAAATTTGTATGTTTGCTAATATTTCATTTAGTGTAATATAGATGTATTATTTAAAAAATAAATCGGGTATTTTGATATACCCTAATTTTTTTACGCCTCCCAGATACCCAAACTAACTAAATATTGGGATTACCGTATACCCGAATTTTCATACCCGATCCCGATGTATTCTACGTGAATTTGAAACGGTTAGGACGGGTAGTTCAAGTTTCCGTTATTTTTACATGCCTAATTTGGGTCTCCATTTTATTCTTCCCATTTAGGCATCCATCGGTCTTAAAATCTAAGTTATTGTTGACCAGTGGATTTGGATCTCTTAAGCTACCAATGCGACATGTTGTTACAACATGTTTTTAGTTGCATGTTTATGTTTATGTTAATTGTACAAGGCTAATGTACGTTGCATATAGATCGATTAGTAGAATTTGTGAATTTGATATTGAAAAAATGTGAGGAATAAAACATCCCTTGAAAAGTTTGCTGACGGGAAAAATAAACGCCTACTAATGTCCTCAACCAAGTTTTGGTTTATGTAATATCAAGCTACAAAAGAAAAAAACATGACAAATATTTTAAGACCATTGTTTTATAAACACTGCATGTCGATCAGCCCCACCTTGATATGGATCCCCAGATACATAGAATCCATTTGTCACACCCCAAAAACCAAAGGCGGAAACATTTCCGGGGTTGACTTCACGTTGAGTATCAAATCCAATGCACATAGTAAAACAGTAAACACAAAACATTACATTACATAATATTGTTTACATCTGTTTAAAAGAAAGGTTATACAAGTGTTATATACATATATCATATGAACAAAAGCAAAGACGAGTCTTCGGAATGCTCTGTCTTCTCCAAAAGATTGTGGTGTACCTGTCTAACGCTGACATGAGAATACAAGCAGTTTGAAAATCAGCATAAAGCTGGTGAGTTCATAAGCGGTTTAGTTTTGAAAAGAAGGAGTTTCCTTTGCTTTATAAAAAAAAGTTGCTGTTCAAGAAAATCCCATATTTTCTTATGAAAACAATTTAGTTATCTTTTGTTACAAATTCGAATATGAGTGGTTATGCTACCCAAGGAAAATCCCATATTTTCCTATGTGGTGTGCTGTCTATTCATTTCTAATTTCGTTACTAGTTGTTATGTTACTTCAGGAAAATCCCATATTTTCCTGTGTGTTGAGTTATCTATTCGTTTCTAATCTCGTTACTAGTTATTATGTTACTTCAGGAAAATCTCATATTTTCCTATGTGTTGAGGTTGGTTCTTAAGTTTGATTTCGAAGTAATAATGAATAACATACTTGCAATATTAGTTAAGTATTCTAAACTCTTAGTTATCCTACATTCGAATGTCTATCATCTACTACCTTAGTTGTATTTTCGAATATTTGGATTCACCAGAAACGTACATTAAAGTATTTTTGATTGTTCCGATGATTTCCAAAAGAGTACATTAGTTGTATTTTCGTATCACTAGCGACATTCTAAGGCGGTTGTATTCGAAACTCAGTAGAGGTCCAGAGGCGTACTTTCGTATTAAATTCGAAACTCTGGTGACATTCAAGGCGTACACTAACTGTATATTCGAAGTCTTGGTGTCATCCAAAGGCGTTATTTCGCATTCGTAGTCCTATTTCTATTAGTATTCATATTTGTACTATCCTATTGGTTATATTCGTATTCACATTCGTATTCGTATTCGTATTCGTACTATACTATTGGTTATATTCGTATTCGTATTTGTACTATCCTATTGGTTATATTCGTATTCACATTCGTATTCGTATTCGTACTATACTATTGGTTATATTCGTATTAGTATTCGTTTAGTATTAATCTTAGTTATGATTAGTATGATTTCTTTTACAAAAAGTAATATAGTTTAAAACGCTTTTTAAAGAAATCTCACTTTAGTGTAACTGTTTACCCTGCAATTCGAATCATTAGTTATCACGATTTTCGATATTAGAAACATACATGAAATAGAACATTTGAACTGAAAATATGTTTAAGTACAAGATTTCTTTGTACCTTTTCTTGTATTCCCCCCTGAAAACATTTGAAAAACATTCGAAAACATTTGAAAAATGGTAGGGGTATGAACTCACCGGTTGAGAAACGCGTCAGTTTGGATCCTAAACATCAGTTCTGGGTTCACGAACGCACAAGATTCCTATGGATTATGAAATGATACACATTTGTATCTAATTAGGACTTGATTAATTTATTTGTTAGGGACATACACTTCTAGTTGCGGAAACACTCCATTACAAGTGTTTGGAAGGACCCGGGTGGCATTTGAAGTCACATAAAGATAGGATATTGAGTTTACTCTTGAAGAGTAAACTCATACATGAGTTTTCGGCCCTATATACCTCATCCACATGAGTTCACGGCCGTGAACTCATGGATGATGATTTTGGGTGCAAAATGGCTTCTTAACACAAGGATAATTTAGCTAGGATTTTATCTAGGGCATTAGGATGAATTTAGGCTCACTTAAAGACCATTTATTGGGGTTTACGGCAGTAAACATGGAGTTTACGGCCGTAAACTCCCCCTCAATCCTTAAAGTTTTGGTCCTTAAACAATCACATGTGATTCCAATGATTTTTCCCAAGCCTTGTATGGATTTTTAGGGGACTTTTGGCATGTTTTTAGGAGTTTACGGCCCATGAACCCGCTCATGGCTGTGAATTCCTTAGATGGGTGTTTTATTATGTTTTAAGGTCCAATTCTTGTTTGTGGTCACTTCTAGAATTTATCCCAACGCTTAAGGTGTGTTTAAGTGGCATCTTAACACATTTAGAGGAGTTTACTCCCCAAGAATATGAGTTTACGGCCCAAGCATGTTCTTGAGCAGTAAAGTCAAGTTTACTCCTCTAAATTGATGTTCAAGGTGTTCCAAGGCCAATTCCATAATTCTACAAGTCATATCTAATCCCAATTGGAGTTTTGGAAGGGTTTAAGGGCTTAAAAACCCCCTTTATATGTGTTTACGGCCCAAGCATGCTCCAGGGCCATAAACACATGAACAAGGCTCTAAATCATGGTTTAAGGCATTCTAACTCAATTCCATTAAGTCATCTAGCCATATCTAAGGTCTAATTGTGGTTTGGAAGGGTTTTGTTGCTCAAAAACCCCATTTGAATGAGTTTACGGCCTAGGACTGTTCTAGGGCCGTAAACTCATGTTAATGGTCCTAATCCATGGTTTAAACTCGAATTTGAAGGCTAGAGGGGTTGTGTAACAAGTTAGGGAAGGTACCTTGGTGATTAGAAGCCTTAAATTTGAGGTTTTAGACCCTTTAACTTGAATTTAGGAGAGAGGTTATAGAGAGAGTAGAGAGAGGAAGCAATAGCTTCAAATGACAGCTTGAACACATTTAAATAGGTCCCAAAACTTGGACACGGTGGAATTCTACCCGATACCGGCATTAAACGAGGCTTTTGGTCACACCCGACTAAGTTTCCGTAACTCGGCGGGGACGTTTCTAAAATTTCTGAAATAAACATTTTGGGCTAATCTCACGAGTTCCTAAGGGTTTGGACACTCATTACTATTAAATAAACATATAAGTTTAAATAATTTAACCCAAAAACGAAATCGGAACGAATTGATAAACGACGAGTTTTACGGGTAGAACGGGTTTCGGCGATGGACAACTTCGGGTTGTTACACCATTAGGCGTTACTAACCAATAACAATGTGCAGTACCTGATTCTCCTCGATAACATATGTCACGAAAGTGGTTGTCATACAAAGCTAAGCTTTGAAATCTTGAACCCCACCAAAAGTAGCCATAATAAAGAGTGAGACCATCTATCCTGGCACAAAAAGACCAGGTGTAATTTCCATTGAATGGAATGGTATGATTCCCAAAATCAGTATCTCCTGATTTGATATGCGCAAAAATATTACCATGGACATTACTCCGAACAGAAACATCCCACTTTGTAGTAAAACATGAATGAGCTATCAAAGCGAATGAGGATGCCAGTATTACAAAGATGAATACGTTATGCATTGTAGAACACCTGTCAAGAGTTTACATATCTTTTGTGCATGCAACTTCTTTCTATTTAGATGTGTTTATGAAGGATGATGGCAACCAAACTTTGAGGGATTTCTGGAAGAGTCTCATCATTGCCCTATTAATGAGGAAGGCGTTTCATTCCCGTGGAAGATTCTCATTAATGCCCTATTAATGCCCTTTTCTAGATTCTCATTTTTTGAATTGTTTTTAAAAAATTGTTAGTTATAATGGTGTTTGTAATTTTTTTTATAAATATATTAAATTTTGAAATAACACCGATTTGGTAAATATTTTTAAAGCTATACCTATTTGGTAAATATATTTTTTTAAAACATTGTTTTTGTTAAAAAAAAAAACTCCATATTTTTTGATTTGGTAGTTTTTCGTACAACTTAAATTTTACGTTATATGTTTTCATAGGCAATTCTATCATATTTTGGCTTTGTAAAGCTAATCAGTTTGATCGATAATTCTACCTTATTTCGTTTTCCTCTTCATTTTTTTAGTATACTTTTGGTGTCTGAAAAACTGTACAGAACACGCTTGTATTACAATTACTTTATTAATGCAATGGTTGTTGTTGCTTGTTTTTACTATTATGCATTGTTATGATACTGTACATGACGTCCTCCACCCAAGAACATATTCCGCCGTTCTAGGTTTTGGGGTGTGACAATATATGTGTGTGTGTGTATGTGCGTGTGTTTGTGTGTGTAAGTATGTATGTATTTGTACATGTAAGAATGTGAGTATAAGGTTTACGATTTAGTGTTTAAGGTTTAATATATATATATATATATATATATATATATATGACATATACTTATAATAATAATCAAATAATAATAAATTTCTATAATGATATAACTAATAATAATACTATATTTTGAATAATTTAATTTTATTGGTAAAGTAACAATAATAATTATATATTTAATAATTATATTTATAACTCTAAGAATAATAATAGTTATGATTTATAAACCAATATAAAATAAATTTGAGTTCGAATCTTACAATTAATTTTTGTGAAAATATTAAAATATTGCGCCTTTTCCATTCCCAATCAATTGACACCTTAATCCTCCATCTTCTCTCCTTTTTCTCACCTTCAAGTCTTCTGACATAAATGAATAAAAAAACCCTAGTTACTCTCCTTGAGACCACCATCGAAGCGAAATTATTGTTGCTCTCTTTCACTTCACCCCCGTAGTTCGCTTTATTGTTTCTCATGTTGCTCCTCCACCATCAACGACGATGACTGTCTCTCATGTTGCCCTTCTGCCTCCTCCACCATCGTCGTTACCATCTTTTTCTCCGATTGCCATAAACTATTAGTTATTGCTCGCATCTGCCTATCATATTTGTACCTTCGGTTCACTCTTCTCTGACGCTCACAACTCCGGTCGATCCGTCAGGTGATAAAATCAGTGTGACCTAGATTCTTTCTTGTTACTTATCTATGATTTCATATTTTTATTTAGATTCTTGGAATGTGTCTGTGAATCCCTATTTTCATTTATTTTTATAATACTTGTTGTGAATCTGTGAGTTTGATAAATGTTATTGTTGGTTTGTTACAGATTTTTGAGTTTGATACTTTTGATACAGATTTGTACTTTGGCTCTTGATTATGCTCTGAAAACTGATTAGCAACTTATTCTGGTGTTTCAATTTGTTCATAGTGCCGACCTAAAAACATAGCTTATGGTTATGTGTTGGATTTTAATTTTTTACCTGAATCCCATATCATAGCACCAAGATTTCCAAGAGATGTTGAGCATCCACATGCCAATATAAGACATGTCAAATGATTTCTTTTATTTTATTTTACATTTATATATAGCTACTTAGTACTTTTTTTCTAATTAAATATGTTGAGTTATATAGAATCTTGTTGAATTGGTTGAGCTTCAAGATAGAGAAGTAGGAGATGGCGCTATTATATAGTTACTCAAGGTATTGTTTCCTCGTCCATCCATTTTTGTTTTGGCCAATGTATTAGAATCCTGATGGAAAATGCTTATTAACCTATTGTTTTGATAAAACTTCAAAGAGAAAATGATCTTGTTAAAAACAAGATTCACCACACATCCGCGATAAGTGGATACAAAGTAAGTGTTAACATTACTTGGTTAACAGTCAAGTCTACATTTTTAATGCTATGGGATTAAGTACAAGATTGAAAATAAAGTCTATGTCTTAAATTCATAAGCAAAAATCCAATTTTTAATCTAAAACGCCTATTTGTTTATGTAGATCTAATAGTGGAGGTCATTTTTTCTCTAATTCTAGACAAGAAATGGACTATTGGATTTTTCATTTTTTTTTCTTCATTTCTAGACAAGAAATGGACTATTGGATATTTTTAAAATTGTAAAGGTATTGGATTTTATTTAGAATATGTAAATGTATTAGATTTGTATTTTTATAGGTTATTTTATTGAATTTGTATTATTATATGTGTAATCTACTGGTGTATATTTTTATAGGTTAATATATTGGATTAGTATTATTATAAATGTAATGTGTTGGGTTTATTTTTTACAAGTTAATGTATTTAATTTTATTATTATAAGTTCAATGTATTGATATAAACCTGGATTTTTTTAATTAAATAGAATATTTTGTTGGAAATATTCTGTTGGAAAGATGATATGCGTGTATTCCGTTGGAAATATTCTGTTAGGAAACCTAGTTGGTATTTTGTTGGAAATTTCCTACGAAATACTACGTAGGAAATATGTTATACATTTCGTCGGAATTTTGTTGTTACTGTGTTTCCCATGGCCTTTTTTCCAACAAACCAATTTTGTTGGAAGTGTGCTGGTAAACCCTGTTTCCAACAAATTTCTAACGCAATAGCTTGTAGGTACTCCTACATTTCTCTAGTAGTTTGATTTCCGTTATTTAAAGGGATGATAATTTTTTAATTATTTACCATAATTAGATGTCGTTAAATTTGCTACTGAATGATTCAAGCACTATTAAGTATAGTTAAATTTGCATGTTTGCTAATATTTCATTTAGTGTAATATACTACTAATGTATTATTTAAAAAACAAATCGGGTATTTTGATATACCCTAATATTTTTACGCCTACCATATACCCGAATTTTCATACCCGATACCCGATGTAGTCTACGTGAATTTGAAACAGTCAGGACGGGTAGTTCAAGTTTCCGTTATTTTTACATGCCTAATTTGGGTCTCCATTTTATTCTTCCATTTTAGGCATCCACGGGTCTTAAAATCTAAGTTATTGTTGACCAGTGGATTTTGATCTCTTAAGCTACCAATGCGACATGTTGTTACAACATGTTTTTAGTTACAAGTTTATGTTTATGTTAATTGTACAAGGCTAATGTACGTTGCATATAGATCGATTAGTAGAAATTGTGAATTTGATATTGATAAAATGTGAGGAATAAAACATCCCTTGAAACGTTTGCTGACGGGAAAAATAAACGCCTACTAATGTCCTCAACCATGTTTTTGTTTATGTAATATCAAGCTACAAAAGCAAAAAACATGACAAATATTTTATGACCATTGTTTTATAAACACTGCATGTGGATCAGCCCCACCTTGATATGGATCCCCAGATACATAGAACCCATTAGGCGTTACTAACCAATAACAATGTGCAGTACCCGATTCTCCTCGATAACATATGTCACGAATGTGGTTGTCATACAAAGCTAAGCTTTGAAATCTTGAACCCCACCAAAAGTAGCCATAATCAAGAGTGAGACCATCTATCCTGGCACCAAAAGACCAGGTGTAATTTCCATTGAATGGAATGGTATGATTCCCAAAATCAGTATCTCCTGATTTGATATGCGCAACAATATTACCATGGACATTACTCCGAACAGAAACATCCCACTTTGTAGTAAAACATGAATGAGCTATCAAAGCGAATGAGGATGCCAGTATTACAAAGATGAATACGTTATGCATTGTAGAACACCTGTCAAGAGTTTACATATCTTTTGTGCATGCAACTTCTTTCTATTTATATGTGTTTATGAAGGACGATGGCAACCAAACTTTGAGGGATTTCTGGAAGAGTCTCATCATTGCCCTTTTAATGAGGATGGCGTTTCATTCCCGTGGAAGATTCTCATTAATGCCCTATTAATGCCCTTTTCTAGATTCTCAATTTTTGAATTGTTTTTAAAAAATTGTTAGTTATAATGGTGTTTGTAATTTTTTTTATAAATATATTAAATTTTGAAATAACACCGATTTGGTAAATATTTTTAAAACTATACGTATTTGGTAAATATTTTTTTTTAAAACATCTTTTTTGTTAAAAAAAAAAACTCCATATTTTTGATTTGGTAGTTTTTCGTACAACTTAAGTTTTACGTTATATGTTTTCAAAGGCAATTCTATCATATTTCGGATTTGTAAAGCTCATCAGTTTCATCGATAATTCTATCTTATTTCGGTTTCCGTTCACAACTATATTTTTATGATGCAATGGGTGAAGAAAAAAATGTCATTTATGTGGAAGGGTGTTTGAGTTATGTATATGTTTATCTATTGTTCTATTCTGTCAACACTTACTAATGGTGGTTGGTATGACACAATTACCCTTTATACCATACCCCTGAACTTGTTGAATTCCCTCAATTCTCACCAAATTACCCTTGATACTTATTTGAGGATATATATATATATATATATATATATATATATATATATATATATATATATATATATATATATATATATATATATATATATATGTGACAACCCGAAATTTATTCCTTTGCGGTAACCCATTTCCGTTAATAGAATATTTTATTTTATTATTGTTATTAAGATTTCCGTTAACATTTAGGTTAGACAAATCAACTAATGATTTATTTTATTTTAGTGTCGAAATGAAATAAATAAAAATACGTGTAATACCCTCAAATTTATTTGGGAAAAATTTTTAGTTTGCAACTAAGCCGGGTTACGACCATTTAATCGGGTAAAAATTTAAATTCCGTTTAACGTCGGTATGGGGTGGATCCCCACCTGGCCGCCAACTCAAACCCTATATAAGGGATGAGTGGCTTTCCCATGAGCTTTTTCTCACTCCTAGGAGCTTTCTCTCTCTCTTCTCTCTCTCTCTCTCTCTCTCTCTCTTTCTCTCTACAAGTGGGTTTAGCCAAGAAACACCTCATTCAAGCTCCAAATCCGTAAGTAATCATCCCTAGCTTGTTGTTTTGGTTTGTGCTCATACAAATTCAGGATTTAACCATCCAAAATATCTTAAAAACTAGAGTTTACGGTTTGGGAACACCTCCCAAAACCGTGAACTCCTATAAGGGGGTTTTGAAGCCCCAAAATCCCTCCAAAACCTTTCTAATGCTTATCTATGACTTAGAAACTTGCATGTATGAAGTTAGAAACCCATAATCGTGCCTTTAACGGAGTAAACATGAGTTTACGGTCCGTGAACATTCATGAACCATAAACACCAAGAAGGGTGTTTTGGTGTCCGTAACTCCTTCCTTAGCGTGTTTGATGGACTAGAAACTTGTATGAATGAGCCTAGGACCACAAAATACAAAGGAAGTGTAGTGACCATGGGTTTACGGCCATAAACCATAGGGTTCACAATCGTAAACTCCCAAGGAGTGGTCCAAGGACCGCAAACTCCATGGGAGTGCCCCTTTTGAACCCTAATCACTTCTCAAGCCATGGATTTGATCTTAGAACCCTTTCTAATGATACAAGACACCTTAAAGCACTTAAATACCCTCCTCCCATGAGTTTATGGCCGTAAACTCATGGGGGAAATGGTCCCTCAACCGCAAACTCACCTAGGGTGAGTAGTTGACGAGTAAACTCCACAATGAGGCCTTACACTCCTTCCTTGCAACCCAATAGCCTCCTACCACTTGACCAAAGCGTTTTTCTTCGCATTAGGATGTCTATATGTGTTTAATTAGTGTTTAGTCACTAATTATATGTAAACATATGTCTTCATATGTTTCTAGGGTCATAGGGTGTGTTCAAATCTTCACTTGACACCTAGCATCATACCCGACATTCCATTCACTCCACTCGCTGCAGGTGAGTTCATACCCCTTAATTAACATTTCAAATGTTTTTAAATGCTTTTATGGGGGGGGGGGGGGGGAATACAAGTTGAATCCAACAATTTATAGTATCAATCACATGTGATTTGTAACTTACAATCAAATAGGGATTTCTATACTTTTAACCGTTTTGCCTTCAAAAACTGTTTTCAAGGTTTATCAAACTCATTTTTATGTAAATTGTTATAAAAACTATTTTCAAACTCTTTAAAACTTCTTATGTTTCTAAAATATATCCACACCAATATGTTTATATAAGTAAGACTTGAAGGACTTAGGCTGATAGCTCGCCTTATTACCTGTTCTTGTTTGATTGGGGTCTTGGGGTATATTGTTAACTGTCCGACTGTCGTTGAATTCTTAGTTATATATTGTATGTATTGTGTTGGATATGAATACCTTCGTTTATTTCAATATTTATGAGTATCCGAGAACGACCGGAACATGCCAGTTAACTATAATAGGTATAGTTAAGGTTTACCACTCCTCACTACCATTACTATGATACTTACAACAGTTAGTGATATTATGAGTCGCTACATGTTAAGTACTATACATAAAGAATACTATGTGCTATAACAGAAGAATACTAAATACATTGCACCGAGAAGCACACTATGCACTAATACAAGAGAACATACTAATACAGAATGTCATACACTATTTTCACATACGACACTTTACTACGCCTTCACCGTGTAACCTTAGTCTCCTGGAGGGAGAGCAGGCTCTACGTGTATAGATCTATACAGGGCGGACACTCACACATCCCGACTGCTAGCTACAGTCCGAGCCGACTAGGCCCAGAGATGATAACATGCTACCACACTACATATGACCTGGAGGGTCATGATACATTCAATCGCCTATCCGCATGGTTACATACGTATTCACATTCGGAACCCTAATCTAACAAATTACGAATTGAAGGTAAAGTAGACTCCCCCAGGTGTAATAAATACATATCGCTACCTAGAGTCTGCGGTTAATTACCATCCAGTCGGCAGTAACACTGCTAGAATAATACATTATTTTCCCATTTACTTTGTTCAATTGAAGTCCAAATTATATTTTTATAATTATGTGTCTAATTGGGAAAAACTTTTATACACTCAAAGGATCAAACTTAAAAGAAACCAAGTATTGGCAGAAGACTACTTTTGTTAGAAAATATAGGATTTTCCAGAGATTCACACTACTTTCAAACTTAATAACAACATTCATGTTATACGATTGTAAACATTTTATACAAGCAATGACATAAAATACTTATGAACTCACCAGCTTTATTCTGATACTCGTTTTCAAAATAACTTGTATTCTCAGGTCGGCAACAGAAAGGTACAGATGCAGTTTTTGAGAAGACGAAGCGCATACAAGACTCCTCTTTATTTTTTATTATACTTTTGGTGTCTGAAAAACTGTACAAAACACGCTTGTATTACAATTTCTTTATTAATGCAATGGATGTTGTTGCTTGTTTTTACTATTATGCATTGTTATGATACTGTACATGACGTCCTCCACCCAAGAACGTATTCCGCCGTTCTAGGTTTTGGGGTGTGACAATATATGTGTGTGTGTGTATGTGCGTGTGTTTGTGTGTGTAAGTATGTATGTATTTGTACATGTAAGAATGTGAGTATAAGGTTTACAATTTAGTGTTTAAGGTTTAATGTGTGTGTATATATATATATATATATATATATATATATATATATATATATATATATATATATGACATATACTTATAATAATAATCAAATAATAATAAATTTCTATAATGATATAACTAATAATAATACTATATTTTGAATAATTTAATTTTATTGGTAAAGTAACAATAATAATTATATATTTAAAAATTATATTTATAACTCTAAGAATAATAATAGTTATGATTTATGAAACCAATATAAAATAAATTTGAGTTTGAATCTTACAAAATGAATTTTATTTTAATCTTCTATCGGAAAATAGTATGAGATTTCCAACGAAATACCTACAAAATCCATAAAAAAAAAAAAGCGGTCAAATACGTACGATTAATTTTCGTGAAAATATTGAAATATTGCGCCTTTTCCATTACCAATCAATTGACACCTTAATCCTCCATCTTCTCTCCTTTTTCTCACCTTCACGTCTTCTGGCATAAATGAATAAAAAAACCCAAGTTACTCTCCTTGAGACCACCATCGAGCGAAATTATTGTTGCTCTCTTTCACTTCACCCCCGTAGTTTGCTTTATTGTTTCTCATGTTGCTCCTCCACCGTCAACGACGATGACTGTCTCTCGTGTTGCCTTTCTGCCTCCTCCACCATCGTCGTTACCATCTTTTTCTCCGATTGCCATAAACTATTAGTTATTGCTAGCATCTGCCTATCATATCTATACCTTCGGCTCAGTCTTCTCTCACGCTCACAACTCCGGTCGATCCCTCAGGTGATAAAATCACTGAGACCTAGATTCTTTCTTGTTATTTATCTATGATTTCAGATTTTTATTTAGATTCTTGTAATGTGTCTGTGAATCCCTATTCTCATTTATTTTTATGATACTTGTTGTGAATATGTGAGTTTGATAAATGTTATTGTTGGTTTGTTACTTTTGTTACAGATTTTTGAGTTTGATACTTTTGATACAGATTTGTACTTTGGCTCTTGATTATGCTCTGAAAACTGATTAGTAACTTATTCTGGTGTTTCAATTTGTTCATAGTGCCAACCTAAAAACATAGCTTATGGTTATGTGTTGGATTTTAATTTTTTACCTGAATCCCATATCATAGCACCAAGATTTCCAAGAGATGTTGAGCATCCAACTGCCAATATATGACATGCCAAATGATTTCTTTTATTTTATTTTACATTTATATATAGCTACTTAGTACTTTTTTTCTAATTAAATATGTTGAGTTATATAGAATCTTGTTGAATTGGTTGAGCTTCAAGATAGAGAAGTAGGAGATGTCGCTATTATATAGTTACTCAAGGTATTGTTTCCTAGTCCATCCATTTTTGTTTTGGCCAATGTATTAGAATCCTGATGGAAAATGCTTATTAACCTATGGTTTTGATAAAACTTCAAAGAGAAAATGATCTTGTTAAAAACAAGATTCACCACACATCCGTGATAAGTGGATACAAAGTAAGTGTTAACATTACTTGGTTAACAGTCAAGTCTACATTTTTAATGCTATTGGATTAAGTACAAGATTGAAAATAAAGTCTATGTCTTAAATTCATATGCAAATCCAATTTTTAATCTAAAACGCCTATTTGTTTATGTAGATCTAATAGTGGAGGTCATTTTTTCTCCAATTCTAGACAAGAAATGGACTATTGGATTTTTCATTTTTTTCTTCATTTCTAGACAAGAAATGGACTATTGGATATTTTTAAAATTGTAAAGGTATTGGATTTTATTTAGAATATGTAAATGTATTAGATTTGTATTTTTATAGGTTATTTTATTGAATTTGTATTATTATATGTGTAATCTGCTGGTGTATATTTTTATAGGTTAATATATTAGATTAATATTATTATAAATGTAATGTATTGGGTTTATTTTTTACAAGTTAATGTATTTAATTTTATTATTATAAGTTCAATGTATTGATAAAAACCTGGATTTTTTTAATTAAATAGAATATTTTGTTGGAAATAGGTTGGAAAGATGATATGCGTGTATTCCGTTGGAAATATTATGTTAGGAAACCTAGTTGGTATTTAGTTGGAAATTTCCTACGAAATATTATGTAGGAAATATGTTATACATTTAATTTTGTTGTTACTGTGTTTCCCACGGCCTTTTTTCCAACAAACCAATTTTGTTGGAAGTGTGCTGGTAAACCCTATTTCCAACAAATTTCTAACGCAATAGCTTGTAGGTACTCCTACATTTCTCTAGTAGTGTGATTTCCCATATTTAAAGGGATGATAATTTTTTAATTATTTACCATAATTAGATGTGGTTAAATTTGCTACTGAATGATTCAAGCACTATTAAGTTAAATTTGTATGTTTGCTAATATTTCATTTAGTGTAATATACTACTAATGTATTATTTAAAAAACAAATCGGGTATTTTGATATACCCTAATATTTTTACGCCTACCAGATACCCGAACTAACTAAATATTGGGATTACCGTATACCCGAATTTTCATACCCGATACCCGATGTATTCTACGTGAATTTCAAACGGTTAGGACGGGTAGTTCAAGTTTCCGTTAATTTTACATGCCTAATTTGGGTCTCCATTTTATTCTTCCCTTTTAGGCATCCATGGGTCTTAAAATCTAAGTTATTGTTCACCAGAAGATTTTGATCTCTTAAGCTACCAATGCGACATGTTGTTACAACATGTTTTTAGTTGCAAGTTTATGTCTATGTTAATTGTACAAGGCTAATGTACGTTGCATATAGATCGATTAGTAGAACTTGTGAATTTGATATTGATAAAATGTGAGGAATAAAACATCCCTTGAAACGTTTGGTGACGGGAAAAATAAACGCCTACTAATGTCCTTAACCAAGTTTTTGTTTATGTAATATCAAGCTACAAAAGGAAAAAACATGACAAATATTTTATGACCATTGTTTTATAAACACTGCATGTGGATCAGCCCCACCTTGATATGGATCCCCAGATACATAGAATCCATTAGGCGTTACTAACCAATAACAATGTGCAGTACCCGATTCTCCTCGATAACATATGTCATGAATGTGGTTGTCATACAAAGCTAAGCTTTGAAATCTTGAACCCCACCAAAAGTAGCCATAATAAAGAGTGAGACCATCTATCCTGGCACAAAAAGACCAGGTGTAATTTCCATTGAATGGAATGGTATGATTCCCAAAATCAGTATCTCCTGATTTGATATGCGCAACAATATTACCATGGACATTACTCTGAATAGAAACATCCCACTTTGTAGTAAAACATGAATGAGCTATCAAAGCGAATGAGGATGCCGGTATTACAAAGATTAATACGTTATGCATTATAGAACACCTGTCAAGAGTTTACATATCTTTTGTGCATGCAACTTCTTTCTATTTATATGTGTTTATGAAGGACGTTGGCAACCAAACTTTGAGGGATTTCTGGAAGAGTCTCATCATTACCCTTTTAATGATGAAGGTGTTTCATTCCCGTGGAAGATTCTCATTAATGCCCTATTAATGCCCTTTTCTAGATTCTTAATTTTTGAATTGTTTTTAAAAAATTGTTAGTTATAATGGTGTTTGTAATTTTTTTATAAATATATTAAATAATGAAATAACACCGATTTGGTAAATATTTTTTTTTTGAAACATCCTTTTCGTTAAAAAAAACTCCATATTTTTGATTTGGTAGTTTTTCGTACAACTTACGTTTTGCGTTATATGTTTTCATAGGCAATTCTATCATATTTCGGCTTGGTAAAGCACATCAGTTTCATCGATAATTCTATCTTATTTCGGTTTCCGTTCACAACTATATTTTTATGATGCAATGGGTGAAGAAAAAAATGTCATTCATGTGGAAGGATGTTTGAGTTATGTATATGTTTATCTATTGTTCTATTCTGTCAACACTTACTAATGGTGGTTGCTATGACAAAATTACCCTTTATACCATACCCCTAAACTTGTTGAATTCCCTCAGTTCTCACCAAATTACCCTCAATACTTTTTTCAGGATATATATATATATATATATATATATATATATATATATATATATATATATATATATATATATATGTGTGTGTGTGTGTGTGTGTGTGTGTGTGTGTGTGTGTGACAACCCGAAATTTATTCCGTTGCGGTAACCCATTTCCGTTAATAGAATATTTTATTTTATTATTGTTATTAAGATTTCCGTTAACATTTGGGTTAGACAAATCAACTAATGATTTATTTTATTTTAGTGTCGAAATCAAATAAATAAAAACACGTGTAATACCATCAAATTTATTTGGGAAAAATTTTAGTTTGCAATTAAGCCGGGTTACGACCATTTAATCGGGTAAAAATTTAAATTCCGTTTAACGTCGATATGGGGTGGATCCCCACCTGGCCGCGAACTCAAACCCTATATAAGGGATGAGTGGCTTTCCCATGAACTTTTTCTCACTCCTAGGAGCTTTCTCTCTCTACACTCTCTCTCTCTCTCTACAAGTGGGTTTAGCCAAGAAACACCGCATTCAAGCTCCAAATCCGTAAGTAATCATCCCTAGCTTGTTGTTTTGGTTTGTGCTCATACAAATTTGGGATTTAACCATCCAAAATATCTTAATGACTAGAGTTTACGGTTTGGGAACACCTCCTAAAACCGTAAACTCCTATAATGGGGTTTTGAAGCCCCAAAACCCCTCCAAAACCTTTCTAATGCTTATCTATGACTTAGAAACTTGCATGTATGAAGTTAGAAACCCAGAATCGTGCCTTTAAGGGAGTAAACATGAGTTTACGGTCCGTGAACATTCATGAACCGTAAACACCAAGAAGGGTGTTTTGGTGTCCTTAACTCCTTCCTTAGCATGTTTAATGGACTAGAAACTTGTATGAATGAGCCTAGGACCACAAAATACAAAGGAGTGTAGTGACCAAGGGTTTACGGCCGTATACCATAGGGTTCACGACCGTAAACTCCCAAGGAGTGGTCCAAGGACCGCAAACTCCATGGGAGTGCCCCTTTTGAACCCTAATCACTTCTCAAGCCATGGATTTGATCTTAGAACCCTTTCTAATGATACAAGAGACCTTAAAGCACTCAAATACCCTCTTCCCATGAGTTTATGGCCGTAAACTCATGGGGGAAATGGTCCTTCAACCGTAAACTCACCTAGGGTGAGTAGTTGACGAGTAAACTCCACAATGAGGCCTTACACTCCTTCCTTGCAACCCAATAGCCTCCTAGCACTTGACCAAAGCGTTTTTTTTCGCATTAGGATGTCTATACGTGTTTAATTAGTGTTTAGTCACTAATTATATGTAAACAAAGGTCTTTATATGTTTCTGCGGTCATAGGGTGTGTTCAAATCTTCACTTGACACCTAGCATCCTACCCGACATTCCATCCACTCCACTCGCTGCAGGTGAGTTCATAACCCTTAATTAACCTTTCAAATGTTTTATGGGGGGAATACAAGCTGTATCCAACAATTTATAGTATCAATCACATGTGATTTGTAACTTACAAAATAAAAAGGGATTTCTATACTTTAACCGTTTTGCCTTCAAAAACTGTTTTCATGGTTTATCAAACTCATTTTTATGTAAATTGTTATAAAAACTATTTTAAACTCTTTCAAACTTCTTATGTTTCTAAAATATATCCACACCAATATGTTTATATAAGTAAGACTTGAAGGACTTAGGCTGATAGCTCGCCTTATTACCTGTTCTTGTTTGATTGGGGTCTTGGGGTATATTGTTAACTGTCCAACTGTCGTTGAATTCTTAGATATATATATTGTATGTATTGTGTTGGATATGAATACCTTTGTTTATTTCAATATTTATGAGTATCCGAGAACGACTGGAACATGCCAGTTAACTATAATAGGTACAGTTAAGGTTTACCACTCCTCGCTACCATTACTATGATACTTACAACAGTTAGTGATATTATGAGTCGCTACATGTTAAATACTATACATAATGAATACTATATGTTATAACAGAAGAATACTAAATACATTGCACCGAAAAGCACACTATGCACTAATATAAGAGAACATACAAATACAGAATGTGATACACTATTTTTACATACGGCACTTTACTACGCCTTCACCGTGTAACCTTAGCCTCCCTGAGGGAGAGCGGGCTCTACGTGTATAGATCTATACAGGGCAGACACTCACACATCCCGACTGCTAGCTACAGTCCGAGCCGACTAGGCCCAGGGATGATAACATGCTTCCACACTACATATGACCTGGAGGGTCATGATACATTCGATTGCCTATCCGCATGGTTACATAGGTATTCACATTCGGAACCCTAATCTAACAAATTACAAATTGAAGGTAAAGTAGACTCCCCGAGGTGTATTAAATACATATCGCTACCTAGAGTCTGCGGTTAATTACCATCCAGTCGGCAGTAACACTGCTAGAATAATACATTATGTTCCCATTTACTTTGTGCAATTGAAGTCCAAATTATATTTTTATTATTATGAGTCTAATTGGGAAAAACATTCATACACTCAAAGCATCAAACTTACAAGAAACCAAGTCAGAAGACTACTTTTATTAGAAAATATAGGATTTTCTAGAGATTCACACTACTTTCAAACTTAATAACAACTTTCATGTTATACGATTGTAATCATTTTATACAAGCAATGACACTAAATACTTATGAACTCACCAGCTTTATGCTGATACTCGTTTTCAAAATAACTTGTATTCTCAGGTCGGCAATAGACAGGTACAGATGCAGTTTTTGAGAAGACGGAGCGCATACAAGACTCCTCTTTATTTTTTATTATAGTTTTGGAGTCAAACAAACTGTACAGAACACGCTTATATTACAATTACTTTATTAATACAATGGATGTTGTTGCTTGTTTTTACTATTATGCATTGTTATGATACTGTACATGACGTCCTCCACCTCATAACATATTCCGCCGTTCTAGGTTTTGGGGTGTGATAATATATGTGTGTGTGTATGTGCGTGTGTTTGTGTGTGTACGTATGTATGTATTTGTACATGTAAACATGTGAGTATAAGGTTTACGGTTTAGTGTTTAAGGTTTTATGTATATATACGACATATACATATAATAATAATCAAATAAAAATAAATTGCTATAATGATATAACTAATAAAAATACTATTTATAACTTTAAGAATAATAATAGTTATGATTTATGAAACCAATATAAAATAAATTTGAGTTCGAATCTTACAAAATGAATTTCTTTTTTTTTTAATCTTCTGTCAGAAAATAGTATGAGATTTCCAACGAAATACCAACAAAATCCATAAAAAAAAAGTGGTCAAATACGTATTGCTTAATTTTCGTGAAAATATTGAAATATTGCGCCTTTTCCATTCCCAATCAATTGACACCTTAATCCTCCGTCTTCTCTCCTTTTTCTCACCTTCACGTCTTCAGACATAAATGAATTAAAAAACCCTAGTTACTCTCCTTGAGACCACCATCGAAGCAAAATTATTGTTGCTCTCTTTCACCTCACCCCTGTAGTTCGCTTTATTGTTTCTCATGTTGCTCCTCCACTATCAACGACGATGACTGTCTCTCATGTTGCCCTTCTGCCTCCTCCACCATCGTCATTACCATCTTTGTCTCTGATTGCCATAAACTATTAGTTATCGCTAGCATCTGCCTATCATATCTATACCTTCGGCTCACTCTTCTCTGACGCTCACACCTCCGGTCGATCCCTCAGGTGATAAACTCACTATGACCTAGATTCTTTCTTGTTATTTATCTATGATTTCAGATTTTTACTTAGATTCTTGTAATGTGTATGTGAATCACTATTATCATTTATTTGTATGATACTTGTTGTGAATCTGTGAGTTTGATAAATGTTATTGATGGTTTGTTACTTTTGTTAAAGATTTTTGAGTGTGATACTTTTGCTACATATTTGTGATTTGGCTCTTGATTATGAAAACTGATTAGCAACTTATTCTGGTGTTTCAATTTGTTCATAGTGCCAACCCAGAAACATAGCTTATGGTTATTTGTTGGATTTTAATTTTTTACCTGAATTCGAAATCACAGCACCAAGATTTCCAAGAGATCTTGAGCATCCAACTGCCAATATAAGACATGTCAAATTATTTCTTTTATTTTATTTTACATTCATATATAGCTACTTAGTACTTTTTTCTAATTAAATATGTTGAGTTATATAGAATCTTGTTGAATTGGTTGAGCTTCAAGATAGAGAAGTAGGAGATGGCACTATTATATAGTTACTCAAGGTATTGTTTCCTAGTCCATCCATTTTTGTTTTGGCCAATGTATTAGAATCCAGATGGAAAATGCTTATTAACCTATTGTTTTAATAAAACTTCAAAGAGAAAATGATCTTGTTAAAAACAAGATTCACCACACATCTGTGATAAGTGGATACAAAGTAAGTGTTAACATTACTTGGTTAACAGTCAAGTCTACATTTTTAATGCTATTGGAGTAAGTACAAGATTGAAAATAAAGTCTATTGTCTTAAATTCATATGCAAATCCAATTTTTCATCTAAAACGCCTATTTGTTTATGCAGATCTAATAGTGGAGGTCATTTTTTTCTCCAATTCTAGACAAGAAATGGACTATTGGACTTTTCATTTTTTTTTTCTTCATTTCTAGATTAGAAATGGACTATTGGATTTTTTTTTAAGTTGTAAACGTATTGGATTTTATTTAGAATATGTAAATGTATTAGATTTGTATTTTTATACGTTATTTTGTTGAATTTGTATTATTATATGTGTAATGTACTGGTGTGTATTTTTATAGGTTAGTATATTGGATTTGTATTATTATAAATGTAATGAATTGGGTTTATTTTTTACAAGTTAATGTATTTAATTTTATTATTATAAGTTCAATGTATTGATATAAACCTGGATTTTTTTTAATTAAATAGAATATTTTGTTGGAAATATTCAGTTGTAAATAGGTTGGAACCATGATATGCTGGTATTCCATTGGAAATAATCTCTTAGGGAACCTAGTTGGTATTTTGTTGGAAATTTCCTACGAAATATTATGTAGGAAATATACATTTCATCGGAATTTTGTTGTTACTGTTTTTCGCACGGCCTTTTTTCCAACAAACCAATTTTGTTGGAAGTATGCTGGTAAACCCTGTTTCCAACAAATTTCCAAAGCAATAGCTTGTAGGTACTTATACATTTCTCAAGTAGTGTGATTTCCCTTATTTAAAGGGATGATAATTTTTTAATTATTTACCATAATTAAATGTGGTTAATATTACTATTATACCCTTATATTATTTAGTAATGATTTGTTTTTCTTTTATTCTTATTGGTCCCTCCGCCATACAATATATGTCCATCACCATATAAACCTAGCCATATATATATATATATATATATATATATATATATATATATATATATATATATATATATATATATATATATATATATGTCGGCATTGTGATTGACATGCCAAGCCTATCTTCGATCATCTTGTAGTATGTATGTTCCGTTTAGATCTAAGTCTAGCATTTAATGTATAGTGGTATTTGCTACCGAATGATTCAAGCACTATTAACAACAATTAAAGTTGTATGTTTGCTAATATTTCATTTAGCGTAATATACTGCTAATGTATTATTTCAAAAACAAATCAGGTATTTTGGTATACCCTAATTTTCTTACACCTACCAGATACCCGAACTAACTAAATATTGGGATTACCGAATACCCGAATTTTCATACCCGATACCCGATGTATTCTACGTGAATTTGAAACGGTTAGGACGGGTAGTTCAAGTTTCCGTTATTTTTACATGCCTAATTTGGATCTCCATTTTATTCATCCCTTTTAGGCATCCATGGGTCATAAAATCTAAGTTATTGTTTACCAGTGGATTTTGATCTCTTAAGCTACTAATGCGACAAGTCGTTAAAAAATGATTTTAGTTGCAAGGTTATGTTTATGTTAATTGTACAAGGCTAATGTATGTTTCATATAGATCCATTGGTAGAACTTGTGAATTTGATATTGATAAAATGTGAGGAATAAAACATCCCTTGAAACGTTTGTTGACGGGAAAAATAAACGCCTACTAATGTCCTCAACGAAGTTTTTGTTTATGTAATACCAAGCTACAAAAGCAGAAAACATGACAAATATTTTAAGACCATTGTTTTATAAACACTACATGTGGATCAGCCCCACCTTGATATGGATCCCCAGATACATAGAATCCATCAGGTGTTACTGACCAATAACAATGTCCGGTACCTGATCCTTGAAATCTTGAACATATGCCACGAATGCGGATGTCATACAAAGCTAAGCTTTGAAATCTTGAACCTCACCTAAAGTAGCCATAATAAAGAGTAACACCATCTATCCCGGCACAAGAAGACCAGGTGTAATTTCCACCGAATGGAATGGTATGATTCCCATGATCAGTATCTCGTGATTTGATATGCACAACAATATTACAAAGATTAATGAGCTATCAAAGCGAATGAGGATGCCAGTATTACAAAGATGACTACGTTATGCATTGTAGAACACCTGTCAAGAGTTTACATATCTTTTATGCATGCAACTTCTTTCTATTTATATGTGTTTATGAAGGACGATGGCAACCAAACTTTTAGGAGTTTCTGGAAGAGTCTCATAATTGCCCTTTTACTTAGGAAGGCGTTGCATTCACATGGAAGATTCTCGTCAATGCCTTTTTAACGACCTTTTCTAAATTCTCAAATTTTTAATTATTTTTTAAAAAAATTGTTGGTTATAATGGTGTTCGTAAATTTTTTGATAAACATTCATAGAATTAAAAAACTAAGAATTTTGAAAAATATTTTAAATTTTGAAATAACACGCATTTGGTAAATATTTTTAAAACTATACCGATTTGGTAATTTTTTTTTAAAAAACACCATTTATGTTAAAAAAAACTCTATATTTTTGATTTGGTAGTTTTTTGTACCGCTTACCTTTTACGTTATATGTTTTCATAGGTAAATCTATCATATTTCGGCTTTGTAAAACTCATCAGTTTCATCGATAATTCTATCTAATTTCGGTTTCCGTTCACAACTATATGTTTATGATGCAATGGGTGAAGAAAAAGATGTCGTATCATAAACCTTGGGAGTCCACACTCCGGAATTATAAACCTACCAGAAGGTTCTTTTAAATTCTCACATAAGTTATTTATAGTGCCTAAAATACTCCAATAGTATTTTAATGTAATGAACTTGGTATGTTTTAAACTTGTTTGGACCCATTGTGTTTTAGTTGTATATCTTTTATAGGTTGATATACTTAGTTCACTATAAACAATGCTCTAATACCAATCTGTCACACCCCCAAACCGGAACGGCGGAAACGTTCGGGAGCGGAGGACGTCATGTTTACTATCACAACACATGTATCATAGTAATTATAGTAACAAACAACCATTGTATTAATAATAAAGTGTTTACAAAGTAGTGATTCACAAAAACTGAATCCAAAAGCAAATAACAAAACAAGACATGAAGTTATTATGCTCCATCTTCTGAATCCCAGAGTGCGTACCTATCTACTATCCTCCTGAGAATACAAGTTATTTTGAAAGAGTAGATCAACATTTAAGCTAGTGAGTTCATAAGTATTTTAATGATGTAAAGTAAAATGAAAGTTCCGTTTAGAAAAGTTCGCCTGTTCCTTCAGAAAATCCTATATCTTCTTATGTGACGATTGAAAGTAAAAATGACTCTACAATTCCTTCAATGAGGGCTAAATGGATATAAGTTATATACAATTTGGAGTAAACAAACAATCGATTGTCTGAATTTGCCCTAAGCCCACAACCAAACAAGGAATAGGGAATGAGGCGGAAGTCCCACATCCCATTGTTTGTTAGATCTTCACTGTATATAACCCTGGCGTATTCATTTGGTACTTACGGAATTAACTGTAATAGTTCTTTATATTTGATGAAAACATTCTTGAAGAAAATCATATATTTCCTTTAGTAAAATAGTAACCACAATAGTTCCTTCTATAATCACTTAATTTATACAAGCAACATATAATCTAATATCAAACGGACAGTTAAATGGGTTAATCTGCCCAAAGCCCACAACCAAACAAGGAACAGGGAATGAGGCAGAAAGCACACATCCAATTGCCTATCCGATATTAATTATATATAACCCTGATGTACAAACTAAGATATTATAGAATGAACCACTAACGGTCCTTTAAGTCTTACTGGTTTAATAAAATGGATTAAACCCTTGTTAATGATAAGTTCTAGTTTAGTCTACTATATGTTCTATCTGCAAAGTATGTTTTTTTACTAGAAAACGATATACTAATTTGTTTGTTATGACCTGACCTGTACCTGGGGTATATATAGCTAAGATCGAATAGATAGTAGACCGGGAGCATCTGATCTATGCCCATAACCAAACAAGGAACAGGAAATAAAGCGGAAAACACACATCCTACTGTCTGTCGGACCCGATTAATTTATATCCCTGATGTATCTACCGAGGAATCATAAAGTTAGCATTATAGGCCCCCCTTTTACTGAATGTACTAACTATTGTAAATACCAGTTTGTTAATGTGATGTGGTTGTAACCATACAGATATGACACGTGTTTAATACAACGACCTTGTAACACCTCAAATTTCGAGACAAAAAATTTGATTTTTGAATTAATAATTTATAAAACATTTTACCATAACATTGTCAATGAAGCAACACATTACAAAATCATAATGTTGTGTCCCAAACCATGACATCAAAAGTAATGAAAATCAGATACAATCCCAGAAACCCAATACGGAAACCATGTGTGTGTGTGTGATGCGTTGCTACACTGCCGGCTCCTTCCCCTTCGACGAAAAGGTACCTGAAACCAAAACCAAAACTGTAAGCACAAAGCTTAGTGAGTTCACCCATCATACTACATACACTATCGTATCATCGGTATCTTTCAACCGATAACTGCCATCGGTATCATTCAACCGGTATCTGCCATCGTTATCTTTCAACCAGTAACCGCCATCGGTATCTTTCAACCGGTACCTGCCATCAGTATCTTTCAGTTGGTAATCGAGGACTATTTCACTCGTACTGCTATCATATAATATCAAGATATAATCATACAGTCAGGCATATCTGGGGTACTGACCTACCCTTCGATCCTATCGACCGATGTCAGGGAAAAACTATTCCCTACTACTACCACTAACATACACATTGCATATCATACATGCATATCTCATGAACATATTACATAAACATACCAAGATAATTATCATAGAGACAATTATCCACCAAATACCCCTGATGGTGGGCCAACATTGTGGCCTTAGACCCACCCATACTGGAAGGTAAGTCACCTGGATGTCGTGCAGTGTCTGAACTATCTTCGGCGTACAAGATGACTACCCTCGACTCCTGGATCCCTACACGACAACGCTTCAAAGTTATTCATTTGAGTATGCAACCCTAACCAGGGTCATACCAATCTAGTCAAAGTCAACATTGGTCAAAGTAAGCTTCCAGTTGACCTGACTCGCCGAGTTGGTCTACCAACTCATCGAGTCCATACCCTTCAATTTGATGCAATCCCCGTTTCCACGCGTCGATTCTGGCAAGAATTCGACGGATTCTCCTTCGATCTTACCCTTAGCGCCAACTTCATTTGACTCGCCGAGTTCACCTTGAACTCGTTGAGTCCACCTCCCTCTTAAGAACACGTCCAGTCTACGACTCGCAGAGTTGTATGAACAACTCATCGAGTCCTTGGGAGATTCCCTTGGACTCGCTGAGCCTTCTCTAAGTACTCGTCAAGTCCCTTGACTCCCAGGCCCCGTAATAAGCTTGAACAACTAAGGGACCTTCCTCGCTCTCATCTGGTCCTTCGAGAGAGAGATTTGATGGCCATTACGCTCTGACTCGTCGAGTCCCAAGAACGACTCGTCGAGTTCACTCTTGCCCACAACCATACAATCGATCTAAACGGGTCATAACACACCAAAACC
The DNA here is from genome assembly GCF_002870075.4 of Lactuca sativa. Taxonomy (NCBI): domain Eukaryota; kingdom Viridiplantae; phylum Streptophyta; class Magnoliopsida; order Asterales; family Asteraceae; genus Lactuca; species Lactuca sativa. The sequence continues at coordinate 120,303,128 of NC_056625.2, read as the reverse complement.
ATTGATCTGGCCTTCAAATGCCCATTTTACATGTAAAGTCCCGAACTTGATGCACTTGCAAGGGGTTTATGGCTAAAAAAGCCATAAGAAGTGACCTAAAAGAGGCATGGGGCTCTCATGGCCATAAAGTTGACACCTTTATGCCATGAGACCCCTCCTAAGGCCCAGATCTGAAGTCAAACTATGTTCATCCATTCATAATCTGAAAATGGCTTAGAAGGCCCCCAAAATACCAACTCCAAAGATGAATAATCACATAGAATGCCAAGACAAGAGATTTTTACCTTGAATGAACTAGAAATGGAACAAATCTCCTGGATCTCTAAGCCCGAACTTGCACTCCCAAGCTCCTTTCCTCTTCTCAAGCTTCACAACCCACCATAATACACCAAAATGGCCTTAGAGCACCCAGTCAATGCTAGGGTTTCGATATACTGTCTTATGGGAGTGATATGGATGAAGGAGGCTGGGATAAGTTGTTTAAATAAGGTGCAAACCCTCAGATTTAGGGTATCACTCAAACAGCACCTACACGCCAAGTCAGGCTCCCGACTCGTCGAGTAGGCCACTTAAACTCTCCCGTGGTCACGACCTTACTCGACGAGTTGGGCCATCAACTCGTCGAGTCTTAGAACAAACACAAGAAACCTTGAATTAAATACATATTGGGAATCAGGTGTTACAAATCTCCCACACTTATTTTAGACTTCGTCCTCGAAGTCTGTTACCCGGTCCTAAAAAAGCTCGGGGTAGTGCTCCCACATTTCGTCCTCTGGCTCCCAGGTCCATTCCGAGTCCTATCGGTGCTGCCACTGAACCTTTAGCAACTCCATTCTCTTGTTCCTCAGATCCTTTGACTTCCTGTAAAGGATTGCCACTGGAAACTCGATGTAGTTCAGGCTGTCATCGAACTGAATATCCTTTAAAGGCACCACTGCCGAATTGTCAAACAGACACTTCCGCAACTGGGAGACATGAAAAGTGCTTTGAATCTGACTAAGTTCGGCTGCTGGATCCAGCCTATATGCCACCTTGCCCACCCGGGCTATAACCTTGAAGGGTCCAATATACATGGGGCCCAACTTGCCTCGCTTCCTGAATCGGATGAAACCCTTCCAAGGCGACACCTTCAGGAGCACCATATCCCCGACCTGGAACTCCAGTTCCGATCGACGCTTGTCGGCATAACTTTTCTGCTGACTCTGAGCAGTCTGAAGCCTGCACCGAACTTTCTGGATCCTATCCGTAGTCTTGAGTTCCACATTTGTACTCCCCATGACCCGCTGGCCCACCTCACCCCAACATATCAAGGTCCTGCACTTCCTCCCATACAACATCTCAAAGGGAGGACGGTCGATACTCACAGGATAGTTGTTATTATAAGAAAACTCCGCAAAAGGAAGGTAAATATCCTAACTACCTCTAAAGTCTAAAACACACGCCCATAACATATCCTCCAGAGTCTAGATGGTCTGCTCACTCTGACCATCAGTCTGTGGGTGGAAGGCGGTGCTAAAATGCAGACGACTACCCAGCTCGTCATGTAACTTCTTCCAAAACCTAGAATTGAACTGCACATCCCTGTCGGAAATCACTGAAACAGGCACCCCGTATCGCGCCACTACCTCCCTGATATATAAATGTCTGCCAATGATGACCCAAATCGAATCCACTCCTCGTGCGGTCCTGGGAAGCTTCGTGATGAAATCCATAGTGACATCCTCCCATTTCCACAACGGAATATCCAACGGTTGGACCTTGTCGTGAGGTCTCTAGTGCTCAACCTTGATCTTCCTACAGTTCAGGCACCTCTCCACGAACCAAGCCACATCCCTCTTCATACAGGGCCACCAATAATCAAGACGAAGATCCCTGTAAATCTTCGTCGCCCTGGAATAGATAGAGAACCTGGATTTGTGTGCCTCCTCCATCAATACCTGGCGCACACCTCCACGATATGGGACCCACAACCTACGGTGGAGGGTCAATAATCCTCAGTTATAATAGTCGAAGGAGGAAACCTGACCCACGATTCGCTCACTCTTCCGATGTTCCTCCTTCATGGCTTCCCGGTGGGCCTCCCGAATCTGCTCCATCAACGGAGTCACAACTGTCATCCTCATATAGATATCCCTGATCGGCGCTACCTTGCGGCTAAGCACGTAGGCCACAACATTGGCCTTCCCAGGATGGTAGAAGATCTCACAATCGTAATCCTTTACCACATCAAGCCACCGACGCTCCCTCGTATTCAGATTTGGCTGGTCCATGAGATACCTCAGGCTCTTGTGGTACGTGTCAATGGTACAACGAACTGTTGGATTAATGTCTAAGTCCATAACTATAATTGGTAAGACTTGACCCGACCCGGCATCGTCCATTTGGGTTGCATGGCATCATGCACTTGGATAGACTATAATGAGAGAAATAAGACACTTATGGTTATTAATATATTATAAGTTCTAGTATATTAATAATAAGAATAATAAGATTATTTAATTAGTATTGATCAAGAATTAATCTAGGATTAATTAAGTGATCAAAAGAAGACTAATTAAATATATGGGTTGATTGTGTAAATCATCCATACTTGTATAGTGGGCTAATGCTCCATGGATAATCAAGTTGGGCTAAAACCCATAGGATGGTCCATGGATGCTCCATGGTGTATTTGAACCCATGGATCCAAGGAAATGGAAAGCCATGACAATTAAGGGTTTACCCTAATTGTAACACTATATAAAGATATTATTCTTGGCAAAATCGGCACTAGTATTATTCTAGAGAGGGCTAGCCGATTTCATGAAGTGTAGAATTCTCTCTAAGTTATTCCAAGTGTATTTGGTGTTGTGTGAACCATTTGAGGTGTCACACTTGGGGCACTTGGCACTCAAGCTTCATGAAGACTTTCTACACCAAAGAGGTATGTATTCTATCTTGCTATAGTTATTGTTTTGTATGCTAGATTAGGATAATACCTTGGAAGTTCTTATTTGCATGTATAATAGAGAAAACATAGATCCAAGGTATTTAGGGTTGCATGTACACTTAGGAGTGTTAGAATGCTCAAAACCCAACAGTGGTATCAGAGCCTAGGCTTGCTTTCTCTTATACTTGATGCAAATTGCTGAAAAATGCTGAAAAACTCGATTTTCTGGCTTTCTGGGCACTGGACTCGCCGAGTCCACTGATGAACTCGCCGAGTCCATGAGTAAAATCATCCTACTCGCCGAGTAGGTTCATGCACTCGCCGAGTAGGAGCCCCAGACAGCATATATTCGACGTTTTTGGCTAGAAATGGACTAGGAACATTACCCTAAGTTGTTTTTGAACTTATAAACTTGTTTTTGATGTGGTAATGTTCATGCTAATCCGATTTCAAAGATAATTGTCAATAGATTCATGTTTTGAATTAGTTTAGTGATTAGGCTAATTACATGAAAAAGTTTGATTTGAATTATCTTGTTCTTATGAGTTGCTTAGATTAATAGAAATGTTGAGTGAAATAGTTGTTTTCAATCCATTTTAATCTAAGAGTTGAGTATAAAATGTGTTTGTGTAACTTGTCCTCAAGTTACATGAAGAGTCACATTAAAGACTCATAAAACTCATAAAAGTTGGCAATGGTTACAAAATGAAGAGTCTTGTGTCATTGAATAATTTTTTATGACTCCATAACTTGTCCTCAAGTTATGGAAGTTCAAGAGTCACTTCATTAAAAGAAAAATATGTAACCATAATTAAATCCATAAGTTATAAAATAAAGAAAAAGTTAGTTCTTTTATTAGTTTAAAGTCTTCCATAACTTGTCCTCAAGTTATGGAACTTGAAGAGTTTTTGGATTAAAACTACTTTAAACACATAAGTTATGGAATTAATTAGTTTTGAATAGTTTCAAAACTTGCCCTCAAGTTTTGGAATTTGAAAAGTTTTCACTTATGAATACTTTAATTCCAAGTTAGCCCTTAGAATTTTAAAAGTTAAAATTCAACCCTTATACTTTATAATATTATAAGTTAATAATATATATATATATATATATATATATATGTATAAGAGTAAAGTCAGTCTTACCGCTAGTACACCTCATTCACGAAGCCGGTCTATAAGGTGGGTATAAGGTTGTTGCCTATAAAATGGCAACTTATTGGGTGTCCACTCTCACCCACCGCTTACTTGACTGGTGGAGGGTCGTTAGCCGAACGGGTTTGACAAGACTATAATTCTCCTTTCATTAAAAGTATTAATGATAATACTAAGTAACTAAACTCTTAATAATACCCAATCTTAGTTACTTAGGAAAAATGTGAATAAGGTTCTAACCCATGAAATTACACTTTACACTTTGTCTAAGTCATTAGTGGAGCGTGTGTGGTTAACCGGCACACTAACTTGGACTTAACAAGGTAGGTAAAGGGTGACTTAATATTTATCATAGTATCGATGGAGCGTGTGTGGTTAACCGGCACATCGATTGAGGGGTAATTTATTAAGGGTACCAAGTGATTTGCATGGTTACTTCACACCTTGTTTTGTGATCCTCGGCATCCCAGTCACAAAACCTGAAGGGCACACTCGAGATTGAAACATGCCTTTGAACAGTTCAATGAATCTCAAAGATCTAGGAGTTTCAAAACCAATTAAAACCTAATAATACATTTCATTTATCTTGGTGGAAATTGGTGAATCGTCATTCACCTACCTTCAAATATTTTATAGCTTGGATTACGGCATACCTCTTCTAAGTTATAAAATAGTTTGTTGGGTCCTAGCCTTAATATTTCATATTGGGTGTCATATTAAGGACTTAAAATCAACTATCTTGAATATCTCCCAAAAGATGTCTGGTTTAGACACCTATGATCTTCCCGAATCTCTTGAAACAAGGTTTCCTAATGAAGATGATGTCCCAGGGATATCATACTTCTTTCTCCTCCTCCAACTAATCTCCCTAACCCACAAGTTCTTGAAAAGTTTGAGATCACTCAAGCCCTATTGGCAAGGCAAGGTCTAGGTGTGAACACATCTTGGAGATGTAGTCACATATTGACAAGCCGGGAGAGTTGGGTGTCAAAGTCTTGAGAAAGTTGGTGGTTCAATCACTTTCTAAGTCACATAGTGAGTTCCTTTGGGACACCTATGAAACAGACTATGACAAGACCCTTAATGATCTTATCTATTTGCTAAGATCAACTTCCTAAAACTTTATGGACATTGACAATGATGACATTGGATATCTAGTAAAGCTCTCTCTTCCCGATGGAAAGGGATCGGCCATAGTCAACTCGGTTGACCAAATGGTAAAGAGAAAAGCTAAGTCTGTGATAGTCTCGTGTACCATTATCAAAGGGTCCATATGTTTATATTGCCAAAGGAAGGGGCATTGATTGTGAAGCTGCCAAATTTACCTAAGGATGTTAAAGTCAATAAGTTTGACTCTACTTCAGGTAAAGTCCACTATCTAACTCTGTTAAGTTTCTATTCTAAGATTCTTGATACATGATGTGACTGGGTCACATGGTGATGTTTTAAGAATCAAAGAAAAGTGAAGAAACTTAAAGAAAGAATATGCTGAATCTGATGGCATGGATGGATTTCTATCGCATAGTTTGAAAAATCGGATTCTTGAGCTACTTCTTAGGAGTTATGAGATATTGCTTAAGGAATAGATAACAACAAGTTTTCATATGGATTGTAAGGATAAGTTTTTTCCGCAAAGTTTTAAAATAAAAGAAAATTTTTTGATTTTATTTATTTTAAAAATATCCTTACAATGGCTTTTAAGGAAAAAAAAAATTGTTGCTTATATGATTCCATTAAGAGCAAGAGTGGAGATATGAAGTTGATTCTTTCATTTGTGGTAATGCCTATATTTACCAAATAAGGAAAGATTCTCATCACCCAAGTTTCATTTGGACCGGAACTTGGAATCATGCAAGTTGTATAGCATGATGAATGAGAACTTTCAAGTATTGGAAAATTAAGACTAATTACTCGGTCACATGGATGTGTGAGTCAAGTAATGGACTAAGGGATCGAGTACATAGTCTTGTGCACTGGTCAAGTCCACCACAAAAGATTGATAAGACTATTCATCATAGTTTACTAAAGCTCAGTAAATATGATTATACTTACAAGCTTAAGTGTAACTCTAATACATTGGAAAAGGTTCCAATGTATGGCAGAGTGAATAAGAAGAATCAAAATGGCAGAAGGATAAAAGTTTCTCAAATCTGAAAAGATGGGAGAGTACTTTAGTATCAGTTTTGTGATCATCTTAATGATTAAGAAACCATAGCACAATTAGTTCTCTAAGGAAATCTTAGTGCATTCTTTTGACTAAGAAGAGGAACTTGAATTGTTGAAGTGGTTAAATCAAGAAGATGAGTCATACTTCGTTCCAATACAAGTCTTAGAGTCATACTCCAAAATTGTAACTTGAGTGACATGTCTCAAAAGAAGGTTTAAAAACACTTGTCAAAAGTAAGAGTAAAAGTTTTCTACTCTTGTACATTTGAAATTGGTAAGTTGTGATGTTTTGGATAAAACAAAGACCAACTTAGGCCAATTGTGTGAAGTGTTTGTCTTGATTAGAATCCACACTATCTCTTGGATATTTGACAAGGGAGTCTTATAGGTCAAGAGGACAGTGGGAGTCTTAAAGATCTTGAAAGTCTCAAGATCTAATCAAGAATAAAACCTGAAGTTCTTCACTAGCACACAACTTGAGGTTTATAACCTATCGTGTTGACATATTCTGTGCCCATTCCAGTTAAAGGTGGCTTTGCATATGAGTTCTTAGAGTTCTCAATGTGTTGCATAACAACTTGGAAGCAATGGCAGGCCCTTGAGCTGCCAGGTGGCAAGAAGTTAAGATTGAGTTCAATCCATATGAGTTTGGATTTGTCATTATCCTTGTCTTGTGACTATGGTTTTGACAATTCACATGGATAAGAACACATACACCATTAAATCTAAGTGTCCTAAGGTTTCTCTCCGATTCATGAAAATGATGGTGAGGAAACACTTTCACTAAGTAGATTTTATCTAGATAGCAATTGTGATATTTGCATTCTCAATGTCGTTAGTGGAGCGTGTGTGGTTTACCGGCACACTAACCTGGACTTGTGAGAAGTGGCAAAAAGGTCTAACCATTATGATTACGGCATACCTCTTCATAACTGTTTAGACACACAAGTGTGCTATCTAAGGGAAGGTGTATGATTTTGATAAAGTTTTATCATAACAATCTAGTATCAGAAATCTGAACTTTGGTAAGAAAGTCAATGAAGTATTGATTTCTAGAAGTCCAGGTGATTTCTGAGAACATGTCAAAGCTATTGGGAGCATAAGTGTTATGCTAATAATCATCATGTTAGTGGGAGCATGATAATTATGATAAGTACTGCAAGCTAGCAATGTTAATTATAGAAAACAAAAGGTTTCAATTGGGAAAAGGTTGTTTTGCTATAATTAAGGGAGAGGAAATTATACTTCATCTCAAATCTATAAGCTTAGATCATGAGGTTTTAATCATTTAGTCAAGGATATATATGAATTTCATGTTGGAATGGCTCAACATAAGGAAATTCTGTATACGGGTCCATTATTTGCGTTCTAAAATTCGATTATGATTACGGCATCCCTTTTCATAATCTGAATTATGAGAACTTGGCAAATAGAAATGGAAATGTTATAGCAAAAGACTGGTTTAGTCTTTATGTCAGACATCATGAATCGTGTCCCATATGCTTTGGATATAGGATCGATTACATGTGCTATAATCATCCGTTCTAAAATTTTCCAAATGCCTGGGGCATTAAGAAGGGAAAAGGTTTAGAACTGGATATGACTAAAAGGATTAAACAATTGTCGAGGACAATCTAAGGTTTACCAAAGATTGGTTGCTCAAGGACAGTTGGAAGTAGATAATTCTCGAAGGACCATATTGACATAATCTGTAAGGAGGCAACTCTTGTTCAGAAGTGATAGTCAAAATGGAATCTGGAAATGTTTCAAAGTTAGAATTTTCAATCTGTGTAAGATTAAGGAAACTCAATGCATATAAGTTTAGAATCTAACAGATTTCAGTAAATGGCATGAATTTGGAATTCTTGCATTTGCAGTAAGGATTTGGAAGTGTGAAAAGAGAATCATTGAAGTTATGTTCAATTGATCTAGTTCACAAAGTAAAGATCATAGACAAACATAGTACGCATACTTGGTGTGTGGCATGACTAGTGTTTAAGAAAACATAGTGTACATGCTTGGAGCATGGGACAACTATTGTTTTAAATTCAAGAATAAAGTTGATAGCTGAAACAGTATACAATGAATAATGTGTAATCATATGGTGATAAATAAAAGGTGTTTTATTTATGTTCAAAGGGTTGATACCATATTGGATTCAATTATTATTGTGTTTCATTTTGCATGTTTTGACTTCCTGAATAAACTGGGTTATTCTTCCGGAATGACTAAGTTATTCAAACCATCCACAGTCGGTCATATGTTGGAAGTAGATATGAATTAAGACTGTCATGGGTTGGCTTATAGAGGTCTAAGGTGTTGGACAAAGGGCTACAACACTCATGAGTGCTCATAAGTTCTGAGTATTGGATTCAACCCGCGCTCATTGGAATCACTTCATGGATCTTATCACGAGTGATCATGAGACGATAATATCTTATATTCTTTAAACCTAGAGATATGAGTTGTTACTATGAGTTGGTTGTACATTGATTGCACGAAAACGCATACGGTAACTCGGTGTTATAAAACGTGCCTTTGTGTATGATTCAACAAGTAGTAGAACAAGCCATATGAGTCGAAGTTTATTCGTTCCTTTTACCTTCGGGATAAAAGCGATATCTGTAGGCCCCTCGATGATTTGATGATGACAAATGTAAGTGCTCGGTCGGGCCAGGACTGATTTGATTTGTTCAATTAGTCAGTCGTCATAAATCGCAAATCGGGAAACAACAAATGGACAGAGAGAATGATTATAATCCATGTCTCAGTCCATATGATATCTAGAATGGAGGAATATATGATCCCTTATCTAATGGACAAGTCATTGACAAAGGTCAGAGTTCATCGACAAGGTCAGAGTTCGACAGAAGCTTTTGAGAGCTACGATTGCCAGTTGGTTCCTGAAGTCATACGCAATAATAGTTTTAGACTTATCCAAGTGGGAGACTGTTGGATTAATGTCTAAGTCCATAACTATAATTGGTAAGACTTGACCCGACCCGGCATGGTCCATTTGGGTTGCATGGCATCATGCACTTGGATAGACTATAATGAGAGAAATAAGACACTTATGGTTATTAATATATTATAAGTTCTAGTATATTAATAATAAGAATAATAAGATTATCTAATTAGTATTGATCAAGAATTAATCTAGGATTAATTAAGTGATCAAAAGAAGACTAATTAAATATATGGGTTGATTGTGTAAATCATCCATACTTGTATAGTGGGATAATGCTCCATGGATAATCAAGTTGGGCTAAAACCCATAGGATGGTCCATGGATGCTCCATGGTGTATTTGAACCCATGGATCCAAGGAAATGGAAAGCCATGACAATTAAGGGTTTACCCTAATTGTAACACTATATAAAGATATTATTCTTGGCAAAATCGGCACTAGTATTATTCTAGAGAGGGCTAGCCGATTTCATGAAGTGTAGAATTCTCTCTAAGTTATTCCAAGTGTATTTGGTGTTGTGTGAACCATTTGAGGTGTCACACTTGGGGCACTTGGCACTCAAGCTTCATGAAGACTTTCTACACCAAAGAGGTATGTATTCTATCTTGCTATAGTTATTGTTTTGTATGCTAGATTAGGATAATACCTTGGAAGTTCTTATTTGCATGTATAATAGAGAAAACATAGATCCAAGGTATTTAGGGTTGCATGTACACTTAGGAGTGTTAGAATGCTCAAAACCCAACACGAACCCCATAGAGGTAATGGCAAATCTTGAGGGTGAAAACAATAGCCCCCAGCTCCAAAATCATGCATCGGATAATTCACCTTGTGAGGCTTCAACTGCCTCGAAGCGTAAGCAATAACATGCCCCCTCTGCATCAATACCGCGCCCAAGCCAGAGATGGACGCATCACAGTATACTACAAGGTCCTCCATGCCCTCTGGCAGGGCTAAGATTGGCACCTTGCACAATCTCTATCTCAACGTCTCAAATGTGGCCTGCTGCTCAGGCCCCCAATGAAAGACCACATCCTTCCTCATCAACCGGTTCAGGGGCACGACTATCTTGGAGAAGTCCTGGATAAATCTATGATAGTAGCCTGCCAGTCCCAAAAAGCTCCGAATCTCAGATGGAGACCTCAGAACCTCCCATCTCATCACGACATCCACCTTGGCCGGGTCAACCGAAATCCCGTTCTGATTGACAAGGTGCCCCAAAAATTGCACCTCACGCAACCAGAACTCACACTTAGAGAACTTAGCATGCAAATTCTCCCTCCTAAAGGTATCCAAAAACTCTCGTAAGTGCTCCTCATGCTGCTCTTGAGTATTGGAATAAACCAAGATGTCATCGATGAAAACTATCATAGACCGGTCCAACATTGGTCTGCACATGTGGTTCATGAGATCCATGAACGCGGCAGGAGCATTGGTGAGACCGAAAGGCATCACCACAAACTCATAGTGACCGTAGCGCATCCGAAACGTAGACTTTTGCACATCCTCCTCTCTGACCCTCATCTGATGATATCCTGAATTCAGATCAATCCTAGAGAACCAAGATGCTCCCTGTAGCTGGCCAAAGAGGTCATCAATCCTCGGGAGTGGGTAACGGTTCTTCACCGTTACCTTATTCAGCACCCTATAGTCTATACACATACGATGCGACCCATCCTTCTTTTTCACGAACAGACTCGGGGCTCCCCAGGGTGAACTGCTCGGTCTAATGAATCCCTTGTCTAACAGCTTTTGCAGCTGTGTAAACAACTCCTGCATCTCAGGAGGAGCCAACCGATACGGTGCCTTGGCTATTGGAGCCGCACCAGAGACTAGGTCGATCCTTTACTCTACCTTCCTCTCTGTAGGTATCCCATGCAGCTCCTTCGGGAATACATCCGCGAACTCTCGCACTACTAGTACATCGCTCACCGTCGCCTTACCCGCCTCCCGGGTATCCATAACATAGGAGACAAATCATGTGCAACCCTTCTCAAGGTAGCACCTAGCCCTCGCTGTTAAACATAAAGTTGGTCCTCGTTGAGGCCTCTCACCCTGAATCGCCATCTTTCCCCCACTTGGGGTCCTGATCCGCACCAACTGTTGCGCGCAGTCAATCACTATCCCATTGGGGCTTAGACAATCCATACCACTGATAACCTTGTTCCCTCGCAAAGGTATGGGAACCAAGTCTACCAGGTATCGCTCCTCAAACAGCCTCAAAACATAATCTCGATAGACCTCTGATCCTCGTACTGACCAGTCGTTCGCAATCTCGACCTCTAGAGGGCAATCCAACATGCCCGTAGACTCCAGAAACTTCTTGCTAAGCGCAAGAGAGACAAACAATCGGGTAGCACCCGAATCAAACAATACCTGAACTGGGATACCGTTCACATGGAACGACCCCGTCACCACATCAGGCGCGGTGTGTGCCTCCTTGGCTGTCAACTAAAATGCTTCGCTCCGCACCACTGGAGCCTCTACCTTGACCTTCCGGCCATCCGCAACTCGTGCTGTCGTCGGAGTCGGCGCCACCACCGGCACTGGTGATGTCGCTGCTATCAATCTAAGGCAGTTGGCCTTTTAATGGCCCCTATGATTGCAATGAAAGCAAATCATGTCTGATATCTGAACCGTGGGATCAGGGGTAGTACAATCCCTGCCAAAATGCCCAGTCTTGCCGAACTTATAGCAGCCGGAACCCGACCCAATGCGGCAAACTCCCTCATGTGACCGACCGCACTTCCCACACCGGTCCCGCCCTTGCTGGCCCTTCGACCTCACGGCGAATCCCTTGGGTTTCTTCCCCAAAACCCCTGAAACATGCACAGTCTCTGACTTCCTCTTCCTGAGGTGCTCCAAATCAATCTCCCTCTCCTGTACCCTGGCAATCATGAACTCCAGGGTTGGGCAGGCCGAATAGTTGACATGCTCCTGAATGTCGACTCTCAACATATCATGATAGCGGGTCTTCCGCATCTTCTCATCCCCCGCATACTCGGGTACCAACAAAGCCCTTTCCTGGATCTTGACAGTGATCTCCGCCATAGTCTCCGGAGTCTATCACATATCCATAAACTCTCTGGCCAGCTGCTGAAGCTCCACAGCTGGTGCAAACTCATCCCTGAATCGGGTCACAAAATCTGATCAAGTCATAGCCTCGATGGCTGGGGCTCCCAACGAATCACCAACTAACTCCCACCAATCTTTGGCTCGATCCCTCAAACAACATGCAGCAAAATGGACCTTCGACCCTTCTGGGCAGAAGCTCGTCAACTGCGCAGACCCGATGTCTGTGATCAATCTCCTAGCAACGATGGGGTCCTTCACCCCACGGAGGTCCGGCGCACCACTCCCCCTGAAGTCCTTGAAGGACAGTGTGCACGTACCCGCCTGGCTATATGCCAAATCGCTCCTGAATGACCGGAGGCGATCCTCCATCAGCTCGATAATCCCCTCCTTGATCAACCCGAAAATGACTGGGATCACATCGAGGATGCCTCTCATGATCTCAGACGTGATGAACTCGCATAGCCCGTCATCAACCTGCTCGGATCCTGCCCCCGAGCCTGATCCTGATCCTAACCCAAATCCTGATCCTCCTGCTCCATGTCTTGTGGTAACCATACTAAAGATAAACACATAAACGTCAGGATCATACATAACCCCGAGAGGTCTCACACACCATCCAAATTTCCTGGTTCCATCTCGAACCTCCTTGACTCGAGTACGGATCCTCTACTTCCAGTAGTACGGGCCCACACTACCTTCCACATCTATCCGTACTTTCCTCAAGGATTGCTTTAACTTCACCAAGTCCCTTTGCCGATACCCTTTTCCACTAATCTCGTCCTAGGCTTTTTAAGGGCACCCTCCGACCTACTCTCCGCCATCAGTTGCACTAGGAGTCCCTACCACATTCCCCCGCAACTAGCTTCCGAATACTATTACATATCTGCTTACTAATAATTACAGTTAGTCAGGACCCCTATAGCACAAAGCAAGCAGCATTCGTGCATTGAGTAACCACATTAAGCATAACCTAATAAGGCTATCCTACTGCTGGCTAGACAGTCTTAGCATACAGCTCATACAACAGGCATTCAAGGCATCCTCTTAGATCCTTAGCCCTAATATAGCATGCAGTTCTCAGAATAATAAATCATATACATAACATAACAAGTATGGGTATCTTGGGGAAAACTTACTTGAGCTCGGTCGGTTGCACGCATTACACACCTTGTCCTTTCTCAAAAATTTTAAACTTAAATTTTTAGAAGCTATTTCCTTTGTGTCCGAATCCCTCAAACTAGGGCTCTGATACCACTTGCAACATCCCAAATTTCGAGACCAAAAATTTCATTTTTGAATTAATAATTTATAAAACATTTTACCATAACATTGTCAATGAAGCAACACATTACAAAATCATAATGTTCTGTCCCAAACCATGACATCAAAAGTAATGAAAATCAAATACAATCCCAAAAACCCAATACGGAAACCATTTGTGTGTGTGATGCGCTGCTACACCGCCGACTCCTTCCCCTTCGACGAAAAGGTACCTGAAACCAAAAACAAAACTGTAAGCACAAAGCTTAGTGAGTTCCCCCATCATACCACATACAATATCATATCATCGGTATCTTTCAACCGGTAACTGCCATCGATATCTTTCAATCGGTATCTGCCATCGTTATCTTTCAGCCAGTAACCGCCATCGGTATCTTTCAACCGGTACCTGCCATCAGTATATTTCAACTGGTAATCTAGGACAATTTCACTCGTACTGCTATCATACAATATTAAGATATAATCATACAGTCAGGCATATCAGGGGTACTGACCAACCCTTCGATCCTATCAACCGATGTCAGGGAAAAACTTTTCCCTACTACTACCACTAACATACACATTGCATATCGTACATGCATATCTCATGAACATATCACATAAACATACCAAGATAATTATCATAGAGAAAATTATCCACCAAATACCCCTGATGGTGGGCCAGCATTGTGGCCTTAGACCCACCCCTACTAGAAGGTAACTCACCTCGATGTCATGTAGTGTATGAACTATCTTCGGTGTACAAGTCGACTACCCTCGACTCCTCGAACCCTACACGACAACACTTCAAAGTTATTCATTTGAGTATGCAACCCTAATCGGGGTCATACCAATCTAGTCAAAGTCAACATTGGTCAAAGTCAACTTCCAGTTGACCTTACTCGCCGAGTTGGTCTACCAACTCGTCGAGTCCATACCCTTCAATTTGATGCAATCCCCGTCTCCACTCATCGAGTCTGGCAAGAATTTGACGGATTCTCCTTCGATCTTACCCTTAGGGCCAACTTCATCTGACTCGCCAAGTTCACCTTGAACTCGTCGAGCCCACCTCCCTCTTAAGAACATGTCCAGTCTACGACTCGTCGAGTTGTATGAACAACTCGTCGAGTCCTTGGGAGATTCCATTGGACTCGCCGAGCCTCCTGTAAGCACTCGTCAAGTCCGATGACTCCCAGGCCCCCTAACAAGCTTGAACAACTAAGGGACCTTCCTTGCTCTCATCTGGTCCTTCGATAGAAGGATTTGATTGTCATTACGCTCCGACTCGTCGAGTCCCAAGAACGACTCACTGAGTTCACTCTTTCCCACCACCATACAGTCAAATTAAAGAGGTCTTAACACACCAAAACCATAGATCTGGCCTTCAAATGCCCATTTTACACGTAAAGACCCGAACTTGATGCACTTCCAAGGGGTTTTTGGCTCAACAAGCCATAAGAAGTGACCTACAAGAGGCATGGGGCTCTCATGGCCATAAAGTTGGAACCATTATGCCATGAGACCCCTCCTAAGGCCCAGATCTGAAGTAAAACTCCATTCATCCCTTCATAATCTGAAAATGGCTTAGAAGGCCCCCAAAATCCCAACTCCAAAGTTGAATAATCACATAGAAGACCAAGACAAGAGATTTTTACCTTGAATGAACTGGAAATGGAAAAAATCTCTTGGATCTCTAAGCCCCAACTTGCACTCCCAAGATCCTTTCCTCTTCTCAAGCTTCACAACCCACCAAAATACACCAAAATGGCCTTAGAGCACACAATCATGGCTAGGGTTTCGATATACTGTCTTATGGGAGTGATAGGGATGAAGGAGGCTGGGATAAGTTGTTTAAATAAGGTGCAAACCCTCAGATTTAGGGTTTCACTCAAACAACAACTAATCATCGAGTCAGGCTCCCGACTAGTCGTGTACGCCACTTAAATTCTCCCGCGGTCACGACCTTACTCGACGAGTTGGGCCATCAACTCGTCAAGTCCCAGAACAAATAAAAGAAACTTTGAATTAAATACATACCGGGAATCAGGTGTTACATACCTATTGGCGCCGAAACTGATGTGATGTTTGTCACCCGTAGACCTGTAAGTCCCACTGTAGCTAGCAGCAAGGTGTGGAATGTCAATCCCGTATAGATCTATACACAAACCCATGCTCTCCCTCCAGGAGACTCTGGTTACAAAACGTGACCTAACAACTATATTGTTAAGCCGTGAAGTAGTGGTTTCACAATATTTTTATCTTATTCTTGTTATCATATGTTCCTTTTGTTCTAGTGTATAGTATATTCCTCCCTGTTTTACTTTATAATATGTTCTGAACTGACTCATGTATGAACTAACTCTTGTATGTTTCGTTGTACTAAAACTAGTGAGTAGTAGTCCTCTAAACTATACCTATTATAGTTTACTAGTAATGTTTTTTGAATGACTGAGTATTTCTGTACACCTTTGCTACCCAAAGGTATTGAATTGATTCGAAATAGTTTGTTTGATTACACAGTTTGAAGTATAATAAATCTTTTGTTTTGATAGTTATAAATCACATGTGATTGATTATACAACTATATGGTTTTCTACTTGCATTACCCCCCATAAAATCATTTAAAATCGTTTAAAATATAAGTTAGGGGTATGAAGTCACTTGGTAAATGGTGAATCGGTCAGTGTTTCTTTTCTAGGAGTGATCTTTCTTGACGTAACTGCAGGTTTCTGGTGAAGAAACAAGCTTCACGCGGGCACCACTTCGACCGAAGAGTATTAAGTTTCTCGGGATCTTCAGGACTTCGGGCTTCCGTCAGGGCTTGGACACGTAACCGGGGCATCGGGGTAGTCTCGGGATGCCTAACAAAAAGTAAAAGTAGAGAGGGAAGTAGAGTTGAGAAGCCTAAACCCGACTCCTTCGGTTTCCTTTTATAGGGAGTAATTTTGGAGCTCACGTCGTGAGCATGGAGTCGCTCATGTCGTGAGCTCGATCATATCCATCCGATGACTCGACTTCTGACAGCCTGGAACCTATCCAATCCTGGCTCACGTCGTGAGTCCTCTGAAAGGGTGGGAAATCGTGTCCCGAAATTCGGAAATTCATATCTCTCGCATAGGAGTTCCGATTTTTACGTTCTTTATATCCACATGTAGGTGATTTTATGCTCTACAAATTTCGTTTAGAATCCGTCGGCTAATTTTGACTTTTCTTTTTAATATTATATTTTTAACAGGCAGGGACTGGAAAAGTCCGTTAAAAATTCATAACTTCTTTATCCGACGTCCGTTTTCGTCTGTCTTTTTACCATTGTACTACTATTGTCGAGATCTTTGATTCTCGTTTAGGTTGTGTTGGCTAAAAGTCGCTCGATCTCTATTTTGAGTTTTTAGTTGTCTACTGTTCTATCCGAAACTTAGAAAAATGATAACTTCTTCTTACGAAGTCAGATTTGGACATTCGTTTCATGTACGTTTACGGTTTAATGATATCTACGACTTTCGTTTACATACCTAAGGCTAAAGAGTATTTTCTTGAAATTTCGCATTTTATGTTTAACAATGTTTTACCTGTTTTGTTGCGGATCTTCGATTGGTCATAACTTTTTCGTTATAACTCGGATTTTAGTGTTCTTTATGTTTTTGAAAGCCTTGTTACGATACCTATCACTTAGTACATTCCAAATGTGATTTTTGAACATTTCATTTTTGACGCTATTCTTATCATTTCAAAAACAATGGGTTACAATACTTGACTTTAAATCATTATATTGACTTGAAAATATCGGGTTGTTACATCATCACCCCATTAGAGGAAATTTCGCCCCGAAATTATTTCTAAAAGTAAGTTTTTATGGACTAAGGAATAGATGCGGATATTTCTATGTAGACTTTCTAGTGTTTTCCGCATTCTCCTTGATAATACTAATGCCATAAATTGTACCGCGATGAGCGAGTACTAACAGTGAAAGTGCTTTGACAACTAGTGTCAATACTCTATATTATGATCCTCCTCAGTACCTTTATGATCGCCTAGCATATACAAATTATGTACAGTTAAGATGAATAAGACGGTCGACTGAGTGGCTCTGCCCTAAATCTACAACCAAAAAGGAACAGGAATTAAGGCGGAATCACTCACTCTAACTCTGCAAAATCTTAGCTATGCACAACCCTTATGTACATACTAAGACATCATAGCTCACCCGTACGGATCTTTAGTTCTCTTATGATTGTTGTGACTTGTTAGATGAGTGAGTCATTATAATTACATTTTAAATGTTTTCCACCTAAGTTTTAATCTTATATAAATATAAATTAATTCTTAAGGCAATTCTTATTTTGAAGACATTCCGCGCGTCGTTGGGGACTCCGGGGTAGTTTCTCCTACGGTGATCATCAGAATCCGTTCATTTGCACCTGAGTTCTTCATTATCGGGCATTCCGTATTGTAATGTCCTGTCTCACCACAGCCATAGCAGGCATGGTTTACTTCTACTATGGGGACTTGGGAGATCGGTTGTGTCGGTGCCTAGCAGAACTGGGCAGTGTGCCCCTTCCTGTGGCAATTCAAGCATTGCATTTCTCGACATACTCCGGTGTGGTGGTAGTTAAACTTTCCACACTTCAGGAGATTTCCAACATATTGACTGACTGATGTTGGAGTAGCAGATGTTGTGGCGGCGTATATAGTAACCATTGGTTGTTCCTGCGGGGTTTCTTGTGTTGTTCGCTCCTTCTTCTTTTTCCACGACTTTCTTTTATAGTCCTCTCCCTTTGATGGATCGGGAACAAGGACCACCATGCCATGGAGGACTCAATGGTCAATGAGCCATTTGGCCAGGCGTTTGACGCTATCGAAGGTAGTTGGGTTAGAAGACAACACATCCCCTTGATCCAGGGAAGATAACCCCCAAATTTACCTTTCTATCTTCTTACTCTCCAAGGTAACCATCCTGGGACACAATGATGGCAGCTCGCTAAACTTGTCAGTGTAGGCCACTATGTTTGAGTTGACCATGGTATGCTCCCATAATTCTGGTTCTAGCTTTTGTACTTTGCCCCTTAGGCAGTATTCTTCCAACATCATCTCTTTCAGGTTTTCCCAACCTATTGAGTTAGCAACTGATAGGGTCAGTGACTTGACATGGCTATTCAACCATGTTAGGGCCCTCTTGGAGAAAGTGCAGGCAGCAAACTTAATTTTGCTCCCTTCTGGGCACAGACAGATTGCGAAGACCGAATCTGTTTTCTCGAACCATCGCATCAGAGTAATGACTCCCCCATTTCCATTAAAGGATTTGGGTTTGCAGTTCATGAAGTCCTTGTACGAAGACTCCCGTGGGTGTCCGTGGGTAACTCTGGGGTTAGATAGGTGGGTACTGCTACCAGATCCACTGGTACCATTTGCATGGATCTAAGCTATGGCAGCCGTTGTTGCGGCTGTTACCGCTGATTGAAAAGCAGAAAAGTCGGGTTGTGGTTTTGGATTCTCTATTGCGTTATTGACTCCATGCCCTATAGGTCTACCACGAGGCATCTTTTACTGATAAGAATACTAAGATGAGATGGATATAAGTCTATAGCAGAGGTTATAAGCCGAAAGCTGAAAGACTACGTTATACTAGTTCTGAATGTATCTGGTTCTGACTTTCGTAGGGTTTTGGAAACAATCCATAAAAGGGAGTCTATATAAAATAAACTTTATGAATTAGAAGTGGCTATCCTTGAATGAATCTCAATGAATTGAATAACTAATACTGGCTGCATTAAAAGAAATAATCCTAACACATAGTGTGAGTAGTGAAATCACTAGCTCACTAAGTCAATTAAGTTTATTATTTATTAGTGTGACGCATAAGACGTTTTTGTTTCTCTAGCTGATCCCTTCTTGGAAAACTCTTTTTTGAATCTCTTTTTGTTCCTCCTTGACTCCTTTGTTGACTGCTATGATGGAATGGTTACATCTATCAGGGTTTGTCATACGAGAATGGAAGTGTCTAAAGAATTTATGAGATTAAGTTAAACATTATGGGGTGATCCTTACTGGGTCCTCCTATACTCGCGCAATGTGTACAAGTTGTATATAATTTAAGATTAAATAGACATTCGAATAAGTGATCTTACTCCAAAACCACAACCAAAAAAGGAACAAGAAGTAGAGCATAGATCACAAATTTTTAGTCTATAAAATCTCAATTATATAAAACCTTGGGAGTACACACTTCGGAATTATAGACCTACCAGAAGGGTCTTTTAAATTCTCACATAAATTATTTATAGTGCCTAAAATACTCCTATAATATTTTAATGTAACGAACTTGGTACGTTTTAAACTTGTTGTTGTCTTGTAGTATCATAAAATATTCCTATAGTATTTTAACTTGATGTTCTGATCTAGAAATCCCTTGAATCAAGTTAGGTAAGTTTTAAGACTGTTGCAACACCACATCACTCCCGAACACATGTCGGTCACATCACGAATGAATATAGTTGATCAGACTATATTGATCCCATATATGATTACATAAATGTCCAGGTTTGACTGTAGTGTTCAACCCTTAAATACTTATGTTCTGTTCTTCTTGTGATACTTGTTCTAGTATGTATATATGTATAAGCATGTATGTATATTTTTATAAAGTATTTGTTATATCTTTAAAATATATTATTATCTAGAGCACTTCGGCCCCATTGTATTTATAGTTGTATATCTTTTATAGGTTGATATACTTAGTTCACTATAAACAATGCTCTGATACCAATTTGTCACACCCTAAAACCGGAACGGCGGAAACGTTCGGGGGCGGAGGACGTCATGTTTAGTATCACAACACATGTATCATAGTAATTATAGTAACAAAAAACCATTGTATTAATAATAAAGTGTTTACAAAGTAGTGATTCACAAAAACTGAATCCAAAAGCAAATAACAAAACAAGACATGAATTTACAATGCTCCATCTTCTGAATCCCAGAGTGCGTACCTGTCTAGTATCCTCCTGAGAATACAAGTTATTTTGAAAGAGTAGATCAACATTTAACCTAGTGAGTTCATAAGTATTTTAGTGATGTAAAGTAAACTGAAACTTCTTTTAGAAAAGTTCCCCTGTTCCTTCCGAAAATCCTATATCTTCTGATGTGACGATTGAAAGTAAAAATGACTCTACAATTCCTTCAGTGAGTGCTAAATGGATATAAGTTATATACAATTTAGAGTAAACAAAAAATCGCTTGTGTGAATCTGCCCTAAGCCCACAACCAAACAAGGAATAGGGAATGAGGCGGAAGTCACACATCCCATTGTTTGTTAGATCTTCACTGTATAACCCTGGCGTATTCATTTGGTACTTGCGGAATTAACTGTAATAGTTCCTTATATTTGATGAAAACATTCTTTAAGAAAATCATATATTTCCTTTAGTAAAATAGTAACCACAATAGTTCCTTCTATAATCACTTAATTTATACAAGCTACATATAATCGAATATCAAACAGACAGTTAAATGGGTTAATCTGCCCAAAGCCCACAACCAAACAAGGAACAAGGAATGAGGCGGAAAGCACACATCCAACTCCCTAACGGATATTAATTATATATAACCCTGATGTACAAATTAATGTATTATTGAATGAACCACTAACGGTCCTTTAAGTTTTACTGGTTTAATAAAATGGATTAAACCCTTGTTACTGATAAGCTTCTAGTTTAGTCTACTATATGTTCTATCTGCAAAGTATTTTTTTGTACTTGAAAACGATGTACTAAATTTGTTTGTTATGACCTGACCTATACCTGGTAACCCTTATGATTACATGGTGTATACGGAATATATATATATATATATATATATATATATATATATATATATATATATATATATATATATATATATATATATATATATATATATATATATATATATACGGCTAAGATAGAATAGACAGTAGACTGGATGCATTTACGCTAAGCCGACAACTAAACAGGAACAGAAAATGAAGCGGAAAACACACATCCTATTGTCTACCAGACCCGTTTAATATATATCCCTGATGTATCTACCGAGGAATTATAAAGTTAGCAATATAGGTCCCCTTTAATTGAATGTACTAACTACCTTAAAACAAGTTTGTTAATGAAGGTTAAAATGTGATGTGGTTGTAACCATACTGATATGACACGTGTTTAACACGACGACCTACTTGCGTCGAAACTGATGTAACGTTTGTCACCCGTAGACCTGTAAGTCCCACCGTAGCTAGCAGCAAGGTGTGGGGTGTCAATCCCGTATAGATTTATACAAAACTCATGCTCTCCCTCCAGGAGACTCTGGTTACAAAAAGCGACCTAACAAGTATATTGCTAAGCCGTGAAGTAGTGGTTTCACATTATTGTTATCTTATTCTTGTTATCATATGATCCTTTTGTTCTAATGTATAGTATATTCCTCTTTGTTTCTCTTTATAGTATGCTCTGAACTGACTCGTCTATGAACTGACTCTTGTATGAACTAACTCTTGTATGTTTCGTTGTACTAGAATTAGTGAGTAGTAGTCCTCTAAACTATACATATTATAGTTTACTAGTAATGTTGTTTGAATGACTAAGTATGTTTGTACACATTTGCTACCCAAAGGTATTGAATTGATTTGAAATAGTTTGTTTGATAACATAGTTTGAAGTATAAGAAATCTTTTGTTTCGATAGTTATAAATCACATGTGATTAAGTATACAACTATATGGTTTTCTACTTGCATTACCCCCATAAAAGCTTTTAAAATCGTTTAAAAGATAAGTTACGGGTATTAAGTCACTTGGTAAATGGTGAATCGGGCAGCGTTTCGTTTCTAGGAATGATCTTTCTTGACGTAACCGTAAGCTTCTGGTGAAGAAACGAGCTTCACACAGGTAGCACTTCGACCGGAGAGACGCAAGTTTCTTGAGATCTTCGAGATGTTCGGCTTTTGTCAGGGCTTGGACACGTAACCGGGGCATCGAGTTAGTCTCGGGATGCCTAACACAGAGTAAAAGTAGAGAGGGAAGTAGAGTTGATCAGCCTAAACCCGAGACCTTCAGTTTCTATTTATAGGGAGTAATTTTGGAGCTCACGTCGTGAGCATGGAGTCTCTCATGTCGTGAGCTCGATCATATCCATCCGATGACTCGACTTCTGACAGCCTGGAACCTATCCAATCCTGGCTCACGTCGTGAGTCCTCTTACAAGGTGGGAAATCATGTCTCTCGCATACGACTTCCGATTTTGACGTCTTTATATCCATGCGTTGGTGATTTTATGCTCTACAACATTCGTTTAGACTCCGTCGGCTAATTTTGACTTTTCTTTTTAATATTATATTTTTAACAGGCCGGGACTGGAAAAATCCGTTAAAAATTCATACCTTTTTTATCTGACGTCCGTTTTTGTCTATCTTTTTACCATTGTACTACTATTGTCGATATCTTCGATTCTCGTTTAGGTTGTGTCGGCTAAAAGTCGCCCGATCTCTATTTCGAGTTTTTAGTTGTCTACTGTTATGTCCGAAACTTAGAAAAATTATAACTTCTTCATTCGAAGTCAGGTTTGGACATTCTTTTAATATACGTTTACGGTTTAATGATATCTACGACTTTCATTTAGATACCTAAGGCTAAAGAGTATTTTAATGAAATTTCACGTTTTATGGTTAACAGTGTTTTACCGGTTTTGTAGTGGATCTTCGATTGGTCATAAATTTTTCTTTATAACTCGGATTTTAGTGTTCTTTATAATTTTGAAAGCCTTGTTACGATACCTATCACTTAGTACATTCCAATTGAGATTTTTGAACATTTCATTTTTGACGCTATTCTTCACATTTCAAAAACAATGGGTTACAATACTTGACTTTAGATCATTATATTGACTTGAAAATATCGGATTGTTACAGTAAAGTACAACAACATATATCAAAATGCACATTTAGTCCTTATTTTCAAAAATTAACTCGGATCATCTCTAATTTATTTAAACTTGCATGTCGGATCCCTCAAGATCTAAATTGACTATATTTCCCTTACCAATTTCTTTTAATGTTCTTAATTCATTTATAAGGCTTTTTATCTTATTTATACAATTGCTAGGTGTGAGACTCGTTTAGTACACGAAATGACTAAAAATATATCATGGTGTGAACATTTAACATTTTTTAAAGTAATTTTTGAAAAAAATACAAACGAAATTGTGAATAATAAAGTAATTCAATCTATACTAATACAAAACTATTGACATTTTTTAAATAATTCTGTTGAATCTTTACTAATAAAAAATACTGACATTATTATGAACCACAAATTTCCAAAGAGTTGTTTGTATACAACATTAGATGTCATATCGTTAATTTTACTGTCATTGTCTAAAATTAATGTTTTTAATCCATCTCTGATTTTAACACTGGACAATACAATATCCAACTACCCATGAGTGAACACTGGTTGTCTAAAAAACAATCCCAAATTTGATAGCCATTGTCCTTAACTCTTGTTTATTGTCATCGTAAAACATACATCCAATGGAAATTATTTTCATTGAAATGTGAAAGGGATCCTTTTATTCGAAGGCGAGAACAAATTCTTGGAATAAATGTAAAGTTTCCTCTATTGCTTTCGGAAAGTATCCATGCTTCTATAACACAATTACCCAATGCTATAACCTGTAGACCCGTTCCATTTCACAAACCGCATTTCTAATCAATATTCCTTACTAACATAACTAGAACACCGACTTTAATACTAACTTATGAGTTGGCTAGCCTGACAGTTTAAGACCATTTAGAACAGCATGTGAGTATAAACTTTCAGAAAAGTTATCGTGAACAAAATCTTATTGACAAAGACTATCTAAAGTGAAGTATTATTTTTCAGATACCAAAAGTAATGATTACAAATGATCATTTACTTCTTGAATGAATTCATTTTTCGATGCAATGATTGCTCTTTCTTAAAAAAACACAAGATTATTAGTATATTGAAGAATAGAAGGATATACAAATTCTATAGCCATAAACAAAAAACACGCCTCATTTTTTAAGTTGAATAGTTGTCATGATATCAAAAACACGTCATTGTTCAACTGTTAATAAATCAAATAGTTAATGAAACTCGCTCTGTAGAATTTTCCTGTCAAAATCGAACTCGTCGGCTAAGCAGTTATCACAGTCAAAAATATAATAGTGGTCACCGGCCGCTATTTGAAATCGCGGTTCTCGCGACGGTATAGCGGTGATATAGCGTTTATTTATTATTTAGAATATATATATATATATATATATATATATATATATATATATATATATATATATATATATATATATATATATATTAAACTATTAATTAGTAATCATACTTTAAAGTCCAACCCAATCCAGTTAATTAGTTAATCAGTGAATCATAGTTCACATATCATATTTAGTTAATCATACTTCACATATCGTAATTAGTTAATCATACTTCACAAACCGATTACCAATGCCCCATTTAATCATACTTTAATACAGTTAACAAAAAAACATATAAAATACTTACTATTTTATCATACTTTAACACAATTACAGTTACCAAATGAAATGACTAATTAATTTGATAGTTAATCATAATGTAGTACTTCAAGTTTTCAACAAAATTAGCAAGACAACACATAAATGGTTTCAATGGAAGTCATGACAGTCACAAAATTACAATTTTATTCAATAGAATGAAACAAAAGTCTTGGTTTAGGCTAAGAGAAAACAATTTTCTTCAATGGAATGGCAGAAAAAATGCTATTTGATGTAAAATAACTAAAAAATGGAATTTATTCATATAGCGGCTATAGCACCGCTATAGCGGTGACCATAATCGCGGTAATAACGCTAAATCGTGGCGCTAATAGCGTCACCACTATTTTGTAATAGCATTTTCTTACATCCGCTAACCGCTATAGCACCGCTATTGACTAGATAGCTCCTCGGCATACCAGTTAATAGTAATAACATAAAGAATATCTTGAACCCGAATTACTTGTAAAATATAACGAATATCTAATTAACACAATACATCAAAAAATCATTTAAAAAATGCATAATATTAATTAAGTTATTACAAATGACTTATATCATAAATTGCGTGATTGTAAATCGAGATGTCTATTCTATTTTAAATATAAATAACATTCTAATGTTCAAACTAAAACAAATGCAACAATTTGTTTTGGTTTACTCCAAAACTAGAACAATATATTTTTATACTATTTTAATCCAATTTCACATATTTTCTTATCAATAATTAATATGAGAATTTGAACTATTAATATTTCTTTAACAACTTAATTCGTAATTAAATAACTACTCAATTACATATAAAACTCACTTTATGAAATAAATAAATAATTATAAATTTAGTTGACAAGTAAAAAACAACATGATAAATTGGTGTTGGCCTTATAGTGTTGCGTCATGGGCTCGGTCCTTAGCCCAGTTTTGGTTACCGGTTTGGCCTTTCCGACTGTGCATCTTTTTCTACTAGGGTTTTAGTATTTAAGGTGAATCCATGCATCCTTTGTAAGTAACACTTTTAGTATTTCTCACACAAGTATTGTAAACCCTAGCTCGCCTCTACAGTGGAAGTTCTTCATCGAGCTCTGCTGAGGCTTGACTATTTTTGAATCATAAGCATTACTTTGATTCTATTTTGTGTTCTTTATTCTATTGTGTTTGATTTGTTTGTTCAGCATCTTTACCTGTGAAAGATCTAAACGATCTAAGTTTTCATCTCATCAATTGGTATCAGAGGAGGAGGCGTTGTATTTCATACACATCTCTTCTGTTGAAGAAGTAATTAGGGTTTTTCCGCATTGATTGATATTAATTGAGCCGTCAGTCCATATTGGCGATCTCATTAATTGTCGATCTTACTCTAACGATAAATTACAAGTCTGATCTTAAACAGGTAATCGATCAAACGTCATCACGATGTCCATGGATGATTCTCAAACCAATCCAATCAACATCTCTAACAACATTGGTTCAACAACAAGGATTCCTATCTTGTATACTCAAGATTATGATGTTTGGACGCATCACTTTGAAGATTATGTGATCGGATCAGAAGATAATGGGTACTTGATCTAGGAAGCTATCACTGTTGGCCCATTCGCTCACTCAAGCACATCAAGGCCTTAAGGATGAATCAATTTATTTGCAACGAGACAATCTTAAACTTTTTAAATAACGAAATGTTTTTTGTTTGAGTGCTAAAAGAGTTTATTTTAATATCACTCAGTTGCATCTCGATTGTGAAATAGGAAAGAAGATACATCGCATGATTTTACCCTTCCTTGAACTAAAGGAGGATGAAGTTGATGCTGAAGCTTACAACTGTGAAAACGTTGTATCTTCTGATGAGGTCTCACCTGCATACAAAATGGTCTTGACAAAATTGAGTCCTACATAAAGTCCAAAGACCATAAGGACATGCTCAAAAATCTGTTAGATGAGAATGATAGATTGAAGTTAAAAACCGAAACTGTACAAAAATTTAACTCATTGAATGCCAAATTAAGTTCAGAAAATAAAATTGATGTTGAAAACGCATCTGAACTTAATGAGGATGATGATCTGAGTGAAATTTCTGTAGAAGATTTGGTGGACTGTTCAGAATTTGTCAAAAGCGACCCTGAAACTCACAAAAATCTGATGTCTGAAAATTTCGTTGAGTTCGCTCGCTCGTCAACAGACAAGACCAAAATTCTCAAAGCCAAACTCGTTGTGTATCAAAAGGTACAAACCACTCCAAATCAAGTCTATACAGTTCAAGGAGTCACTCCTCAACAGACAGCAGAACTAACTGTTATGGTGGAAGAAGACAATGCTGCTGGATGTGATGAATTCTTCTGGTCAGCGCCAATAGACAATGCTGATGAGACAAAAGGCCTATCTCAGAAAACCTCATGGAGAGTGAAGGGGAAGGTATGTGCCTGAACCACTGAATGAGCCTGCAAAATATGATGTGCCAAGTACTAATGGCACCAAAACGTCTTTCGGCGAACCAACACTCACTACTAGTGAAACATCTTCGTCTAAGAGAGAAAGCAATGCTCGTGTTCCGAAGAAAATGGCTAACATCCACAACAATCCAAAACAGGTGGCAGATCGAAAACACCAACGAAATCTAAGATACAAGAAGAATCTCTCAGAAAGAAAACAGTGTTGGAAATCTCAAAACCCTCATTATGTCAGGTACGAAAGGACGCATAAGTCTCGAGAAGAATCAAGAAGTGACTGGAAGGATAGTTTCGGTCCACAGCAGGTGAGGAACCGAAAGGAAGGTTTCGGTCCGACGCAAATAAACAAACGAAAGGAAAGCTTCAGTCCTCACAGAGTCAACAATTGAAAAAAAGATTTTGGTCCTCAACCCAACAGCAACCGAAAGAGCGGCTTCAGTCCTCAGCCCAATATCAACCGAAAGAGCGGTTTCGGTCCTCAACCCTACAAGCTCAATTAGACGAACAGAAGATCCAATGTCACTTCTTAACCCAACTCTTCTCATTCTAATTCTTATCCTTCAAAAGATATAAAGGGAAAGGAAAGCTCTTTCTAGAAGATGACAGACGTCCAAAAGAGATCCAAAAGAATGCAGACATCAACACCTCAAATCCTACACCTACTGAATCTAAGTCAAATAAAATTAAAGTTTTCACGATAAAAAGAAAAGATGAAAATACTTTAATTAAAAGAACTTATTTGGTTGATATTTCTCTTACCATTCTCTGTCCTGTAAAAGGCTCACAAGGACCCAAGAAACTTTGGGTTCCTAAATCTGCTTAATATTTTGCAGGTTATTTGTAACGAGCAATTTGACGAAGAATGGTATATTGATAGTGGCTGCTCGCGTCACATGACAGGAAGAAAGGAAGAGCTGAGAGAGTTTCGGTCTCTCAAGGATGGTGGAATCATGAAGTATGACAACAACTCGTTTGGGACTATCAAAGGCTACGACATGATTACGAATGGTGATTTCTTTATAAGAAAGGTCACATACGTTGAAAGATTGCAACACAACTTTATCAATGTATCACAGCTGGTGGTTGGGACCGGATTGAAGGTATCGTTTGATGATGAAGGCTCAGAGATAGTCAAGATGAAGTCCAATAACATTCTATTGAAATCGAAGCGAAAGGGGGAAATGTACCCTTTAAAACTCAATCCAATTCGGGGGAAACCGACAGTTTTCTTACTCACGAAGGCTCACTCAGATGAAAGTTGGTTATGGCATCGAAGACTCTCTCATCTTAATTTCAAGGATATCAACAAGATTGTTTTAGGAGATCATGTTCGAGGTCTTCCAGTTCTCAAAATCGACAGAGAATATCTATGCGCAGCCTATGAAATGGGAAAGCAAAGTAGACAAAGTCATCCCTCTATTATAAATACAAAGGTGATAGAACCATTGGAGCTATTGCACATCGATCTGTGTGGTCCTTCTTCCATTGAAAGCATTGGTGGAAACAAGTATACTCTGGTTATATTGGACGATTTCTCACGGTTCACATGGGTGTCTTTCTTGAAGCAAAAATCTGAGGCTACTCCAAAGCTCAAGCTCTTCATAAAGCAGATAGAAATTCAACTGAGAAAAGTTGTTCGTAACGTAAGAAGTTACAAAGGCTTGGAATTCAAGAACAAAGACTTTGAAGATTTTTTGGCTGAGAAGGGAATGACTCATAATTTCTCAGCCCCATATACTCCATAGCATAATGGAATCATTGAAAGGCGAAACCGATCTCTGTGTGAAGCAGCTCGAACGATGTTATGCTTCGCGTCCTTGCCTTTATATTTCTGGACTGATGCAATTGATGCTGCTTGTTATAGCCAGAACAGATCATATCCAAACAAGCGATTCTCTATCACTCCTTACGAGATCTTGAACAATCGCAAACCGAATGTGAAATTCTTCCATGTGTTCGGTTCAAGATGCTTCGTCTTCAACTCTAAAGAGAATTGAAACAAGTTTGATGCTAAGGTTGATGAAGGAATATTCTTAGGTTACTCTCTAAATTCTAAGTCATATAGAGTTCTAGACAAGCGCTCTAAGAAGATTGAAGAAACATACTATGTTACTTTTGACGATAGCTATGTTAAGGAGATGAAGACAACCAAAGGTGCAATGCAGGATATCTTTCCAAAGACCAGTCAAGTTACAGTTTCTATCTCAAACCTTTTCAAGCAATATATGCTTCTTTTCGATGAGCCTCAAACAACAATTGATTCTAAATCAAAGGCGAAAGACAACAAGGTTGATAGTCAAAAGCAAATCATCGACGATGCTGCTCAAAAGATGTCTGATGATCATCCTAAAGCAACCGAAAAGCCAGACATTAGTGAACTTTCCAATGACCGTCCTTTTCTCCAGGAGGAGGGACCGTCTCCACAACACGATCAAGGTTCTTCATTTCAGGGGGAGAATTCAATGTAACAATCATCAAATTCTACTGAAAGTCCAAACAAAGGAGAAAATTCTAATCCAGATACTGAACAGGTATCATCATTCCAGGAGGAGAATTCAATGTCACAATCATCAAGTTCTACTGAAAGTCCAAACGAAGGAGAAAATTCTTATCCATATACTAAACATGTATCATCATTCAAGGGGGAGAACACCAATGTCAATGATGATGACATACTGTCAGAGTTGAAAGAAGAAATCAATACAGAATTGGATCCCTCTTGTGATCCAAATTACCCACCTCTTATTAAATGGACCAAAGATCATCCACAAAGTCAAATCATTGGGGAATCTTCAGAAAAGGTGTTAACTCGATCTCAGATCAAAGCGAAACAAGCTGCACTCTTTTCTCAAGTAGAGTTTTGCATGTTCAACTCCTTTGTTTCCAAAGTTGAACCCAAGACTGTTAACTCAGCACTTGATCATTCTGATTGGGTTCAAGCCATGCAAGCTTGAAATAAACAAAGTATGGTGCCTAATTCCAACTCCAAAGGACGCTTCGGTTGTCGGTCTCAAATGGGTATTCAGAAATAAGATGGATAAGGAGGGGTACATGATTCGTAACAAAGCTCGGTTGGTTGTGAAAGGCTACTGTCAGGAAGAAGGTATCGATTATGAAGATACTTTCACTCCTGTCGCAAGATTAGAGTCCGTTCGTATCTTTCTCGCCTATGTTGCACACAAAAATTTTGAAGTCTATCAAATGGACGTCAAGTGTGCCTTTCTCAACGGAGAACTTGAAGAAACTCTGTACGTTGAGCAACCACTAGGCTTCGTGAACGAGAAGTATCCAAATCACTGTTACATACTTGACAAAGCATTATATATGGCCTAAAACAGGCTCCCAGAGCATGATGAAACTCTAACTCGATTCTTAAAAATATCTAATTCAAACAAGGTTCGGTTGACCCAACCTTCTTTCGTAAGCAAGAGGGTAACCACCTTATGATAGTCAAAATTTATGTTGATGACATCATCTTCGGCTCCACGAATCCCAACTTAATAGTTGAATTCAGAAAGTTGATGGAAACTAAATTTAAGATATGCTCAATGGGTCCAATTAACTTTTTCCTTGGCTTAAACATTAGACAGGGACCCGAAGGCATTTTTATCAAAGCTTACACCCTCGTTGGAGAAGCCAGCTGCTGACATGACGCTTTATCGTCAAATGATTGGGTCTTTAATGTATCTCACAACTAGTAGACCTGCCATCATGTTTTCAGTCTGTTATTGTGCCAGATTCCAAGCTAACCCATGCGAACCTCATATGCAAGCTGTGAAGAAAAACTTTCGCTATCTAAAGCGAACCTCCTCTCTCAGTATGTGGTATCCAACCAACTCAGGATTCTTTGTCCAAGCGTTCTCAGATGCTGACTTAGGTGGCTGTGGATTGGATCGTAAGAGTACCACTGGAGGATGTCAATTTCTCGATGGTAAATTGGTTAGCTGGCAATCAAAGAAACAAACTAGTGTTTCTCTATCCACTGTAGATGTTGAATACATCGTTGCTGCATCATGCACATCACAGGTTGTATGGATACAAAGTCAGCTTAGAGATTACGGGCTGAACATGAAGAAAATCCCACTATATTGTGACTCTGAAAGTGTAATTAGGATTTGTCACAACCCAGTGCAACACTCGAAGACTAAACATATAACACTGGAGTATCACTTCATAAAAGATCACGTGGAAGATGGCAACGTGGAAATTCACTTCGTAAGGACGAGTGATCAATTGGCAGATATATTCACTAAGGCTTTACCTGAAGCAAGCTTCAACAAGATTTTGCAAGGCCTAGGAATGATGGAAGCAGAATCAATACCAAAATCGCATTCGCTTAAATAAAGGTAAGGAGCGAAATAGAGCGAACCGAAATGAACCGAACTTTCGGTCTATTGTAGGTGAAGCTCGACCAAGAACCGAAATAAACTGAACGTTCGATCTGTTTCGGGTTCGGTCCTTCTGAACTTGTTCGCTTCTTTTTCTTATCAAGGCTTTTTGATTGTATTCCTTTGTACACTCTTTTAAATACTTCTTTTTAAATTTTATTTTCATAAAATTCAAAAATATTTTTCTTTTTCGTTTAATCTTAACAGTTCTCACAAAACACAAAAATATTTCTTCTTTAGCTTTTAATCTAATGCTTTCTTTTGTGTAAGTGTGACTCTCGTTGATGAAGCTCCAGACAGTATAAATACTCTTTTATATACTTTCTTTGTGTCTCTGGAAGCATGCTGCTGCATGTTGACCAAAGCCTCAACAGATTTTCAGTGATGCCTTAATAACATGATACATACAAATCATGTTTTCCCAATCTAGGCTGTTACATTCATTCTAATCATGAGCTACCTTACTCTTCTCATATTGATCTTAGAGTTTTCTGCTTGGTCCTTCTTTTATAGCAGAGGTACATTCGTTTCTTATACCACCTATATCCATTTTCTTCATTTCACTTCATCTCACCAACATAACCCTTGAGACTCTCAACATTTACCACTGAGGTTTATGGTTACACAAAAATCTGTGTTAATGATCTTAGTTTCGTGTCACTACGTACTGAGTGAAACCCACAATTCAACAACTTTAATGAATTGACGGTACAACATCACTATATTACATTTTTTTATATGAAATCTCTTTTTATTTTGCGTGATTCTTCTGAAAATTTCTATTACCAAGATTTTTTCTTCCCCAAGGATCCAGTTAATTTTTTTTAGATTTCTTATTTGCCCACAAGTCAATAAATATCTTCCCTACCTACTTGTTCAACAAATCACATTCGTCTCACAAGTACTTTGTTCAGTTTCGGTCTTATATTAAGTATCGATATGATGAATTGAAGCGAAAACCACCCATAATAGCCTTAACTAAAAAGATGCCTTTCAATACTTCTTAACAAGTAATTGATCGTTATTTAATGGGAATCCACACAAACACTTTAAAGTCTCTCTTGAATTTGAAGGAAGAGATTCGTGCCCAAAATCATTTGCTTTATGTCTTTTTAAGACATCACAATTTGTCACAAAAAGTTTGCTTTATTTCTTTATCTTTTACACTCTATGCACGAAAATTTTGATTTTCCAAAATCTGGTTCTATTAATGGTTCCCTAATTGTTCCACCTTCGTTTCTTCAAGTATTACAATGCTCAATAAAGTTAAGGCCGACTCAGTAGTCATCCAATCGTTTTGACGATTTGAAAAAGTGTTTTTTTATGGAATGGCATGTAAAAGGAAACGTCCTTTCTCTTTCCTGTGTCATCATCGGGTATGACAACTGTTCATCCGTCAAATCAGGCGCAATTTTCGAATTAATCCAAGATATCAGCCGTATTTTTCTCTCTCCTACTTGTACGTATAAAAGGTTTTAGCACGCTGATCTTTACCCTTTTATCACTTATAAAACTCTCTCAAAGAGAAAAGGCGATTCATCTCACTGTTCATCTTCCTCTCCAAACTTCAACAATGGCAGACTCCTCTTTAGTTCACGGCACATCTGTTCACTCCAGCCTTCTCACAATCAAACCTCAACAAAACTTGATCATTGATCTTACTCCCTTCATCTATGAACCCTACATGTTGTATGTCGTTGAATGTCTCAAGTACTCGCCTCTGGTCGATGCTCTGTCCAAGGTCGAAGTTGTTCCCATGTCCTGCCTCTCACTCACCTATTCAACTGCTTACTATGACAAGGTCGTTGAGCGGATTCACATTGAAATCCACAATGAGAAGACCTCCATCTCCAAGAACCGCTTATGTGCCCTAATTGGTCTCTCTCAAGAACCAACTTTGGTAAACCCGGAATCGATCACTACAGGTCAATTGTTCTCCATGTTCTATCAAATGGGTTACACTGAAACCCTTGCCACCATTACCAAGTTCAAGAAGTCCTGCCTTGCTCCTCAATGGAATGGTCTTTTTACTATCCTGTTCAAAGGACTCTCTGAGCGAAGCGCCGACTCAGATGGAGCAAGCAAGTCATTTATCACTATGCTTTATGGGCTACATCACATGATCAATTTGGGTTATGGAACCATCATCTGGCAACAACTGGTTTAAAGCCTGGTTTCTTCATCAAGACACTCAGAGATCTCATGTGGGAGGTAATGGTCCATCATCACCAAATGGGCAATGGATCATCTCCACATTCCAATCATGGCAGACTCTCTTCTCTCCTCCATCGCCACCTTTCATACCACCAGATTATCGTCATAAATCCCACTAAATTTTCCTTCATTGGATCGATCCCTGATGCCATGCTTGCATGTGTGTCTGAAGCAAGCAATGTTCTTCAACAATACAGGAAACTTCCTTCTTCTGGTCCAAGGGAACTCACACCAGCCATGTTTCGCTCCATTGAAGAGGCTGATAAGCCAACAAAGAGGGGAAAGAGAACCGAAACCCAGAAGGAGGGGAATGTCGCTAAACCAACCAAGGGTCAAACCCTCAAGAAGCACAAATCAGACAAGGTTGCTCCTTCACATACTAAGCAAAAGCAACAGAAGAAACCCACTCAGAGACTCATACTCCAATCTTCAAGCGATTCAGACTCAGAGTATGTTCCTCCTAAAAACAAATCTACTGCTCCTTCAGAATCTGACAGTGAAAGTTCTGATGAGGAGGCTTTGGGTCGTGGTGTTACCCTGCCTCGCTCACCTACCTCGAAAATACCTGTTCACTCCCGACCCCCTTCACCTCCACCCATTTCTGTACCAATCTCCATCCCTCCAGTTTTTTCCATTTCTACCTCTCAACCATCAACCTCAATTCCTATTCCTGATCCAATCTTCATGGAAACTACCACTATCACAACCACTAAGGGGTTTCATTCTTCAGCACCCGAACCACCATTTACAACGAATCACCAGTTACTACCGAACCTCCCGTCACTACAAAACCCTTGTCACCTACCCAATCCACTGACACCACTCCAGTTCTTGGTGGTGAGGACTTGGAATTTGATTCCACTTATTTTAGTCCTTACCGTGTATAAAGTGATGAAGATGAAGAGGCTCCTATAACCAAGCGCCATCTCAAAGTAATCACTGACAAACATGATTAGCTACTTTCCTCCTCTTCAATCGGTGCTTATTATGACGCTGCTTTAAAGGCTTTGTTCTCCTCCATAGTC
Organism: Lactuca sativa; assembly: GCF_002870075.4. Taxonomy (NCBI): domain Eukaryota; kingdom Viridiplantae; phylum Streptophyta; class Magnoliopsida; order Asterales; family Asteraceae; genus Lactuca; species Lactuca sativa. The sequence goes on along the minus strand of NC_056625.2, from coordinate 120,267,933 downwards.
CAAGAACACAATGTCTCCCTATCTGCTGCAGCCAAGGCCATTGATGCCTCTACTTCCCAGTGCCAAAGGGCCTCCCTTGTTGTTGAGGCTTCCATAAAGGAGTGCAAAGAAGCGACTGCCAAAGTCGATAAACTAATTTCTGAGGCTCACTTATTTTTAGATTCTTTACAGCCGGCTGCTCAGAAGAACTCTCAAACTGTGAACGCTTCGGTTGATAACCTTCAGTACTCTCTTCAAGCTGAACGGTCCAACCCTGAAGTTGTACGACAAGCAATCAAAGCTCGCAATGCCACTCTGCATGATAATGTCAATGATCAATTGACTCAATTGGAGGCAGAGTTGGCTGTGGAAAATCGTATCATGGATGAGTTCGACAAAAGAACCACTCAGCTGAAGATGCAGAACCTGAAGACACTACAAGAAAAAGATCCTTTTACGACGCGCAAAACACGACGCTCTTTGATTTATGTTACGCATTAGAGAGCGACATTAAAAAAGTGTCATCTCTTCAAAAAATTTAAGGATTTAGGTCGCGCATTACTGAGTGCCCTTAAATTAGTGTCTCATGTAAAAATATTAAAAACACGGAGGGCACCTATAATAAAAAGGGCGTCCTCTACAAATGTCGCTTTATAATTTTAATAAACGCGCGTTTCTGGGACTCCTTGATAGGTAAGGGGGGAAACTAAATCCCCCAAAATTTTGAACACCCGCTTCCTCTTCCTCTCTGCTCTCTACCCGCCAAAATCGACTTCATTCTCCCCCTTCTTTCTCTCTGCAAACCCCTTCCTCTCCGATCGACTTTCACTTCCTTCTATGTGCAAACCCTAATCAAACATAACACATTTGAAATAGTAATATCTTCTTTCACAAAATAGAAGATTGATCTCCTCTCCTTCGTCTCCATCTGTTCACTAACATCTCCTCTCCTTCGTCGCCGCCCCTCACCCACCTCCACTACATTCAACCCACACCGACTCTTCAAGTCTGCACAACGTAAGCTACGGATTTTTTTGATCGGAGACTTACGCCCCATTCGCTTCACCCTCGATTGCGACATCGTTCAAAAACTACGACTCCTCCACCGTAATGGTGTTGTGACTCCTCAGGCTAGAACATCGGCGACTACACACCTATCAAATATTATCTCTCATACTCGTCATAGAAGAATGACATATATCACCATTGGTACATAAGATTAGATATCAACTCCTCAGGCTCACCGTTCCACCTCTTCCCCACCCTAATACATTTACTAAGACTCCTCAGGTTTACAAGCCCAAGGTTTGATTGCACTAAGGTATGAAAAGGACGCTTCTACCCTGCCCTATTTCTTCAGTCATTCAACAAATAAGGGGGCACGCAATTTCTCATTCATATCTCGACTTCATCTTCTCAATCAAGAAAAAGGCTTATGATTTTTCCCTAAATGTGCGATTTCATCTAGTATTGTCAATTTCTACTTTATGCCTCTGGTTTTTTCCTGTATCTACTTCTCATCTCTATAAACAACTTTATTTCACGTTTCATCTTATAGCTATTGGCTTAGAACTAGCTGCTGTTTGGGAAGCTATCTATCAACCACATGTAACAGGTATCCAATTATTAATATATACAACTAGGTTACAAGAATAACTTCTTAAAATCAAGAACCAACTATTTAAACTAAAGTTATATAGTCTCTTATATGTGATGTAAATAAGCTATTGAGGTAGTTTTTGATCAATTTTAATTCTTTTTTTCTAGCTATTGAGCCAATTCAAGATTACAAAGAGAGATGGGGTTTGTCATTTTGTTTTCAGTTTTAGTCTTAAGTTCGTATTCCTACCCTTATATGTTAACTTATTTGCTGAATTATATGTTTTGAAAAGAAGAATGGAGTTGTATGCTCTCAAAGTGGTGATAATTCCAATAAATAGATCAAAAAAGAAAGGGGAGGAGTTATACACTCCAACTGTTTGACGAAATGCTTGAAAGAGCCATCTCAGCTAAGTCAGACCTTATAACATCACCTGACGTACACATGACTGTGAATTTATGGCCCTCACTAGAAATTTACTCTTTTGCAGTTTTTTACCTGCCTAGCTAATGAATATGAAAGAAGGCATATGTCAGCTTCCTCTATTGCAAGGTAATTTAATTCCATATCTATTGAGGTAGTTTTTGATCATTATGAAAGAAAGTAACAAATTCATTTTCAATCTATTCATTAAAGTGTAAATAAGCTTACTAAGATAAAAAATGATAAAAAATTAATGCTAATGTTTCCTCACCACAGGTCAACTCTATTTTATAAATTTTAACTTATAAGTCAAACTTTCCATTTATGTGATTGTACACTCACTTTTCACTTTCTATTCCTCTATCAGACATTAAAGTGCTTGGGTCAATTTGTTCAGAACTTTCAAAGCCTAACAAAAAGTCAGTTCATGGGTAAGTTTGTCTTTTTTTCATTGTCCCCCTTTTCCAAATCAGCTCTGTTATTGTTCATAAAGCTTAAAAAGACTGCTTTTTTCCAGAGGTTTTGGTTCCATTATGGCAAACATTCTTCTAAAAAAAATTGAATTTTTTATTTTATGGTCAGATGATAGATACTAAGCATTTCAAATAGTTCATTACCTTATTATAACATTAAGTACCATTTCGTAAACTGAATGACATGATCAAGCCACTTTAAACTAAATAATCAATGATCCAATGACACCTTCTTTCTTATCATATGGGTTATTTGTTTTTTATTAGACTTTTTAACAAAGTAATATGTACAGGTAACACAACAAAAGGTAAGTTGATAGTTATCAATTAATTAATTAATAAGATGCATGGAATAGAGTTGGAATTGGTAATCCAAAAGAGAAAAAAGAAGCCCATGACCAACAAATCAACAATCATTTGTTTCAAAGGTTCTTGACCCTGATGTTACTATAATAACCCAAGTCCAACCAGTTTTCTTAAAATGTTGACAAGATCATGAGACAAGTATCTTTTTAACACATGATTTTATATAATAATAATACTAGAAACCATCCCATCCAGCAGGTCGTGAAGCTGAATTACTTTCTTTATTTTTGAACTCCTCCCCATAACTAGAATGCCCGGAATTAGTGGTGATGATAGGGATATCTGGTGCCCATTGTTTCTTATAATCTTATTCTAATAGATTTGGAGTTTTTTGTGGGATTCTCCTCAGGTAATGCCTGCCATGAATTTTGTTCAGGGGAATCTTTATCAAATAATCCCTTTTCAACCTCCCAAACTCTTCCATCTTTCACTTTCTGCTATTAAAACTAAACAAACAAATTAATACCATTCTTTTTGCCTATAAGAAACCAACTGAATTGAAGAGGAGTAACCTAATGTTAACGGTACAAACATGAAAAAGAAACAGCCCCATAAAGTTGTGTAGATTAAGTGTTTTACCCATTAACTCTATTAAGTAAAAAAGAAGCACGTTAGTGTCTCTTTATGCAAGCTTAACCTTAAAGCTTAACCTTATCTTAAACTTAAAGCTTCTTACTGCTCCTAAGTTAATTTACATTTATGCCCTTTGTTTTTTTTTTCATTACATACAACAATGAAGTAACTGATGTCTGTTTCTTTCTACTCATACATATGTCTAGTTCACCATAAAACTCCTTCATTGTAGCAATATCTTTTTTCCTTTCCTCTTCAAGTGCTTCTTTCTCCTCCTGAAGTTCAGTTACTTTCTTCAACATATCTTGTCCTCGTTTATTCTCTTTAAGTATTTGCTTACGAAGAGACTCCAACTCCAAATCTGACATTTCCATGCCTTCCCAACCTTGAAACATTACTTTTCAAAACTTCAATTGCATTTCTTGATGCTTCAGCACAAAGTCTATGATCCTCATTGTTTTGAATTTGATTGTTGTTGTTGTCCTCTGGGATTTTTATTAAATCAGCCATACTTCTATCTGAAAGTGAACCCATTGACCAATACGTGTTTGATCTTTGTTTTTGATGAGGTTTTGAGTTCCTTGAAACAGTTGTATTCTGATTAACATTAAAAAGCAGTCTATAAGAAAAATCCATAATTTGTTGTATTTAGTGGCATATATATTATATAATGTAATTAATCTTTTAAGGTTATTTTCTTAATCTCTATTATTTAAATTTCAAATCTTTATTACTCCATTATTAATCCCAAAAAGTAAATAAAAGTGTTTGTTTTTAATTCGGGCTATGTGATTGTAGGTGTGGTCATCGTTGTTGTTGTATCGAACTATCTTGGATGCAATTGAGGAGAATGATAATGTTAACCAGATCTCTCATTTTCTTTTCCTGTCAAATTTCAAAGCACACTTCTTTTTGGATTTTGATTTTGTTATTATAAGTTTTGTTTTATGCTTTGATATAGTTACTCTTTTAGCCACTACATAATTTTAAAAAAGTCTGTTTTCACATTCTGGTTAACCACAGTCAAGTAATAACTCATCTGATTGGATCAACTCTTTTCCTCTCTTTTTGTTGTGACTTATAGTCTTCTTCTAATTACAATTTACAGGTACAATATGGTTGAGCAAGGCTTAGTAAAAGAACAAATATTCTCTTTAGGCTAAACAGAAATGAAGCTGATTGTGAAAAAGACTTAATTGCCCTTCTCACCCTCATCATTATATCTTTTACATATTTCTTGCAGTTCAATGTGGGATTCTAGAACATCTCGTAAGCAGATTTGATATTCTTAACTCATTGTATCGTGTAAATTTGTTTGTTTGTTTTTATTATAATAATCTATATATGACTGATGTGGTTGGTTGATTTGTTATAAAAAAGCTTCTATTGATTTGTTATAAAAATATTATATGAAAGGATGGCTCATATTCAAGGGCATACTTAGTATCTGTTTCATTTTGACTTAATGGACTTAATGACTCAATCAAAATCCTCTTACAATCTAGAAAAGGAACAAGCTTTATCAAGATAGACATCATTATTTACGTATGTTAAGGGGAAAAAAGGAGCAAGGGCATACTTAGTTTTTAGTTTTGACCTTGTTTTTTTTAATAAATTACAGGTGGTTCCATTGTTAATGAAAGCTATCCTCTTACAAACTTATGTAGGTAACAATATTGTTCATAGCTGGGCTGTTAATGTTCCTGTTTGTTTTCATTTATGCAGGTAACAATCTTGTTGAAAGGACTTATGAATCAGATATTAATGGTAACAAGTTTAACACTCGAGTCCATACGATTAGATGTTAATGGTAACAAGTTTAACACATGTGTCTTTGTTATACATACAAATTAAATGCAATGGATTGTATTTTTTGTATATGATATTTTATTTCTATTATGAGAGATTAAATGCAAATTTAATTTATAAATTAATAAATATAAAAATATATATTTTTTAAAAAAAAAATTAAAATTACGATACGCAAAAATGTGTGTCGTCTTCATTTATGACATGGCCTTTCTTGACTGGTGCTTCCTTGATACGCATTGCGTGTCATAAACACGCGCGTCGTAAGGTTACAACACGCAAATGCGTGTCGTCTTCCTTTATGACAGGGCCTTCCTTGATACGCAATGCGTGTCATAACCGTGCGTCGTAAATGCACGTCGTCTCTCTTTATGACAGGGCCTTCCTTGACGCGCATTTGCGCGTCGTCTGAGCGTTTTACGACGCGCAATGAGCGTCGTAAAAGGCCTTTTTTCTAGTAGTGAGATTCGCACTACCACAACTGAGCTCAATGATATGAAATCTGAGAGGGAGGTTATACGAAGCTTTGCTGGCGATGTTCACTCCATTTTACATCACCTCCTTGAAGCCCATGATCCCATCATAACCATTACCATCTGCACGCATTTGGCTGAGAAACTCAGGCCTGCATTGGACATCCTTAGTCGTATTGAGGGTGTTCCGGTGACTGGTGTCCAGCCGAAACAAGGGGGAAACAAGGTAGCGAAAACTCAACCTCCTCCTGAACCGAAACCAACTGCTGAACCGAAGATTAATGAAGCTTCGGTCAGTGACAAAATTCATTTTATTTTAACAAATTAAATATGATTATCTTAGAATAAGTTGATAAAAATATGGGATATAAGTTTTAACCAAAATATGACAAGTTTTGGTTCAAAAAATAAACATTTTCTTAATTTTAAAAAGAAATGAAATCATGGAAGCATAACAAAAGAACAAAAATGAAAGATACATTCATATCTAAATAAAAACATGAAAGTTACTAAAATGATATCCTAAAACTCAAGAAAACACCATTAGGCAAAGGACGACGCTTGAATGAGAAAATGGTCAAAATTATCAGAACTAATAGAAGTTTGAAAGGTTCCATTAATCCTTTATACATATCTTAAACACCATGTTTAGTTGACATAGCAGTGAGTAAACACTGATATCCATAGTCCTATATTGTAGTTAGGAATCAAGGGAGCACAGATCTTACCTTATTATAGTCTACAAACATGTTGTTCGTATCGCCATAGCTGTTCACATACAAGTTTACACACCAGTTCCAAATGAAAAGGTTACTTTACAATTTCATATCCCCATATCTGTTCGAATAATCTTGGTAACATTTTCTTCCATGAAATTCCTCTGTTTTTTGTGAAGATTTAGATATTTGAAAAATTGAAAGCCAAATTCCTTTATGTTTATGTGATGATATCTAACTTATCATTGAAAATGGTAATTTGATAAAAATGTTGCTGAAAATGTAATTATTATTCTTGTATTTGCTCATATTGGACAGGTGTTGACTTCAAAATGAAGCAGCTTACAACTGGAGGAAAAAGATTAATACTTAGAATATGGGACACTCATAAACATTGCTAATATTGTTTTCAAAACAAAGTTCATTCCTCTAGAACATGTCTTTTTATCTTACTCATTGATTTTATCGTTTCATGCTATATAAAGTAAAATTGTAAAATTGGTATTGTAGCTGGACAAGAGAGATTCAGGACACTAACAAGCTCTTACTACAGAGGTGCCCAACGGATTATTCTTGGTAATTAATTGATAAATATTTTGTTTCATCATAATACATCATTATTTTTATTACACTTTTACAATGTATTCTAATGTAGTATTCTAATGTAAACTCATGCTTTTTAAGTCCATTTTTATTACACTTTTTCAATTAATCTTTGGATTTCTGTAACTTCTTAATTTTTTTTATTTCCTGTAGATTGGTCTAATAATTGGGAAAGGTGGGGAAACTATTAAAAACATGCATACACGATCTGGAGCACGCATTCAGGTAGTTTATGAGATGGCTTGACACTTTTTCAATTCACCTTTTTATGCTTCTTGTATATAAGATGAGTGTATTGTTTACACCCTCTGTTACTTTTGGATCCTATGAAAACTACAACAATTTCCACTTTCTAGATGACTACTGCTTCCCTCTGTCAATTTGCACTTTTTTTTTTTTTTGATTCGGGTGGTCTTACTTATATGGATTAACTGGGTGGTATCATGGATATTTGAGATCTGGGAAGTGTAATGAATTGAAAATTGAAAATGCAATTGCTTTTTTTGTATTGTTGGATGGGTTTGTCATATAAATTATAATGGACATAGTATCAATTGTTTGCACAAAAGCCAGTCGAATGTGAAAGCCTCAAGGGTGCTGATTGCTACAAGATCTGAAGGAACAAATGCACGTGAGTTTCACAATCAGAATCAAGTAAGTGATGGAATTTGTGAGCAAATCAAATCAGTGTTGGTTTGATGGTTTTTTTCTTTGGTGGTTCTAGTTCACCTATTCAAACACTCACTTTACCTTTGTTTTTTTCTCGATGTGGTTTAACATACAGAAGTTGGTATTTGAAGAATGACTGGGATTAAAACAGTGGAAGAATCCGAATCAACACTATGGTAGTTAATAAATAGAGGTGCTATTATGAGACATTAAATGGAAATTTAATTTGAAAATTAGTAAATATATAAATAATATTTTTTTTAAACATTTAAAATTACGATACGCAAAAATGTATGTCATCTTCATTTTTGACATGGCCTTTCTTGACAGGGGCTTCCTTGACACGCATTGTGTGTCATAAACACACGCATCGTAAGGTTACGACACTTAAATGCGTGTCGTCTTCCTTTATGACAGGGACTTCCTTGATACGCATTGTGTGTCATAAATGTGTGTCGTAAATACGTGTCATAAATGCGCATCGTAAATGCGCGTCCTAAATAGATGACGCACAAAAGCATGTTGTCTCTCATTATGACATGGCCTTTCTTGACACACATTTGCGCGTCGTCTGAGCGTTTTACGACATGCATTGCGCATTGTAAAAGGTTGTTTTTCTAGTAGTTAATGCAATGCATATGCATCTAATTCACAAACCAAATTCTCTAGTCTCAAATAAGGCCCCTATCATGCTAGGATGCAAATTGTCTAAGGCTACTCCTGGGTAGAAGCTACCCGCTTCAAGTCATTGTTAGTAACTTAATAAATCTAACAATGACCACAAAGGTTATAGATAAGGAAGAAATCATATGAAGGCTCAACTTAACCCATCCTAAATGAGATGCATAAGTACGATGATCATAAATATTAGTTTCTTTTTTAACTGAAAAAACTCTAAAACAAGTTTCACGTAATACTCAAACATGCTATAATGGCCTCAAAGAAAACAATATACTTATTATATAGTATTTTACTAAAAAAATGTTTATGAAATAAGTGATAAGGATATGTACTTGGAACTTAGTCACATTAGCTACGCTTCTAACTTAGTCTTTAATTCCAATTCATAATTGATGTATATGTACTCCTTTCGTATACATTTATGATTTTCAAACATAATATTTGAATATCTGGTTTGTGGGTATTTTGTGTTATATTATTTATTCTTCAGGGGTTATTGTGTAAGTTATGAGAATGTGAAATGGATTTGACAGTTAAACGATCATTGATGACCAGGGTATATATTGGTTGCAACTGTTGATTCTATAACCTCATTTTTACTTTCACATATATTTTCTTTATCTCTCGTTCTTTATATATCAGTTACGGTTTCAGATTAGGGTTCTTCCTTTGTGTTGTTAATCTTGTATAAAACTGAGTGATCGAGTGTGATTGTAGTGAGGTTTTCTATTGTAATCTATTTAATATAAACCATCCCATTCATAGTGAATGGATTTATGATGTTGGGAAAGTGTTGAGTTTGTGTTTTTCATATTTTCTTACAATGGTCCAACATATCCTTAAACATCAAGAGGGGCAACGGTGGGGTGGTCGGTGGTAATAGGTGACCGAGGACTTGGTGAACATGGTAACAAAATCAAAATATTGTGGCCCAAGAAGCGTACCGGCTATTTTATATTTTTAGGGTTATGAGGATGAAGGTATGAATACCGGAGATGGTGACTGCAGGGTGTATTTTAGTATCGGTCCCCATTACATGGGTTCAAGAACGTCTTTTAGGATTAGAAGCGGGTGATGTTTTAAGGCTGCATATGGAGGAGTGGCCATGCAAGGCCGATGTTGATGGTGGCAAAGTGAAAAACTCAATATGGACCAATATTTTTAGAGGCTCGATTTCTTTTTTTTTAATATTAAATTCAAGCCCAATAATATGTGATAATTCGGACTCCAAATCTAATAATCGTCGAGACTCCAGATATGCTAATTAACCGAAGTCCAGATCTTCTAATTGATGTTATTAAAAAACTTTAGTTTGTATAATTTAATTTGTTACACGTTAGGGCCTAAGTGCTTTTTATTCGGGCTCATCCTAGATATTTGGATTTTTTTAATAGGTAAAGGTATTGGATTTTATTTAGAATATGTAAGTGTATTAGATTTGTATTTTTATAGGTTATTGTATTCAATTTGTATTATTATAAGTGTAATGTACTGGGCTGTATATTTTTATAGGTTAATATATTGGATTTGTATTATTATAAATGTAATGTATTGGGTTTATTTTTTACAAGTTAATGTATTTAATTTTTTTATTATAAGTTCAATGGATTGAAAAACCTGGATTTTTTTTAATTAAATAGAATATTTTGTTGGAATTTTGTTGAAAATATTCCGTTGGAAATAGGTTGGAAACATCATATGCTGGTATTCAGTTGGAAATATTCTCTTACGAAACCTAGTTGATATTTTGTTGGAAATTTCCTAGGAAATATTTTGTAGGAAATATGCCAGACATTCTATCAGAATTTTATTGTTACCGGTTCCCTGGACCTTTTTTCCAACAAACCAATTTTGTTGCAAGTGTGTTGGTAAATCCTATTTCCAACAAATTACCAACACAATAGCTTGTAGTTACTCCTACATTTCTCTAGTAGTGTGATTTCCCTTATTTAAAGGGATAGTAAAATTTTTAATTATTTACCATAACTAGATGTAGTTAATAATACTATTATACCCTTATATTATTTATTAATGATTTGTTTTTTCTTTTATTCTTATTGGTCCCTACGTCCATACAATATATGTCCATCCACATATAGACCTAGCTATATATATATATATATATATATATATATATATATATATATATATATATATATATATATAACCTTAATTTTTTTACATAAACAATATTAGTATTAAAGCTTTAATAACTAAATATCCATATATATATATATATATATATATATATATATATATATATATATATATATATATATATATATGTCGGTATTGTGAGCATCGGCATGCCAAGCCTATCTTCGATCATCTTGTAGCATGTATTTTCAGTTTAGATCTAAGTCTTTAGCATTTAATGTATAGTGGTATTTTCTACTGAATGATTCAAGCAGTATTAAGAAGAGTTAAAGTTGTATGTTTGCTCATATTTGATTTCACGTAATATATTGCTAATGTATTATTTAAAAAACAAATATGGTATTTTGGTATACCCGAATTCTTTTACTCCTTCCCGATACCCGAACTAACTAAATATTGGGCTTACCGTATACCCGAATTTTTATACACGATACCCGATCTATTCTACGTGAATTTGAAACGCTTAGGACGGGTAGTTCAAGTTTCCGTTATTTTTGACATTCCTAATTTGGGTCTCCATTTTATTCATCCATTTTAGGTATCCATGGGTCTTAAAAACTAAGTTATTGTTGACTAGTGGATTTTGATCTCTTAAGCTACCAATGTGACATGTCGTTACAACATGTTTTTAGTTGCAAGGTTATGCTTATGTTAATTGTACAAGACTAATGTACGTTGAATATATATCGATTGGTAGAACTTGTGAATTAGATATTGATAAAATGTGAGGAATAAAACATCCCTAGAAACGTTTGCTGACAGGAAATATAAACACCTACTAATGTCATGAACCAAGTTTTTGTTTATGTAATATCAAGCAAAAAAATCAAAAAACATGAAACATATTTTAAGACCATTGTTTTATAAACACTGCATGTGGATCAGCCCCACCTTGATATGGATCCCCAGATACATAGAATCCATCTGGTGTTACTAACCAATAACAATGTCCGGTACCCGATTCTTGAAATCTTGAACATATGTCACGAATGCGATTGTCATACAAAGCTAAGCTTTGAAATCTTGAACCCCACCAAAAGTAGCCATAATAAAGAGTGACACCATCTATCCTGGCACAAAAAGACCAGGTGTAATTTCCACCGAATGGAATGGTATGATTCCCAAGATCAGTATCTCCTGATTTGATATGCGCAACAATATTACCATAGACAGTACTCTGAACAGAAAGATCCCACTTTGCAGTAATCGTACATGAATGAGCTATCAAAGCGAATGAGGATGACAGTATTACAAAGATGAATACGTTATGCATTGTAGAACACTTGTCAAGAGTTTACATATCCTTTGTGCATGCAGCTTCTTTCTATTTATATGTGTTTATGAAGGATGGTGGCAACTGAACTTTGAGGGATTTCCGGATGAGTCATCAATGCCATTTTAATGAGGAAGGCGTTTCATTCCGATGGAAGATCATCAATGCCCTTTTAATGCCGTTTTCTAAATTCTCAAAATTTTAATTATTTTTTAAAAAAAAATTGTTGGTTATAATGGTGTTCGTAATTTTTTTGATAAATATTGATAGAATTAAAAAACTAAAAATTTTGAAAAATATATTAAATTTTGAAATAACACCCATTTGGTAAATATTTTTAAAACTATACCTATTTGGTAAATAATATTTTTTTCAAAAACACAATTTCTGTTAAAAAAACTCCATATTTTTTATTTGGTAGTTTTTCGTTCCGCTTACCTTTTGCGTTATATATTTTCATAGGTAATTCTATCATATTTCGGCTTTCTAAAGCTCATCAGTTTCATCGATAATTTTATATTATTTCGGTTTCCATTCACAACTATATGTTTTTGATGCAATGGGTGAAGAAAAAGATGACATTCATGTGGAAGCATGTTTGAGTTATGTATATGTGTGTATCTATTGATCTATTCTGTCAACACTCACTAATGGTGGTTGCTATGATAAAATTACCCTTGATACCATACCCCTGAATTTGTTGAGTTCCTTCAATACTCACCAAATTACCCTTCATACCTATTTGAGGATATTGCTTTGCCTATATTTCTTCCTGTGTAGGATGTAAAAAAAATTAATTTTATATATGTGAATATTAGGGATTTTAATCTTACAAACATTAAAGCATATTAATGGCACGCCTAAGGAAAAGTTTGTATGATTGATAGTAGGATGTCTATGAGGCGGTTTGGTTCGGTTATTGTTTAGAACCAAACCATAACCGTTGCAATCGGTTAATATACTTTATTAACCATTGGGTATTGGTTAATAATAGTTTTATTTAATGGTTTGTCGGGTAAGTCGGTTTTGTTACGGGTTACTATTAGTATAAATTAATAAGTGAAAATCAAGTCTCTTTCTTTTATTAGAGTAAAGTACAACAACGTATATTAAAATGCACATTTAGTCCGTATTTTCAAATTTTAACTCGGATCATCTCTCATTTTGTTTAAACTTGCATGCCGGATCCCTCAATATCTAAATTGACTATATTTCCCTTACCAATTTCTTTTAATGTTCTTAATTCATTTATAATGCTTTTTAACTTATTTATATAATTACTAGATGTGAGACTCGTGTACTACATGAAACGACTAAAAAAATATCATGGTGTAAACATTTAACATTTTTTAAAGTAATTTTTGAAAAAAATACAAACGAAATTGTGAATAATTAAGTAATTCAATCTATACAAATACAAAACTATTGATATTTTTTAAATAATTGTGTTGAATCTTTACTAATAAAAAATACTGACATTATTATGAACCGTAAATTTCCAAAGACTTGTTTGGATACAACATTAAATGTCATATCATTAATTTTACTGTCATTGTCTAAAATTAACAATTTTAATCCATCTCTGGTTTTAACACCGGACAATACAACATACAACTACCCATAAGTGAGCACTGGATGTCTAAAAAACAATCTCATATTTAATAGCGATTGTTCTTGACTTTTGTTTATTATTATCGTAAAACATACATCCAATGGAAATTATCCTCTTTGAAATATGAAAGGGATCATTTTATTCGAAGGCGGCAACAAATTCTTGGAATAAATGTAAAGTTTCCTATATTGCTTTCGGAAAGTATCCATGTTTCTATAACACAATTACCCAATGCTATAGCCTGTAGACCCGTTCCATTTCACAAACCGCATTTCTAATCAATATTCCTTACTAACATAACTAGAACACCGACTTTAATACTAACTTATGAGTTGGCTAGCCTGACAGTTTAAGACCATTTAGAACAGCATGTGAGTATAAACTTTCAGAAAAGTTATCGTGAACAAAATCTTATTGACAAAGACTATCTAAAGTGAAGTATTATTTTTCAGATACCAAAAGTAATGATTACAAATGATTGTTTACTTCTTGAATGAATTCATTTTTCGGTGCAATGATTGCTCTTTCTTAAAAAAACACAAGATTATTAGTATATTGAAGAATAGAAGGATATACAAATTCTATAGCCATAAACAAAAAACACGCCTCATTTTTTACGTTGAATAGTTGTCATGATATCAAAAACACGTCATTGTTCAACTGTTAATAAATCAAATAGTTAATGAAACTCGCTCTGTAGAATTTTCCTGTCAAAATCGAACTCGTCGGCTAAGCAGTTATCACAGTCAAAAATATAATAGTGGTCACCGGCCGCTATTTGAAATCGCGGTTCTCGCGACGGTATAGCGGTGATATAGCGTTTATTTATTATTTAGAATATATATATATATATATATATATATATATATATATATATATATATATATATATATATATTAAACTATTAATTAATAATCATACTTTAAAGTTCAACCCAATCCAGTTAATTAGTTAATCAGTGAATCATAGTTCACATATCATATTTAGTTAATCATACTTCACATATCATAATTAGTTAATCATACTTCACAAACCGATTACCAATGCCCCATTTAATCATACTTTAATACAGTTAACAAAAAAACATATAAAATACTTACTATTTTATCATACTTTAACACAATTATAGTTACCAAATGAAATGACTAATTAATTTGATAGTTAATCATAATGTAGTACTTCAAGTTTTCAACAAAATTAGCAAGACAACACATAAATGGTTTCAATGGAAGTCATGACAGTCATAAAATTACAATTTTATTCAATAGAATGAAACAAAAGTCTTGGTTTAGGCTAAGAGAAAACAATTTTCTTCAATGGAATGGCAGAAAAAATGCTATTTGATGTAAAATAACTAAAAAATGGAATTTATTCATATAGCGGCTATAGCACCGCTATAGCGGTGACCATAATCGCGGTAATAACGCTAAATCGTGGCGCTAATAGCGTCACCACTATTTTGTAATAGCATTTTCTTACATCCGCTAACCGCTATAGCACCGCTATTGACTAGATAGCTCCTCGGCATACCAGTTAATAGTAATAACATAAAGAATATCTTGAACCCGAATTACTTGTAAAATATAACGAATATCTAATTAACACAATACATCAAAAAATCATTTAAAAAATGCATAATATTAATTAAGTTATTACAAATGACTTATATCATAAATTGCGTGATTGTAAATCGAGATGTCTATTCTATTTTAAATATAAATAACATTCTAATGTTCAAACTAAAACAAATGCAACAATTTGTTTTGGTTTACTCCAAAACTAGAACAATATATTTTTATACTATTTTAATCCAATTTCACATATTTTCTTATCAATAATTAATATGAGAATTTGAACTATTAATATTTCTTTAACAACTTAATTCGTAATTAAATAACTACTCAATTACATATAAAACTCACTTTATGAAATAAATAAATAATTATAAATTTAGTTGACAAGTAAAAAACAACATGATAAATTGGTGTTGGCCTTATAGTGTTGCGTCATGGGCTCGGTCCTTAGCCCAGTTTTGGTTACCGGTTTGGCCTTTCCGACTGTGCATCTTTTTCTACTAGGGTTTTAGTATTTAAGGTGAATCCATGCATCCTTTGTAAGTAACACTTTTAGTATTTCTCACACAAGTATTGTAAACCCTAGCTCGCCTCTACAGTGGAAGTTCTTCATCGAGCTCTGCTGAGGCTTGACTATTTTTGAATCATAAGCATTACTTTGATTCTATTTTGTGTTCTTTATTCTATTGTGTTTGATTTGTTTGTTCAGCATCTTTACCTGTGAAAGATCTAAACGATCTAAGTTTTCATCTCATCAATTGGTATCAGAGGAGGAGGCGTTGTATTTCATACACATCTCTTCTGTTGAAGAAGTAATTAGGGTTTTTCCGCATTGATTGATATTAATTGAGCCGTCAGTCCATATTGGCGATCTCATTAATTGTCGATCTTACTCTAACGATAAATTACAAGTCTGATCTTAAACAGGTAATCGATCAAACGTCATCACGATGTCCATGGATGATTCTCAAACCAATCCAATCAACATCTCTAACAACATTGGTTCAACAACAAGGATTCCTATCTTGTATACTCAAGATTATGATGTTTGGACGCATCACTTTGAAGATTATGTGATCGGATCAGAAGATAATGGGTACTTGATCTAGGAAGCTATCACTGTTGGCCCATTCGCTCACTCAAGCACATCAAGGCCTTAAGGATGAATCAATTTATTTGCAACGAGACAATCTTAAACTTTTTAAATAACGAAATGTTTTTTGTTTGAGTGCTAAAAGAGTTTATTTTAATATCACTCAGTTGCATCTCGATTGTGAAATAGGAAAGAAGATACATCGCATGATTTTACCCTTCCTTGAACTAAAGGAGGATGAAGTTGATGCTGAAGCTTACAACTGTGAAAACGTTGTATCTTCTGATGAGGTCTCACCTGCATACAAAATGGTCTTGACAAAATTGAGTCCTACATAAAGTCCAAAGACCATAAGGACATGCTCAAAAATCTGTTAGATGAGAATGATAGATTGAAGTTAAAAACCGAAACTGTACAAAAATTTAACTCATTGAATGCCAAATTAAGTTCAGAAAATAAAATTGATGTTGAAAACGCATCTGAACTTAATGAGGATGATGATCTGAGTGAAATTTCTGTAGAAGATTTGGTGGACTGTTCAGAATTTGTCAAAAGCGACCCTGAAACTCACAAAAATCTGATGTCTGAAAATTTCGTTGAGTTCGCTCGCTCGTCAACAGACAAGACCAAAATTCTCAAAGCCAAACTCGTTGTGTATCAAAAGGTACAAACCACTCCAAATCAAGTCTATACAGTTCAAGGAGTCACTCCTCAACAGACAGCAGAACTAACTGTTATGGTGGAAGAAGACAATGCTGCTGGATGTGATGAATTCTTCTGGTCAGCGCCAATAGACAATGCTGATGAGACAAAAGGCCTATCTCAGAAAACCTCATGGAGAGTGAAGGGGAAGGTATGTGCCTGAACCACTGAATGAGCCTGCAAAATATGATGTGCCAAGTACTAATGGCACCAAAACGTCTTTCGGCGAACCAACACTCACTACTAGTGAAACATCTTCGTCTAAGAGAGAAAGCAATGCTCGTGTTCCGAAGAAAATGGCTAACATCCACAACAATCCAAAACAGGTGGCAGATCGAAAACACCAACGAAATCTAAGATACAAGAAGAATCTCTCAGAAAGAAAACAGTGTTGGAAATCTCAAAACCCTCATTATGTCAGGTACGAAAGGACGCATAAGTCTCGAGAAGAATCAAGAAGTGACTGGAAGGATAGTTTCGGTCCACAGCAGGTGAGGAACCGAAAGGAAGGTTTCGGTCCGACGCAAATAAACAAACGAAAGGAAAGCTTCAGTCCTCACAGAGTCAACAATTGAAAAAAAGATTTTGGTCCTCAACCCAACAGCAACCGAAAGAGCGGCTTCAGTCCTCAGCCCAATATCAACCGAAAGAGCGGTTTCGGTCCTCAACCCTACAAGCTCAATTAGACGAACAGAAGATCCAATGTCACTTCTTAACCCAACTCTTCTCATTCTAATTCTTATCCTTCAAAAGATATAAAGGGAAAGGAAAGCTCTTTCTAGAAGATGACAGACGTCCAAAAGAGATCCAAAAGAATGCAGACATCAACACCTCAAATCCTACACCTACTGAATCTAAGTCAAATAAAATTAAAGTTTTCACGATAAAAAGAAAAGATGAAAATACTTTAATTAAAAGAACTTATTTGGTTGATATTTCTCTTACCATTCTCTGTCCTGTAAAAGGCTCACAAGGACCCAAGAAACTTTGGGTTCCTAAATCTGCTTAATATTTTGCAGGTTATTTGTAACGAGCAATTTGACGAAGAATGGTATATTGATAGTGGCTGCTCGCGTCACATGACAGGAAGAAAGGAAGAGCTGAGAGAGTTTCGGTCTCTCAAGGATGGTGGAATCATGAAGTATGACAACAACTCGTTTGGGACTATCAAAGGCTACGACATGATTACGAATGGTGATTTCTTTATAAGAAAGGTCACATACGTTGAAAGATTGCAACACAACTTTATCAGTGTATCACAGCTGGTGGTTGGGACCGGATTGAAGGTATCGTTTGATGATGAAGGCTCAGAGATAGTCAAGATGAAGTCCAATAACATTCTATTGAAATCAAAGCGAAAGGGGGAAATGTACCCTTTAAAACTCAATCCAATTCGGGGGAAACCGACAGTTTTCTTACTCACGAAGGCTCACTCAGATGAAAGTTGGTTATGGCATCGAAGACTCTCTCATCTTAATTTCAAGGATATCAACAAGATTGTTTTAGGAGATCATGTTCGAGGTCTTCCAGTTCTCAAAATCGACAGAGAATATCTATGCGCAGCCTATGAAATGGGAAAGCAAAGTAGACAAAGTCATCCCTCTATTATAAATACAAAGGTGATAGAACCATTGGAGCTATTGCACATCGATCTGTGTGGTCCTTCTTCCATTGAAAGCATTGGTGGAAACAAGTATACTTTGGTTATATTGGACGATTTCTCACGGTTCACATGGGTGTCTTTCTTGAAGCAAAAATCTGAGGCTACTCCAAAGCTCAAGCTCTTCATAAAGCAGATAGAAATTCAACTGAGAAAAGTTGTTCGTAACGTAAGAAGTTACAAAGGCTTGGAATTCAAGAACAAAGACTTTGAAGATTTTTTGGCTGAGAAGGGAATGACTCATAATTTCTCAGCCCCATATACTCCATAGCAGAATGGAATCATTGAAAGGCGAAACCGATCTCTGTGTGAAGCAGCTCGAACGATGTTATGCTTCGCGTCCTTGCCTTTATATTTCTGGACTGATGCAATTGATGCTGCTTGTTATAGCCAGAACAGATCATATCCAAACAAGCGATTCTCTATCACTCCTTACGAGATCTTGAACAATCGCAAACCGAATGTGAAATTCTTCCATGTGTTCGGTTCAAGATGCTTCGTCTTCAACTCTAAAGAGAATTGAAACAAGTTTGATGCTAAGGTTGATGAAGGAATATTCTTAGGTTACTCTCTAAATTCTAAGTCATATAGAGTTCTAGACAAGCGCTCTAAGAAGATTGAAGAAACATACTATGCTACTTTTGACGATAGCTATGTTAAGGAGATGAAGACAACCGAAGGTGCAATGCAGGATATCTTTCCAAAGACCAGTCAAGTTACAGTTTCTATCTCAAACCTTTTCAAGCAATATATGCTTCTTTTCGATGAGCCTCAAACAACAATTGATTCTAAATCAAAGGCGAAAGACAACAAGGTTGATAGTCAAAAGCAAATCATCGACGATGCTGCTCAAAAGATGTCTGATGATCATCCTAAAGCAACCGAAAAGCCAGACATTAGTGAACTTTCCAATGACCGTCCTTTTCTCCAGGGGGAGGGACCGTCTCCACAACACGATCAAGGTTCTTCATTTCAGGGGGAGAATTCAATGTAACAATCATCAAATTCTACTGAAAGTCCAAACAAAGGAGAAAATTCTAATCCAGATACTGAACAGGTATCATCATTCCAGGAGGAGAATTCAATGTCACAATCATCAAGTTCTACTGAAAGTCCAAACGAAGGAGAAAATTCTTATCCATATACTAAACATGTATCATCATTCAAGGGGGAGAACACCAATGTCAATGATGATGACATACTGTCAGAGTTGAAAGAAGAAATCAATACAGAATTGGATCCCTCTTGTGATCCAAATTACCCACCTCTTATTAAATGGACCAAAGATCATCCACAAAGTCAAATCATTGGGGAATCTTCAGAAAAGGTGTTAACTCGATCTCAGATCAAAGCGAAACAAGCTGCACTCTTTTCTCAAGTAGAGTTTTGCATGTTCAACTCCTTTGTTTCCAAAGTTGAACCCAAGACTGTTAACTCAGCACTTGATCAGTCTGATTGGGTTCAAGCCATGCAAGCTTGAAATAAACAAAGTATGGTGCCTAATTCCAACTCCAAAGGACGCTTCGGTTGTCGGTCTCAAATGGGTATTCAGAAATAAGATGGATAAGGAGGGGTACATGATTCGTAACAAAGCTCGGTTGGTTGTGAAAGGCTACTGTCAGGAAGAAGGTATCGATTATGAAGATACTTTCACTCCTGTCGCAAGATTAGAGTCCGTTCGTATCTTTCTCGCCTATGTTGCACACAAAAATTTTGAAGTCTATCAAATGGACGTCAAGTGTGCCTTTCTCAACGGAGAACTTGAAGAAACTCTGTACGTTGAGCAACCACTAGGCTTCGTGAACGAGAAGTATCCAAATCACTGTTACATACTTGACAAAGCATTATATATGGCCTAAAACAGGCTCCCAGAGCATGGTATGAAACTCTAACTCGATTCTTAAAAATATCTAATTCAAACAAGGTTCGGTTGACCCAACCTTCTTTCGTAAGCAAGAGGGTAACCACCTTATGATAGTCAAAATTTATGTTGATGACATCATCTTCGGCTCCACGAATCCCAACATAATAGTTGAATTCAGAAAGTTGATGGAAACTAAATTTGAGATATGCTCAATGGGTCCAATTAACTTTTTCCTTGGCTTAAACATTAGACAGGGACCCGAAGGCATTTTTATCAAAGCTTACACCCTCGTTGGAGAAGCCAGCTGCTGACATGACGCTTTATCGTCAAATGATTGGGTCTTTAATGTATCTCACAACTAGTAGACCTGCCATCATGTTTTCAGTCTGTTATTGTGCCAGATTCCAAGCTAACCCATGCGAACCTCATATGCAAGTTGTGAAGAAAAACTTTCGCTATCTGAAGCGAACCTCCTCTCTTAGTATGTGGTATCCAGCCAACTCAGGATTCTTTGTCCAAGCGTTCTCAGATGCTGACTTAGGTGGCTGTGGATTGGATCGTAAGAGTACCACTGGAGGATGTCAATTTCTCGATGGTAAATTGGTTAGCTGGCAGTCAAAGAAACAAACCAGTGTTTCTCTATCCACTGTAGATGTTGAATACATCGTTGCTGCATCATGCACATCACAGGTTGTATGGATACAAAGTCAGCTTAGAGATTACGGGCTGAACATGAAGAAAATCCCACTATATTGTGACTCTGAAAGTGTAATTAGGATTTGTCACAACCCAGTGCAACACTCGAAGACTAAACATATAACACTGGGGTATCACTTCATAAAAGATCACGTGGAAGATGGCAACGTGGAAATTCACTTCGTAAGGACGACTGATCAACTGGCAGATATATTCACTAAGGCTTTACCTGAAGCAAGCTTCAACAAGATTTTGCAAGGCCTAGGAATGATGGAAGCAGAATCAATACCAAAATCGCATTCGCTTCAATAAAGGTAAGGAGCGAAATAGAGCGAACCGAAATGAACCGAAAGTTCGGTCTATTGTGGGTGAAGCTCGACCAAGAACCGAAATAAACTGAACGTTCGATCTGTTTCGGGTTCGGTCCTTCTGAACTTGTTCGCTTCTTTTTCTTATCAAGGCTTTTTGATTGTATTCCTTTGTACACTCTTTTAAATACTTCTTTTTAAATTTTATTTTCATAAAATTCAAAAATATTTTTCTTTTTCGTTTAATCTTAACAGTTCTCACAAAACACAAAAATATTTCTTCTTTAGCTTTTAATCTAATGCTTTCTTTTGTGTAAGTGTGACTCTCGTTGATGAAGCTCCAGACGGTATAAATACTCTTTTATATACTTTCTTTGTGTCTCTGGAAGCATGCTGCTGCATGTTGACCAAAGCCTCAACAGATTTTCAGTGATGCCTTAATAACATGATACATACAAATCATGTTTTCCTAATCTAGGCTGTTACATTCATTCTAATCATGAGCTACCTTACTCTTCTCATATTGATCTTAGAGTTTTCTGCTTGGTCCTTCTTTTATAGCAGAGGTACATTCGTTTCTTATACCACCTATATCCATTTTCTTCATTTCACTTCATCTCACCAACATAACCCTTGAGACTCTCAACATTTACCACTGAGGTTTATGGTTACACAAAAATCTGTGTTAATGATCTTAGTTTCGTGTCACTACGTACTGAGTGAAACCCACAATTCAACAACTTTAATGAATTGACGGTACAACATCACTATATTACATTTTTTTTTATATGAAATCTCTTTTTATTTTGCGTGATTCTTCTAAAAATTTCTATTACCAAGATTTTTTCTTCCCCAAGGATCCAATTAATTTTTTTTAGATTTCTTATTTGCCCACAAGTCAATAAATATCTTCCCTACCTACTTGTTCAACAAATCACATTGGTCTCACAAGTACTTTGTTCAGTTTCGGTCTTATATTAAGTATCGATATGATGAATTGAAGCGAAAACCACCCATTATAGCCTTAACTAAAAAGATGCCTTTCAATACTTCTTAACAAGTAATTAATCGTTATTTAATGGGAATCCACACAAACACTTTAAAGTCTCTCTTGACTTTGAAGGAAGAGATTCGTGCCCAAAATCATTTGCTTTATGTCTTTTTAAGACATCACAATTTGTCACAAAAAGTTTGCTTTATTTCTTTATCTTTTACACTCTATGCACGAAAATTTTGATTTTCCAAAATCTGGTTCTATTAATGGTTCCCTAATTGTTCCACCTTCGTTTCTTCAAGTATTACAATGCTCAATAAAGTTAAGGCCGACTCAGTAGTCATCCAATCGTTTTGACGATTTGAAAAAGTGTTTTTTTATGGAATGGCATGTAAAAGGAAACGTCCTTTCTCTTTCCTGTGTCATCATCGGGTATGACAACTGTTCATCCGTCAAATCAGGCGCAATTTTCGAATTAATCCAAGATATCAGCCGTATTTTTCTCTCTCCTACTTGTACGTATAAAAGGTTTTAGCACGCTGATCTTTACCCTTTTATCACTTATAAAACTCTCTCAAAGAGAAAAGGCGATTCATCTCACTGTTCATCTTCCTCTCCAAACTTCAACAATGGCAGACTCCTCTTTAGTTCACGGCACATCTGTTCACTCCAGCCTTCTCACAATCAAACCTCAACAAAACTTGATCATTGATCTTACTCCCTTCATCTATGAACCCTACATGTTGTATGTCGTTGAATGTCTCAAGTACTCGCCTCTGGTCGATGCTCTGTCCAAGGTCGAAGTTGTTCCCATGTCCTGCCTCTCACTCACCTATTCAACTGCTTACTATGACAAGGTCGTTGAGCGGATTCACATTGAAATCCACAATGAGAAGACCTCCATCTCCAAAAACCGCTTATGTGCCCTAATTGGTCTCTCTCAAGAACCAACTTTGGTAAACCCGGAATCGATCACTACAGGTCAATTGTTCTCCATGTTCTATCAAATGGGTTACACTGAAACCCTTGCCACCATTACCAAGTTCAAGAAGTCCTGCCTTGCTCCTCAATGGAATGGTCTTTTTACTATCCTGTTCAAAGGACTCTCTGAGCGAAGCGCCGACTCAGATGGAGCAAGCAAGTCATTTATCACTATGCTTTATGGGCTACATCACATGATCAATTTGGGTTATGGAACCATCATCTGGCAACAACTGGTTTAAAGCCTGGTTTCTTCATCAAGACACTCAGAGATCTCCTGTGGGAGGTAATGGTCCATCATCACCAAATGGGCAATGGATCATCTCCACATTCCAATCATGGCAGACTCTCTTCTCTCCTCCATCGCCACCTTTCATACCACCAGATTATCGTCATAAATCCCACTAAATTTTCCTTCATTGGATCGATCCCTGATGCCATGCTTGCATGTGTGTCTGAAGCAAGCAATGTTCTTCAACAATACAGGAAACTTCCTTCTTCTGGTCCAAGGGAACTCACACCAGCCATGTTTCGCTCCATTGAAGAGGCTGATAAGCCAACAAAGAGGGGAAAGAGAACCGAAACCCAGAAGGAGGGGAATGTCGCTAAACCAACCAAGGGTCAAACCCTCAAGAAGCACAAATCAGACAAGGTTGCTCCTTCACATCCTAAGCAGAAGCAACAGAAGAAACCCACTCAGAGACTCATACTCCAATCTTCAAGCGATTCAGACTCAGAGTACGTTCCTCCTAAAAACAAATCCACTGCTCCTTCAGAATCTGACAGTGAAAGTTCTGATGAGGAGGCTTTGGGTCGTGGTGTTACCCCGCCTCGCTCACCTACCTCGAAAATACCTGTTCACTCCCGACCCCCTTCACCTCCACCCATTTCTGTACCAATCTCCATCCCTCCAGTTTTTTCCATTTCTACCTCTCATAAGTTAATCATACTTCACATATCATAATTAGTTAATCATACTTCACAAACCGGTTACCAATGCCCTTGTTAATCATACTTTAACACAGTTAACAAAAAAACATATATAATTCTTACTATTTTATCATACTTTAACACAATTACAGTTATCAAATGAAATGACTAAGTAATATGATAGTTAATCATAATGTAGTACTTCAAGTTTTCAACAAAATTAGCAAGACAACATACATGGCTTCAATGGAAGTCATGATAGTCACAAAATTACAATTTTATTCAATAGAATGAAACAAAAGTTTTGGTTTGGGCTAAGAAAAAACAATTTTATTCAATGGAATGGCACAAAAAAGTGTTTTTTTTTTTGTAAAATAACTAAAAAATGGAATTTATTCATATAGCGGTTATAGCGCCATTATATCGGTGATCATAATCGCGGTAAATAGCGATAAATCGTGGCACTAATAGAGTCACCGCTATTTTGAAATAGTGTTTTCTTACCTCCGCCAACAGCTATAGCGCTGCTATAGCATTGCTATTGACTATATAGCTCCTCGGTATACCAATTAATATTAATAACATAAAGAATATATTGAACCCGAATTACTTGTAAAATATAACTAATATTTAATTGACACAATACATCAAAAAATCATTTAAAAAATGCATAATATTAATTAAGTTTTTACAAATATTTCTCTGCATAAACATATACCGACTTATATCATAAATTGCGTGATTGTAAATCGACATGTCTATTCTATTTTAAATATAAATAACATTCCAACGTTCAAACTAAAACAAATGCAACAATTTGTTTTGGTTTACTCCAAAACAAGAACAACATATTTTTATACTATTTTAATCCAATTTCACATATTTTCTTATCAATAATTAATATGAGTATTTGAACTATTAATATTTCTTTAACAACTTAATTCGTAATTAAATAACTACTCAATTACATATAAAACTCACTTTATGAAATAAATACATAATTATAAATTTAGTTGAGAAGTAAAAAACAACATGATAAATTGGGTAAAGTCCTTTAATGATAGAAAAAAAACAGTAGACAACTTTAAAAATAATTAATATTATTAGGTGGCATTTTAATATGGGAACTGATTTTTACACAACATTTTTACACAACATTTTTTTCTCGATACACAACAATTTGTGCTATAAAGTGTTGTATTGTACAACTATATAATGCATAAATTATTGTGTATGACAAAAAACTGTTGTTGTGTACAAATCACTTTCTTTTTAATATATATAATGAAAAGAAGAGGGATTGATTGGGGGAAGGAGGACATCGTCTTCTCCACCCTACAACACCATCAACCACCTTTATACCCATTATAGTCACCACCATAACAGTACACTTTTTCCCTCCATCACAATCAACCATTAGCCACCATTACACATCTTTCATTCTCCATCAACACACCATCATCAACCCTTGCCACTTACCTGCAGAAAACCAACCACAATTACCACCATTAACAATCATCATCACCACCTATTCAAGCGACCATCGATCATGATTAGACCATCACAAATTTGCCAAATAAACACCAAAAATCAAACCTAAATAAACCCTAAACCTGCAAATGAATCCTAGCTAAACACTAAACCTATAAATTGGAACCCCATGAGTCGCATGAGAAAAAAAAATATTTTGATCGACACCTCTGGTGGATCAAAAGTATCACCTCCGTGTGTATCATTTACATTCATCAACCCACCCTAAGAACGAAGGGTTGTCGTTAGTATGTCGCCTGTGATGATGTTGCTGCAAAGAAGAGGGGGAGTAATAGATACAATGAGAAAGAGACAGTGGTGGTCCAGTAGGTATTTCAAGGTGGTGCTAAGTGGTGGTCTGGTGCTCGGATTTTGATTTCAAGGTGTCTCGTCGGTGGTGGAATTTCTAGATAAATAGGGTGGAGTGGGTAGGGGTTTGAGATACCGAGTTTATCTTTAACATTGAGAGTTGGGGCCATATCTATTTTTTTTTTTATTTTTTAAATTAATAATAACTAGGAGGTATCCCGCAATTTGCAATGGGAAAAGGTTTAGGTCTCATTTTTCATATACAACAACTTACTTTCTTTTTATGTTTTCTTATCCCAACAGCAGGATGCAGGGATCCATGATGTTCTCAAGAATGTTAGGCACTATAATTGCCTTTTTGCTGGCGGTGCTTGTAATTTCATTCTGGTAGGTTACTTGACTGTTGGCACTACACATTGAAGGGGGTGGTTTCGTCTTTTCCCTAAGTTTTTTTCTTCTTGAAGCAATTCTGAAGAAATCTGATGATTGTGAGTTTCTTGTGACAACAAGTGCTTCAGTTGCCTTTATTTGTCAAGTGCTTCAGTTTCCTTTATAGACCTATTGCTTATCTTAGGAGATTGTTGCTTATCTTAGGAGATTGCTTTAGTTGCAGTTAAGAAATAACAATATTCTTTCATTTACTTGTTTATTATGATTACATGCATTTAGGTGCTTAGTTTTGAAGGAATTGTTAAATCTTGTTTCTTGTTTGCAGGTGTTTCTTGGTGCTCTTTATACACTTAGCCCTTTTGACTTCCTACCAGGATGTAAGTTATCTATTCAATGTTGTTTAATACAAAGGTGTGCAATTTGTACCTTTATTAACATTTAAGTTTCTTCTTATTATTTATTATTTTTAATAATTACAATTGGTTTATTCTAGATTGGAGCCCGTGATCATCAGTTGTACAATGATCTTGATTACATTCATTTATGCTATTTTACGTATTGTTGGTTGTTGTTTTGCTATTGCAGATTGTTGTTGTTGTTTTTGTTGTTTTGTGATATTGCTACTATTGTTGTTTTTCTATTTTGTGCTATTTTGCTATTGCTGTTTTGTTGTTTTAATAATGTAAATTGAATATGGTATTTGAAATAAGTTGGAAAATTTTAAATTTTAATTTTTTTTAAATAAAATGAAGTTAGCTACCCATTTCCGTAGCTATTTATTTCCGTAGCTATTCCGTAGCTATTTAGATCCGTAATTATTCCGTAGGTATTCCGTAGGAAATCCATATCTATTTAGTTTCATAGGTATGGTGACTACGGAAAATTCCGTAGCGATTCCGTAGCTAATCTGTAGCTATAAAAATAGCTAAGGGCCATTACTCTACAGGCATTTTTCCGTAGCAATTCCGTAGCTATCTGCTTATAGCTATGGAATAGCTATGGATTGTGCTGTAACTATTGCATCTGTTTTCTAGTAGTGATGTAGTTATTCTAATATCATTTAGAATCCATTTCAGTAGCTACATATGCTTTATAAAAGCAAAATGTTCATTTCAAACATTTTTAACCTTTTGCCACATTTATAACTTATTCCAAATATTATGGATTCTTGTGTTTACTCACTGCTATGTCAGCTAAACATGGTGTTTAAGATATGTATAAAGGATTGATGGAACCTTTTAGACTTGTATTAGTTTAGATAATTTTGACCATTTTCTCATTCAAGCGTCGTGCTCTGCCTAACGGTGTTTTCTTGAGTTTTAGGATATAATTTTAGTAACTTTCATGTTTTGAAGGTAATATAAATATTCAGATATGAATGTATCTTTCATTTTTGTTCTTTTATTATGTTTCTATGATTTCATTTCTTTTTAAATTTAGAAAAGTTTTATATTTTTGAACCAAAACTTGTCATATTTTGGTTAAAACTTATATCCCATATTTTTATCAGCTTATTCTAAGCTAATCATATTTAATTTGTTAAACTAAAATCAATTTTGTCAAAAAAAAAAAGTCAACAAACTTAAGCAGTGGAGTTTTTTGACAGCACCAAAACATAACATGTAGCCAACTTCAAATAGTGGTAACTTTTACATATGATCTCCAAATAAGTTGAATAAACTTGTTGTGCCTTCCTCTCGTAACCGACAACATTATTGGCTCAAGAATGAACCGATTTAGATATTTATAACTCAAGTTATGCAGCTCTAAATATAGCATCTAAATAAGTTAAAATGTAGCCTTACAAAAATTCAGCATTTCTAGCTTTGTGTACAGTCTTTCCTCAACTTTGTAAAGTTATAAATTCTTTATAGGAAATCGGATTTGGTTGATTCTTTTTCCTATGTGTTCTTTGTTATTTTCACTACAAGGTTGAAGAATATTTGCTTCATTTATGCTAAAGTGACATAGCCTAAAACATAAGGAATAGTGTACTAAAATTTTGCGCTGATAAAATAAACCCTTTTTATGGTTTTTTTTTTTTTCGCTCCAATGATGGATTAGATGGTAGTTGAAGAATTACATGTATTTTAAACTTAATGTTATTATTTACTAACTTCAATGTCATTGTTCAAATTTCTACGACCTTATATATAAATACAAATCAATAAGTATTTTTTGTCGTTCTTCATTAAATGTTGGAATTAGTGATTCCATTCCATTTCTAATAAGCATTAGGAAGTTCTATGATTCCTTACATTGATACTCAATACTCAGAAGTTGTACCGTTTATTTGTTAATTACTTGCATAACCATATATACTATGATGCATGGAAACTTCTCTAAGGTTGCCGTTTCCGTTTCCGAAACTCCATGGAAACGGATACTCCATGGAAACGTTTCCTGGAAGTATCGGATATCATGGAAACGTTTCTGCGAAGTTTCCTTAAAGTTTCGATGAAGTTTCCTAGCCGTTTCTATTTTATTTTAAGGTTTACATGGGCTTTTTTAAGTTTAAATCCAAAAAAGACTAATGGGTTGTTGTTTTTAAGGGTGAAAACGTATTTGGTATTCCCTTAAGTCCCTAACCGATCGTCAATCAAAGTCTCCCCTGTCGTGAGTCGTCTCCTGTCTTCTCGATCAAAGATGATTAGTCGATCACAATTCACTAGGATCGTGAATCATCATTCATCACCATTCTTGATTCTCTTAATTCCTAATCACATCATCGATTATGGCTTCTCAAGAAACACAAGGATCATCAACTACATCAATAGATCAACCTCCATTGCGGGACTTGACATCAATATATATATATATATATATATATATATATATATATATATATATATATATATATATATATACACACACACACACACACACAATTTTATATTGACGTATCTCTGCCGTATCCGTATATATATATATATATATATATATATATATATATATATATATATATATATATATATATATATATATATACACGCACACAAAAGCAAAAATTAATTAAAATAAATATACTTAATTACTTAAAATAAAAATTACATAAAAAAACCAAGATTAAAAAAAAAAAAAAAACTAGTAAAAACCAAGATTTAAGAAAATTCCACCTAGATTAACAAAAATGAAACAATCTACGGGAAATAATTTTTCATGATCTTCTCTAACTAGCTCGATTGTTGGTTCCCACACATGATTAGTGTTTTCATCAAAAACTTCATATCCTCAATTTCTTGCCTTTCCGCGCGCTCCTTCTGTTTTTTGCTTCTTTTTCTTTGTCAAATGTCAAACGTTCAACGAAATTCAGATTGTATTGATCAAATGTCGTTGATATTTTCTGCATTTCGTCTGCCACCATGCTGAAATCCGATGCATTGGAAGAATTCCTCTTCCCCTTCCCTTTTGCTTTGTCCCTATCCATCCGTCGGACAATTTCTTCTAGCTTGAGTTCGTCCTTCTCATTTAAATCTAGCCTGATGCGAGCATTGGAAGAAGTTATGTATCCACTTGAGCCCATTTTTCTTCTTTTTATTGTTCTCCTCTTATTATAATGTCTTGTTTGCACTTTCTCCACCTTGGACTAATAGTTAACAATTTCGAAGCCTCGTTAAACTTAAATGTCTTTCCCGTATCATCGTGAAAAAAATGCAAAGCCTCTTGAAGAATTTCTTCATCTCCTTGACCGCTTTTCCTTTGGTTTTTTAGATTGTTGTACAACCTGTTCATTTATTAAAGGGCTCTCAACATTTCTCGAAACTTTTAATTAAGTTGGTGGTTAGTACGGTACTCTTCATCTTTATCCAACTCCATGTGAAACCTCTCAAGAATGCTAAGCCAAAGATGATCTCTCTGGTTGTGTCCTTATTCTGAATTCTCCGAAATATCAACCCAAGCTTTTTTCAACACTAGCTCTTCTTGGGCACTCCATGCTATTGGCCTCTACTTTGTAGTCTCTTGCACCTGTTGTTTTCCTTTGAGACGTGGGGTTGGGGGGTTGAGTTTCCCATACAATTTCGTCCTCCAACTCATCTAGACTCTCGTATTGTGGTTTAGAGTGAAAGGGTGGTATTTGGCTTTGGGTTAGAGATTGATAGAGTGGGGTTTGGCTTTAGGGGTGATTTGGTTAAATATGATCGGAAAAAACAACAAAGTTAGTGAACATATTTGGACTAACATTTAGTACTTGCACAGGGTAGTATTGCAAAACTATTTAAAAAAATATACTAATTTAAATAAAGATACTTCTAGCTGATACAAAAATAGTTCAGCTTTGATATCTCATGTTACCTCATTATTTGGCTTGTAAATCAATCAATATATAACTAAATAACGAGTTCCGAAGGTCTAAAATAAATTACAAACAATAAACTTCATGTTGGAAAAAAATTTCATCAATTCGACTTCAAACGAAAGAGGTATGAGGTTTGAAAACAAAACAATTCAACTTTGACACCTTGTGTTATGAGACCTGTAACTAAATCATTATGCAACCAAATAAAGTGTTTCAATAGCCTAAAACGAAGAACAAATAATAAACTAAATGTTGGAAAAAGTTCATGTCATTCTGATATTAGTGGAGGTGTTATGATAGTCTAAAGAAGAGGACAAATTTGGTTTCCTCACCTTCCTACCCGGTCCAGATTCTTTTACCCAACATCGGTGGCACCAAACCGGTTTGTCCCTGAAACCGGTATTGGAAAATAGCAAAAATTATAACACAGTCCCGGTTTGGCACCGATCGTGGTTCCGTTTGGTTAGACAGAGCAAATTTGTCATCCATACATGGTACGATAGCAAAACAAAAGTTTCATATTGGTATAGAAGAAGACGGGTAAGTATGTATATGTATTTTAGTCTATTTATTATGTATCTAAGATAAGATGCTATATATATATATATATATATATATATATATATATATATATAAATATTGTAACCAACAATTAATTCAATATTAAATACAGTTGTAACCGAAAAAAACATTAAACATAAAGATTGTAACCGACATGAATGTTGAATGTTGTGTTTAATCTCTAATAATTATTAATAGATAACCTTTAATTCTAAACTGAACAAATCAGGGTCATTGATTGCATTTCAGTCATATATTTTCCACCCTTAGATCTATCTGTTGACGCCACTTTCACCAAAAAAAAATTACACATGTCTCTAATTGTATCTTACGGTCATAACTTTAAAGATCCTAACCTCTATCATTCATGGTCAAACCCCATCTCATACGTCTCTCTCCTTTCTCGCTTGAGTCTCCGACAACCGTTTGTTACCACCATCTCGTATGTCGCCGATACAACCTATAAGAAGGTATTTGACCATCCCTTCCCCCATTAAGCCTCACGTGATTACCTAAATCTTCTTCCCTCTATTCTCAACATGATAATCGACTCCTTGGAAAACCCTAGCTGGAGACATCGTTGTTGAGGACCTGCTCCCTTCCTTATTCATTTGCAGGTATTTCCATAAAAATGAAGTCTGATGTCATGATTAATCGACTCTCGAATGGTTTCAAATTGATGAGAGGGTGTTTGTTTAAAGTATATTTCGGTATTCGTGTTCTTTATTGAGGAAATATTGCAACTTAATGCTTCTTCTATTTATTTTTTATTCATCCTGATGTCATAGTTTTTTTTTATCTATATGGATAGCTGAATGTATTCCATAACAACACTTTCAATTTTGATGAATTGTTGTGCGGGTTGTTGGTGTTTATATAATTTTGTCAATGTTTATTATACCACATAGGAAGGAACATCAAACTTTGGGATGTTTAAAAGGTTTGCTCTCTTAGTTCAACTACAATGGATGTTGTGGGCTTTGAGTTACTAGTGGATTACTAGTAATTTAATTATATATTATATGGTCAAAAGATGGCTTGGGCCTTGGGGGTCTTATGAGATAAAACCGAAATTATTTTTATTTATTATTATTTTTTTAATTTCGGTTTTATTGGGATAAAATTAGTTTTGAGAAGTTATCAAAACTGAATTTTGACAGTTTCATGTAGATCCTATTTAAAGGAGTCAAATCTGATTTGCTGGGACTCTTGGATGAACGACAAAAAACAAACTTTTTCCTCTTTAAATAATTCCATGGATGCATATAGTAAATTCGTCAAAGATCAAGTTCTAGTGCAAGAACTTGATTGAAGATACTTGTATCCCCTATTCAGACGTCCAGATACTATTGCACTAATAGGGATAGATTTCTTTTTTAGGACATTGCTTTACAAGCCTCTATCTTGTATTCAATCTGTAATTTTCATCTGTAAGTTTCTTATTTATGTGTACTGATAGTGTTTCAATTTGATTTCTGTAATATATATTCATATTTATACTGTTGGTTTACACAAGGTTTAAAAATCTAAACCAGAAATTTTGTATTTAATTTTCAAATTTAAAAAAATTTACTTTCGAAATGGATCAAACTCTATTAAAAAATCATGTTGAGAAACCTGAAAAATTCAAGGGGAGAGATTCTAAACATTGGCAACAGAAGATGTCGTTCTATTTGACAACATTGCATGTGGATAAAGTGTTGACTGAAAATCCTCCAACCAATCCACCAGCGGGCATTGGAACAAATGTTCCTTCTGTGATTGAGAATGTTGCATATCAAAGGATTGTTGATTCTTGGAATAGCATTGAATTGTATTGTCGGAATTATATTCTGAATGCTCTTGATGTTTCCCTCTATGATATTTACTCTGCTTTCAAATCTACTAGAGTAATATGGGAATCAATAGAGATGAAATACAAAACTGAATATGCTTGTTCCAAGAAGTTTGTTGTAGGAAAGTTTTTGCACTACAAAATGTCTGATGCAAAATCTGTTGTGAAACAAGTGGAGGAAATTCGAATCCTTTCCCATGAACTTGATGTTGAAGGTGTGAGTTTACACTCAAATTTCCTGGTTGGTTCTATAATTGAAAAATTACCACCTTCATGGAAAGATTTCAAACTTTATTTGAAACATCCAATTGAGGAAATGATTTTTGAGTAATTGGTTCTTAAACTTCGTGTTGAAGAAGATCACAAAAAAAAATGAAAAGGCTGATGCGGTTTCTTTGGAGGCTAGTGCTAACTCTGTTGCAGGAAGTACTTCTAACAACTCTAAGAGTCTGAAGTTTAAAGGCAAAAGCAAAGCAAGTATTTCAAAGAATGATTATAAGTTCAATCCAAACAAGAAAAAATTCAAGAAAACACCTACAACTTGTTGGGTTTGTGGAAGAACCGGTCATAAGGCTAAGGATTGTTGCTTCAAAAAGGGTGGAAATAATGATAGCAATGGTGGAAATTCTGGAAATTCTTGTGTCAAATCTGGAAATCCAGGAAGTTCTAACCAAGAAAGTGTTGTTGAATCTACAAAACTCTTTGTTGGAATAATTGAAGCAAATCTAGTTTCAAATGGTGTTGATTGGTGGGTAGATATTGGTGCTAGAAGACACATATGCAACTCAAAAAGCATGTTTACTACTTACCAACAAGTTGAAGATGGAGAACCAATGTTCATGGGAAATGCTACTACTGCTAAGGTTGAAGGACAAGGGAAAGTGAATCTGAAACTCACATCTGGAAAAGAGTTGATGCTTACCAATGTGTTGCATGTTCCTATTGTGACAAAGAATCTGATTTCGGGTCCTACGTTAAGTAACAAAGGGTTCAAATGGTCTTTGAGTTTGATAAACTTGTACTTACTAAGGGTCCTACTTATGTTGCAAATGGTTACCTCTATGAGGGACTCTTTAATTGTTGTACCAAACAATGATGCTTTTATCAATAAGAATAACGCAGGCACTAGCGCTGCTCCTTCTATGTACATCCTTGACTCAACTTTCCTTTGGCATTCAAGATTAGGCCATGTTAATTTCCGATCATTACAAAGAATGATAAACCTTGAAATATTACCTAGAACATCATTAAATAAGCACACAAAATGTGAGATTTGCACAGAAGCAAAATTCACTAGTCATCCACATAAATATATTGCAAAATCAAATGTTATACTTGGTTTAATTCATACTGATTTATGTGACTTTAAATCGACCCCAACACGTGGAGGAATGAATTATTATATTACATTTATTGATGATTGCATCAAATTTGGTTATGTTTATTTGATGCACACAAAAGATGAAGCCTTAAACAAATTTAAAGTTTACAAGGCTGAAGTTGAAAATCAACTTAATAAAAAGATCTAAATTCTAAGATCCGATAGAGGGGGTGAGTATGAGTCAAACGAATTTTTAGAATTTTATTCTATCATGGAATAGTGCATCAAACTATAGCTCCTTATTCGCTTCAACAAAATGGTGTGGCTGAAAGAAAGAATCGAACATTAAAAAATATGATAAATTCGATGTTGATTACTTTTGGAGCACCAAAATGTTTGTGGAGTAAAGCTTGTCTTGCTGCAAATAACACTTTCAATAAAATTCCTCATAAGAAATTTCCTCAATCTCCTTATGAATTGTGGAAAATAAAATTTCCATCATACAAAATGATAAAAGTGTGGGGGTGTCTTGCCAAAGTTCAAGTTCCTTTACCTAAAAGAAATAAACTTGGACCCAAAACTATTGACTGTATTTTTCTTGGTTCTGCCAGAAATAGTGCAGCATATAGACTTTTGGTATATAAGTTACATGTTAATAATATTCATTAAAATTCTATAATAGAATCCACTGAAGCAGAATTCTATGAGACAATTTTTCCTTATAAAGATGTTAATTCGAGGAAAAGATGATTTCATGATATACAAAATCACAATGAATTGAACACCTATGTAAAACCATCTGATGTGAGTACTTCTAAGGTTCGTGCTTCACTTCAAGAACCTAGAAAAAGTAAACATGGCAAAATTGACATAGACTTTGGACCGGATTTCATGACCTATTTCATTGACAATGAGCCTCAAACATATAAGGCGGCTGTTGAATCTTCTGAAGCTCCTTACTTGAAAGAAGCTGTCCAGAGTGAAGTTGATTCAATTTTACAAAATAAAACATGGAAATTGATAGATTTTCCTCCTGGACATAAACCAATAGGTAATAAATGGATTTTTAAATGAAAACTCCGAACTGATGGTACTATTGAGAAATATAAAGCTCGTATAGTAGCCAAGGGGTTTCGTCAAAAAGAAGGACAAGATTTCTTTGATACCTATTCATCGGTAATACGAATTACATCCATTAGGAATTTGTTAGCCATTGCTTCGATTCACAATTTGGCTATACATCAAATGGATGTAAAGTCAACATTTTTGAATGGTGAATTGGATGAAAAAATTTATAAGCAGCAACCTGAAGGGTTTATTGTGAAAGGTCAAGAACACAAAGTGTGTAAATTATCCAAGTCTTTATACGGACTTAAAGAGGCGCCAAAGTAGTGGCATGAGAAGTTTGAGCAGAAATTATTGTCAAACGGTTTTCACATTAATGAATGTGACAAATGTGTTTACATCAAACAGTATAAGAATGCATGTGTTATCATCTGTCTTTATGTCGATGATATGCTTATTATGGGAAACAGTTTGGATGTAATCAATAAAACTAAGCAGATGCTAAGCTCCTCATTTGATATGAAAGATATGGGAGTAGCGAATGTGATATTGGGAATTCAAATTCAAAAGAATTTAGATGGATATGTTCATACCCAATCAAACTATGTTGAGAAAATACTAAGACGTTTTAGTCATTATGATGATAAGTCTGTCGTTACTCCTTTTGATCCATCAACTAAAAAATCAAGGAGATAGTGTTTTTCAACTTGAGTACACTCAAGTTCTTGGTAGCTTGATGTATTTGATGAACTGTACACAACTGATTTGGCATACACTATAAGTCGTCTTAGTCGATACAGGGCGTGATCATTGGTTTTCTCTAGTAAGGGTGCTTCGCTACCTCAAACATACCATGCATTATGCTTTTCATTATACAAAATATCCTTCTGTCTTCGAAGGATTTTGTGATGCAAATTAGATTTCAACTAACTCTGATGGTAAAACCACTAGTGGATATGTGTTCACTTTGGGTGGTGTCGTAGTATCTTGGAAATCTTGCAAACAAACTGTAAACACAAGGTCTACTATGGA
The DNA here is from genome assembly GCF_002870075.4 of Lactuca sativa. Lineage (NCBI taxonomy): Eukaryota > Viridiplantae > Streptophyta > Magnoliopsida > Asterales > Asteraceae > Lactuca > Lactuca sativa. The sequence continues at coordinate 120,231,385 of NC_056625.2, read as the reverse complement.
AGCTGAATTTGTATCCTTAGATAAAGCTGATGAAGAAGCTGAATGGCTTCAAGGATATTTACAAGGTATTCCTTGGGTGACGAAACCTGTCTCTGCAATTTTTCTTCATTGTGATAATATAGCAGCTATTATAAGAGCCAAGAATCAAATATATAATGGCAAATCAAGACATATCATACAGCGTCATAAATCCGTTCTTGACTTGCTAAAAGATGGAGTTATTTCCATTGATTATGTAAAGTCAAAGGAAAATATTGTTGATCCTTTGACAAAGGGCCTAAATCGAGAGCAAGTTTTGTTTACATTGAGGGGAATGGGCTTAAAGCAAACACAATGAGTTATCACTTGGCGGCAACCTAACCTAGCGACATTGGAGATCCCATGGTCTAGGTTCAATATGCAAACTAGTTGAGGAAAATTCAAGTCAGTACACACAGGTATATATGCTTGTTCCTAGGATGATTTATGTGTGTTTCAATAGATGTTTTTAGGGTTTATTTTATTCTTAATGATGCTGATAGCTTACTAGTGGAAGCTTGTGGAATTTTCCAGATTAGCATCACCTATATGAGATTGATGTGCGGTCGCATCTATGAAGATAATTATGGCTACATCTTCTAAGGATCTCATGAAGTAGGATTTATTCAAGACCGAAATGAACACAACCGTAAGAATTGAAATATGTTTAGATATGATATGTGTGATATGTATTGTTTAGATTACTATTTCATGTGGTAGATCAAGACTTTAGTGACTATCCACTAAGTAATTTCGATTTGTACTCACTATGAAAAGTTCAAGTTCAAAGGACACTTTTTCTTATGCATCTTATATCTTGTTTTATGGAATTATATTACTTATTTTCTATTCAAATGTGGGGGAGTGTCTTTGGTTTGAATTGAAAATGTGGGGGATTGTTGGTGTTTATATAATTTTGTCAAAGTTTATTATCCCACATATGAAGGAACATCAAACTTTGGGATGTTTCAAAGGTTTGCTCTCTTAGTTCTACTACAATGGACTAAGAGCTTAAGATGGGCTAGTGTGGGGTTGTGTTGTGGGCTTTGAATTACTAATGGATTACTAGTAATTTAATTATATATTAAATGGTCAAAAGACGGCCTTGGGCCTTGGGGGTATTATGAGAAAAATCCGAAATCATTTTTATTTATTATTATTATTTTTTTTAATTTCAATGTTATTAGGATAAAATTAGTTTTGAGAAGTTATCCAAACTGAACGACAAAAAACAAACTTTTTCATCTCTAAATAATTCCATGGACGTCCAAAGATCAAGTTCTAGTGCAAGAACTTGATTGAAGATAGTTGTATCCTCTATTCAGACGTCCAAATACTATTGCACCAATAGGTACAAATTTATGTTTTAGGACATTGTGTAACAATTGGTAAAAGTAGGAATGATCGTACGATGCTATGTTTAGATTATTAAGCAATATGAGTATTTTATCAAGAATGGTTGAAGGAATTTAACTTCTTTTATTTAAATAAGTTCTTGTGAAATATAAAACAAGTAACTATTGGTAAATTTCGTTATGATGTATGACTACAAACCATCACCGGTTTATGAAAATTAGCATATAACATCATTTGAATGCAACAAACTTCATTTTTGTATCAACATGTATCTAGTTGATAAGTAAGTTAGGTTCTATGTAAAACGTGTGCTGAATAGTTGCGGGGGAACTAAATTTGATAAATATACGAACCAAAGTGACAAAACGTGTTTAACGATATGGTTAAACAGTTAAATGTCACGAAATTATACCTTGCTCAATAAATTTTATATTTAAATAAATAAAAATATAATATGAATTATTATAAGGTATAATTAGAATTTATTTAAGTGTTTTTGAATAAAAAGAATAAAACATAAACATTAAAGTTCAAATACACAAAAACTACATTGTTATTTTATACTAAATATACATGTATGTATTTGTACATATGTATTATTATCTAGTGAATGACTAGTTATGGGTCATGACTTAAAGTGATTTCATATAAGGAATATGATGTCTAAATCAATTAAGATAAGAGAATTGGTGGAGATAAGTGTCAACTTAACTAATAAGTGCTTAATCACTTAAGACACTTTACTAAGAATGCTTCTTAATTGCTCTTCTAATTTTCGAGATTAAGACCTTCCCTCTCCTTAACTAGAACTTCTAACTAACTAAATAACTAGTAGTTAGTTAGTTAACTAACCCTATCTCCAAGCAACCACCCAAGCAAGTGGCTAGACAAGATCACATCACTTAAACTCACATCCCATCATAAACTAGTCCAGGTTTTATCCCCTTATCCTCTTCCACCCTTTCCTCCTTCATAATCACGAAATTTTCTCTTCAATTTACCCTCAATTCACCGGTCAATACCCCAGGGAATTACTCTCAACCTTCATCTCATTTTTAGCCACAAGAACTTCCTTCCAAATCCATCAAAACCGTGAACTAAAGGGTTGCTATCCCTTTGTATTTCAGCCACCATTTCACCCATCTACACCTTGTTTTTGCTTGATATTTTTACCACCAATTACCCCTAAAAGTTAGTTGTTATGCTAATAAAAATTATAGATTCAAAATAATGAGTAAACTACCCTTTTTCTTACTCTTTTGCTGTGAAGTTTTCGTGACAGCAACATAGCCAAAACAGTGGCTGTTTTGGAGCATCAAACCAACACCCAAAAGTTCTTCATCTTCAAACTTCGATCCATCTTAAAGTTGTAAGGTGGGGAATACAAGTTAGAACACTAAACATAACTTAAATTTAAAAGATAGCTTTCTACAGAAAAGTTGAGTCCTGTTCACGGACTATTTTGACCATCTTAAACTTAATATCTTTCAAAACTGTACAATTTGCAAATAGTTCAGGTTTATACCTTTCTAAGGACTACTCGCAAGTGTTCATACCGTTTTTCTATAATTTATAGCGATTTTTCTAAAACTGCCTGTCATTTCAGAAGTGATTTCGGACCATTCTATGAAGATGTTCATTTTCACACTAGTTTGAGACCACTAAAAATCATAATAAACATTAGGAACAAATTAGACTCATTTTCTAAACTCTCAGAGGTGACGGATTCAGTCTTCGACTTACGATGATTTTTCTATAAGTTTTCTAAAAACAGGGACAGTAAAGGTTAAAACTGTTAAAGGTGGTTTATAGATTTATTAACACCTTCTAACATATTTTTAGCATGGTTTATACATTAAGGAAGTTAAAACACAATCATTTAAATATGTTTAATTACAATTTTCACAAAAGTGATAAGTACAAAAAGGTCTTTACTATCAAACTTAAGGATTATTTTATGCAAAGTTTCTAATAAAAACGTAAGAATATGAACAACAATTACGAAACATACCAAATCATCTTTTAAAATTTATACATACATACATACATATATATATATATATATATATATATATATATATATATATATATATATATATATATAACCATTTACATATATATGTTTTGTTTAAAAAACTTGTTTTCTGCATAAAAAAATATACAAATATAGTTTACGAAACTTTACCTCATTTGTATCCTGTTGAGCAAAGGGTAAAATATTATCAAATGCATATCTAAAGATTTTATGTCGTTTTTCATAGCTATCCCAGTCTTGGGATGATCATTTGTACAAACATTTTTAGCACAAAAACATGTAAACTTGTTAATCAAATTTAGTGAGTTTTGTCTTCACGGTACCTTATAAAGTACACACGAAAGTCCTGTTACATATAACCAGAGTCTCTTGTAGTGAGAGCTTGATAGTTGTGTATAGATCTATACTGGGACCGACAATCCCGCACCTTAGCTGCTTACAACAGCTGGACCGGCAGGTCTGAGGGTGACAAATGTCGTAATGAAATCGACACCTGAAGAAGGTTGCGAACAAGGCAGTCTGGGTCAATCAAGCATGGTTATAAGATAAAAATGAAAACTCACATAAAACAACGACACTTTTAGTTTATGCAAAGACAGTCTTCAAACAGTTTTATATATACAAACAAAACTGCATAACATCATTTTAAGTAGGAAAAGTACTTATACGCTTCGGTCTTGGTTCATTTAAGGCCACATCTTAATATAGGGAAAATATAGGATTTTCCGGAAAACAAACATTACTACATTTCATAGAAAAGTTTTATAAATATACATACAAATGCTTATGAACTCACCAACTTAAATGTTGATACTTTCTTTTCAAATAACTTGTATTCTCAAGAAATCAGTAAATCAGGTAACAATTGGCTTTGAGGATGGGACGCTTAGGCGTCGAAACAAATCTTTTGACAACATATTGTAATTGATATTCTGAAACATGTAATACGTACAAATGATGTAACTTTTTCAATTATATATATGTTAGTTGTGTTTGCTTTGAACATTTGTACTCAGTTGTTATGATACACTACATGATAGTCACCCGCCCCTGGACGTTTCCGCCATCCTGGTTTGGGGGTATGACACATTGCTTGGCAAGCCTCTATCTTGTATTCAATCTGTAATGTTCATCTGCAAGTTTCTTGTTTATGTTTATTGATAGTGTTTCAATTTGTTTTCTGTAATATATATTCATATTTATACTGTTGGTTTACACAAGTTCTAACACAGATTTAGTGATGGAGAAGTGCCTGTATATAATGTTGCATCTCTTGCCCGCCAAGTGTTTGCTAAAAGGCCAGAATGAAATATGAAATATATACGGTGGGTAGTAGTCCTTTTTGTTATTCTTTATGTCGCCCTGCAATAATTTCAAGCCGTAATTTTCACTCCTGATTCCGATTTGAAGGTAAACAACTATTGTATTATTCTTTTGTACCTTTTTAACAGTTTGCTGGTGATCATTTTAACAGAAATTGAGTTTTGTTTTTCTCTGTATAATGTGCAGTGATTTTACAGCATGCCAAGATTGGAAAACCTTATAATCACTCTCGATCCTGATTCCAAGGTAGGAAAAAGATTCCTTGACTGCTTTACTTTTATGTTGCCAATATGTAATTTAAGAGCATCTGTTCATATTGATCTAAAAAAATAGACAAAATATGTTTAGCTTTACGTAAATTATTTGGGAAAATTATATGCAAAGATGTCATATTTTCTCTCATTAGAAGTGTATCGTAGAATCGATCTTTTTCGATGCTAATTAATAAAATGTGGATTCTTATTAATTACTACCCATGTTGTGTGTATAAGTAATCATGATGTCCGAAGAATGTTATGAACTTTATTAATTTTGTAAAAATGTTGATTTTTATAAGTATTTGCATCAAGAAAACTTTGATTATTTTTCTCTTTTGTACAATTTAGCAATGATATATATTGTCTTATAAAAAATGCCATAATTTGATTATTTGTATGGTTTTGAATGGGTAGAAAATTATGTGACGTTCTTGTGCTTTCCGAGGCTTTATCAGAACTTACGTGGCCATCCATTCTCAACAAGAGACACGTTTTTTAGGTACTGTAATATCTTTAACACACACACAGACACACACACACATATATATATATATATATATATATATATATATATATATATATATATATATATATATATATATATATATATATATATATATATATATATATATATATATATAGTTATTTGAGACCACCTATATTTTGTGAGACCGTGAGACGCATTTTTTTATTTTTTATTTTTTTTGATTTTTTTAGTTAATTCAAGTTCCGAAAATAATATTAAATTTTTTTTTTTTTGGATTTTTTCCATTTATTTTGCATTTTAAAATTATTTTTTAGAATATCTAAAGTTTAATATTCTATTAGAATATTTCACGTATTTTTAAAAAAAAATGGAATTTATTTTTATTTATTTATTTTTTTTGGTTAATTCAAGTTCCGAAAATAATATTTAAAATTTTTTTTTTTATATTTTTCCATTTATTCTGCATTTTAAAATTATTTTTTAGAATATGTCAGTGTAATATTCTATTACAATACTTCACGTCTTTTTCAAAAAATGGAATTTATTTTTATTTTTATTTTATTTATTTTATTTTTTTTAGTTAATTCAAGTTCCGAAAATAATATTTAAAAAAAGAATTTTTAGATTTTTCCATTTATTCTGAATTTTAAAATTAATTTTTAGAATATGTCAGCGTAATATTCTATTAAAATATTTCACGTATTTTTGAAAAAAAAAACAGAATTTTTTTTTTTATTTTTTTAGTTAATTCAAGTTCCGAAAATAATAATTAAAAAAAGAATTTTTGGATTTTTCCATTTATTTTGTATTTTAAAATTATTTTTAGATTTGGTCTCATAGTCTCATAAAATTAGAATGGTCTCAAATAAATCTGAACATATATATATATATATATATATATATATATATATATATATATATATATATATATATATATATATATATATATATATATATATATATATATATATATATATATATATATATATATATATGGTTAAAGTGAATAGACCTAACAATCTTATATAAGCTTAGATACCTAACCACATCAAATATGTAATTTCGCATTAAATTTTCATTGCAATCATCCAAGGTTCTTAAAGTTCATCCCAAAACTTGATTTACTTCAAAAAAATTTGGAAATTCATCATTATATTTCTCCTACATCCTTTCATTTGTAGCGGTAGGATATGAAGCTCATCAGGTGATATTCAATCGAAAGACGTGATGTAAAAGAAAGATATTGTTGAAAATCCAAAGATTTTGGAAGTAATCAACTTATAGGGTTGAAGTTTAAGAACCTTAGGCAATTACAATGTAAATATGATACAAACCGATGTAGTATTATGGAGTTAGGTACCTAAGCTTATATAAGGTTATTAGGTATATTCACTTTACCCTATATATATATATATATATATATATATATATATATATATATATATATATATATATATATATATATATATATTACTTCCACAAATTTTTGTGCATGATGTTGATCTTTACGATCATATCCCATTTGCATATTAAAGTTACGGTTATTCTTTTTTCTATCTTTACTTTAAGAGTCCTCAAATGGACAACAATATCTTTAAAGAAAAAAATAATGAAATTAAATTCCTTTTGTCAATCCCAATGAATCGTGGAATCCATTAAATATGGAATTTGAAGGAATATAATGGAATTGAATTCTTTCCATTTTGTATCCAAACATGTCATGGAATGGAATCTTTAGTTCCGGTTCCATCGGATTGGAATCCAAAACTAACATGCCTCATTATTACCTTGCCTTTATTGTAGGTCTATTTTGTTTTTCTTCCCTTCAATGACATTCAAAAAACCATTTCATTTTTGCGCCTGCAGTTGAAGAACAACTGCAATTCACATCATTTTTTTTCTTTTGTTTGCTATTGTTTTTGATTTTCTTGTTTAACAGGTTTGAGTTTTTAAAATTTGATTTCCCATCTACAAACGCTTCTTGGTTACTCATCATCTAAGATAAATCAAGTAAAACCTTCTTTCATCACACGAGTTCCTTTGCCTAAATTTTAAATAATAAACTTTTAAGTATTTGTATATATCTTGTTTATGAAACAAACACACACACACTTAAAATTTCTTAATCCCAAAACATGTATGGACTCTTGATCCCCTAAACCCTTACTTTTTACTTTAAAGGTCAAATGGGTTGCTTTTTGATGGATTATAAACATCGCCAAACAGAACCCAACCAATGAAATAACTATTAGTGTAAAATCTTTGCACCATATAGTTTCAAATGCCTATAATTTAGCAACTTCTTTCTCCAAGATTATAGAACAATAGATAAACATATACATAACTCAAACATCCTTCCACATGAATGATATTTTTTTCTTCACCCATTGCATCATAAAAATATAGTTGTGAACGGAAACCGAAATAAGATAGAATTATCGATGAACCTGATGAGCTTTACAAAGCCGAAATATGATAGAATTACCTATGAAAACATATGACGTAAAACGTAAGTTGTACGAAAAACTACCAAATCAAAAATATTGAGTTTTTTTTAACAAATACGATGTTTTAAAAAGAAATATTTACCAAATAGGTATAGTTTTAAAAATATTTACCAAATCGGTGTTATTTCAAACACCATTATAACTAACAATTTTTTAAAAACAATTCAAAAATTGAGAATCTAGAAAAGGGCATTAATAGGGCATTAATGAGAATCTTCCATGGGAATGAAACACATTCCTTATTAAAAGGGCAATGATGAGACTCTTTCAGAAATCCCTCAAAGTTTGGTTGCCATCATCCTTCATAAACACATATAAATAGAAAGAAGTTGCATGCACAAAAGATATGTAAACTCTTGACATGTGTTCTACAATGCATAACGTATTCATCTTTGTAATACTAGCATCCTCATTCGCTTTGATAGCTCATTCATGTTTTACTACAAAGTGGGATGTTTCTGTTCAGAGTATTGTCTATGGTAATATTGTTGCGCATATCAAATCAGGAGATACTGATTTTGGGAATTATACCATTCCATTCAATGGAAATTACACCTGGTCTTTTTGTGCCAGGATAGATGGTCTCACTCTTTATTATGGCTACTTTTGGTGGGGTTCAAGATTTCAAAGCTTAGCTTTGTATGACAACCACATTCGTGACATATGTTATCGAGGAGAATCGGGTACCGCACATTGTTATTGGTTAGTAACACCAAATGGATTCTATGTATCTGGGGATCCATATCAAGGTGGGGCTCATCCACATGCAGTGTTTATAAAACAATGGTCTTAAAGTATTTGTCATGTTTTTTGCTTTTGTAGCTAGATATTACATAAACAAAAACTTGGTTGAGGACATTAGTAGGCGTTTATTTTTCCCGTCAGCAAACGTTTCAAGGGATGTTTTATTCCTCACATTTTATTAATATCAAATTCACAAGTTCTACCAATCGATCTATATGCAATGTACATTCGCCTTGTACAATTAACATAAACATAACCTTGCAACTAAAAACATGTTGTAACGACATGTCACATTGGTAGCTTAAGAGATCAAAATCCACTGGTCAACAATAACTTAGTTTTTCAAACCCATGGATACCTAAGAGGGATGAATAAAATGGAGACCCAAATTAGGCATGTCAAAAATAACCAAAACTTGAACTACCCGTCCTAACCGTTTCAAATTCACGTAGAATACATTCGGGTATCGGGTATGAAAATTCAGGTATACGATACTCCCAATATTTAGTTAGTTCGGGTATCGGGTAGGTGTCAAAAAAATTGGGTATACCAAAATACCCGATTTGTTTTTTAAATAATATATTAGCAGTATATTACACTAAATGAAATATTAGCAAAAATACAACTTTAACTGTTCTTAATAGTGCTAGAATCATTCAGTAGCAAATACCCCTATACATTAAATGCTAAAGACTTAGATCTAAACTGAACATACATGCTACAAGATGATCGAAGATAGGCTTGGAATGCCAATGCTCACAATGCCGACAAATATATATATATATATATATATATATATATATATATATATATATATATATATATATATATATATATATATAGCTAGGTTAATATGGTGATGGACATATATTGTATGGCGGAGGGACCAATAAGAACAAAAGAAAAACAAATCATTAATAAATAATATAAGGGTATAATAGTAATATTAACCACATCTAATTATGGTAAATAATTAAAAAATTATCATCCCTTTAAATAAGGGAAATCACACTACTTGAGAAATGTAGGAGTACCAACAAGCTATTGCGTTGGTAATTTGTTGGAAACAGGGTTTACCAACACACTTCCAACAAAATTGGTTTGTTGGAAAAAAGGCCGTGGAAAACACAGTACCAACAAAATTCTGACGAAATGTCTAACATATTTCCTACAAAATATTTCGTAGGGAATTTCCAACAAAATACCAACTAGGTTTCCTAACAGAATATTTCCAACGAAATACCAACATATCATGTTTCCAACCTGATGAGAATAAAACTCAGATCGATTAGATCTTTCACAGGTAAAAGATAAAGATCAAACAAAAACAAACACAATAATATAATGAACACATAATAGAATCAATGTTGTGCTTATGATTCAAATATAGTCACGCCTCAGCAGAGCTCGATGAAGAACTTCCACTGTAGAGGCGAGTTAGGGTTTACAAAACTGAATAAAGAAAAAATAAAAGCATGAACTTCAAAAGACTGCATGGATGCAGCTTAAATACTAAACCCTAGAGCAAAACGTACACGGTTGGACATGCCCAAACCGGCAACCAAAACTGGGCTAAGGACCGAGCCCATGACGCAACACTATTAGCCCAACAATCTCCCCTTTGCATCAAATGATGCGAGAGATCACTTTCTTTGAGTTAGCTTCACAGTCTTGACCACTTTGAACAACCGAGGGATAATAACAAGAACAGTCTGCCGAAATTGAATGTACCATCTCAGCATATCAGTAAACATCTTCTTGTCGGCTGTAGTGTTCTGATCACACATCTGAATAATCTCCAATATGTGCTCCAAGCAAGAAGTTGAGAAGAGGTGCTTGTCAACAAGAGCGAACAGGCATTTCTGTCCTTCGACAGTGTGGTACTTTGAATCAATCTTGCCCTTGACCATTGTATTAACATTGCCTGCTCTGCCCATAGTTTTGATCGTGGTTTGCTTGTGAATGGCAGAGGCAATTTCCTGGTCCATCTTTGCTACCTCGTGAATGTAGCACACAAGCATTCGTTTGACATGATCAATGATTGGATGATACTCCTATGGATTTGACAGTAAGATATGTTGAGGAGTATCCAATCATGGGGATTGAGGTTTGGTAGATCAGCAAGGGTGAAGTTATGACCGAGCCTTCAGAGCCTCGATTCACCTTGAATTTCACATTAACAAAGTTCCCTGCTGAGTACGGCTTCAGAACCTTGACAATTGTAATTTTCTTCGAACTCCAGGTCAAGTACTGGGGTTGAGCAAACTGTAACGACCCGTCTCCGGTATGATGATTCCATAGTATTTAATTAGAAGTTTGCAAGAGGGACTCGGCGAGTTCATAGCCTGACTCGCCGAGTAGGGACGGGATTTCGAGCACGTGTTAGTCGGCGACTCGGCGAGTCCATATTCGGGACTCGACGAGTCTGCCTGCCTGGAAGAAACCCTAAATCCCCGGGTTGCTCACTATTTAAACAACCTTATAGCCCCCAATCTCGCCTCCTTCACCCTCAGAGAGCTGTGAGAAACCCTAATCCATCCTTGAGTGATCTAAGTGTTCTTGTGTGAAATTGTGAAGGCTTGAAGAAGAAGAAGAAGAAAGGAGCAAGGAGAAGAGGTGTAGAGCAAAGATCCAAGGGCAAATCAGAGTTCATTGAGGTATTCTTCGGATTTCCTCCCCTTTTATGCTTTAAACCTCCATTAGAACTCTTCTAGAACTAGTTTGATGCTTTTCTCAAGCCTTATGATTGTATGGATGCCCTAATAGGTCGAGATATCCTTAGATCTGTTCATTTAGGAGTTGTAGAGCCCGGATCTATTGCCTTTTTGAAGATACTTTGCATGAAAACCCTAGATCTAGCCTTTATTATGCTTTTTGAGCCATTTTATCTTCATGGATGCATATGGGCACGTAAAGATAGAATCTTTACGTGCTAATCGAGTTAAGGGAGTCCAGATCTATAAGTTTTATACACTGGATTCAAGCAGAATCGAGTTTAGAGTTGCTACATGCAAGCGACTCCGCGAGTCGGAAGAACGACTCGACGAGTCGAGTCGTCAGTCCCCGATTTTCCCTTTTTGAGTGATGCCGAGTGGGACCAGTGAGTGGTAGAGTGGACTCAGTGAGTTTGAGGTCAGACTCAGTAATGGAGGGACTCGGCCAGTTGTTCATACAACTCGGCGAGTCCAAGGCAATCTTCTTAGCTCGAAGAACAACTCAACGAGTTGTTCATACGACTCGGCGAGTCGGATGCAGATTGCCTGAAGTTTTAGATTCGAAAGGGAACTCGTCGAGTTGATGCCGTACTCGACGAGTATCAGCGAGTAGGGTTGAGAAGTGAGAATAGGGACTCGGCGAGTTGGCGGCCCAACTCGGCGAGTCAGGTCAACTGTGGGTTGACTTTGACCAGGAGAGTTGACTTTGACCAGGAGAATTGACTTTGATCAGGAGAGTTGACTTTGACCAAGGGTAAAAGAGTCATTTTACCCCAGTGCAGTGATTAGCATTTGATTGAGTGTGTTATGGATTTGTAGCCGGGGAGATACCGGAGCAGCAGTAGTTAGCTTTCAGAGCCATACACATAGCAGCCAGTTCACGAGGTGAGTTTCCTTCCAGTAGGAACGGGTCTACGGCCACAATGCCGGCCCGATTAGTTAGTAGCAGTTCCGGACTTCAGTCCGAAGCAGTAGTTTAGTATGCTTGATGTCTATGTGATTCAAGCACGTTTGTGTGTTATATGTTCCGGACTACGGTCTGATGCAATATGCAGTATATGTGTTTATGTTAGTTGATATGGGTTATGCCATGCTATGATCAGTCAGTTCCGGACTTCGGTCTGATGCAGTCAGTTCCGGACTTCGGTCCGATGCAGTCAGTTCCGGACTTCGGTCCGATGCAGTCAGTTCCGGACTTCGGTCCGATGCAGTGGGCAAGGCCCAGTATGTGCTTTATATGTATTGTATGGTATGTGGTAGTTTGGGGGAGCTCACTAAGCTTCGTGCTTACAGTTTCAGTTTTGGTTTCAGGTACTTCCGCAAGCAAAGGGAAGAGCTCGTGATGATGGCATCGCACACACCACAGCTTCAGTTTTTATCCTGGGAGTTGATTCAGTTTCTTGATTATGATTTGTTACAGTTATGATACAATTTTCCTCACAATATTTTACTATGGTTTGAGATACATAGTGTGTGGTTTTATTATATGATACTCAGATTTATGGTTTTTGGTTATATTGAAAATGAAATTTTTGGGTCGTTTCACAAACTCTAGGTAGAACTCCAACAGATCCCTATCCACTTTCGGGTCTGGAGACGGGATGGCAACAGTCGAATTGAAGCAATGAAAGATGAATGTCTTTCGCGTGATCGACATGTCAAACTGTGCATCCTTGGAGTTATCAAGCCCGAAAGACATCGCAGGCTCAAGCCAAAGTATGCTTGGCTCATCAATGGCACACCTTTGAAGCGAATCAAGAGTCCATTCAGGAAAACTGGACTTCTTCTTTTCCAGGAGCTCTTTTTCCTTTTGCTTCTGCTCCAGCTCAGCCTTTTGTTTGTTGAACCTTTCTTCAAGCTCTTTATCAGAAGGTTTTGTCTTCTGAAAAGGCTTTTCGGGATTTTCACCATATACATCATCTTCATTATCAGTGTCATCTTCCCCAATTTTCTTTTTCTTCTTGTTCCTATTACTGACTGAAGCTTCATTATCCTTCGGTTCAATAGATGGTTTCGGTGCAGGAGGAGGTTAAGTTTTTGCTGCCTTCTCTCCCCCTTGTTTCGGATGGACACCAGTCACCCGAACACCCTCAATACGACTAAGGATGTCCAAGGCTGGCCTGAGTTTGTCAGCCAAGTGCCGTCGAATAGTAATGGTGATGATGGGATCATGGGCTTCAAGGAGATGAAGTAAAATAGAGTGGACATCGCCAGCAGAACTTCGTATAACCTCTCTCTCATATTTGACATCATTGAGCTGAGCAGTGGCAGTGCGAAGCTTGAGATTCTGTGTCTTTAGCTGAGAGGTTCTTCTGTCAAGTTCATCCATGATACGATTCTCTATAGCCAACTATGCCTCTAGTTGGGTCAAGTGATCATTAACATTAGCATGCAGAGTTTCGTTGGCAGCTTTGATTGCTTGGCATGCAGCTTCAAGGTTGGACCGTTCGGTTTGAAGAGAACGTTGAAGATTATCCACCGAAGCATTAACAATTTGAGAATTCTTCTGAGCAGCCGCCTGCAAAGAGTCTAAAAATAAGTGAGCCTCAGAAATTAGTTTATCGAATTTTGCGGTCACTTCTTTGCACTCCTTGGCGGAAGCATCAACAGCAAGAGAGGCTTTCTGCCATTGGGAAGTGGAGGCATCTATAGCCTTAGCTGCAGCAGTAAGGGAGGCATTATGTTCTTCGACAACAGAGGAGAACAATGCCTTGAGAGCAGCATCTGAGTAAGCCCTAGAGGAAGAGGAGGAAAGCAGTTGATCGAGTTTGTCGTTGACTGCTTTGAGAGGACGCTTTGTAATAGGCTCATCATCATCTTCATCACTCTGTACACGGTAAGGACTAAAATAGGTGGAATCAAATTCCAAGTCCTCACCGCCTAGAACTGGGGTGGTGTCAATAGAAGGTGTAGGAGATAATGGTTTGGTAGTGGTAGGAGGTTCGGTTGTTACTGGTGGTTTGTTTGTAACAAGTGGGGAGGGAGCTGTAGAATGAGCCCCTGTAGTAGTGGTAGTGGTGGTAGTGTCTGTGAATATTGGAGTAGGGATGGGTATAGTGGTGAATGGGTGAGAGGTGGGGATAGGAAATATTGGAGGGATGGATACTGGGATAGTAACAGGTGGAGGAGTAGGAGGTTGGGAGCGAATTGGAATTTCTAGGGTAGGGGAGCGAGGCGGGGTATCACCACGACCCGAAGCCTCATCATCAGAGATTTCGCTCTCAGATTCTGAAGGAGGATCAGATTTATGTTAGGGAGGAACATAGTCTGAGTCTAAATCACTTGAAGATTGGAGTATAAGTCTCCGAGCGGGCTTTCTCTGCTTCTTTGGTTAAGGTTGTGACGGAGCAGCTTTATCTGACTTTTGCTTCTTAGGGGTTTCCCCCCTTGGTTGGTTTAGTAACTTGCGTCTCCTTCTGAGTGTCATCTTTCTTTCCCCTCTTCGCTGGTTTGTCAGCGTCGTCAATGGAGCGAACCATCGCTGGTGTAAGCTCCCTGGGACCCAAGGAAGGAATCTTCCTGTATTGTTGCAAGACATTACTTGCTGCAGATACACAAGCAAGCATGGTGTCAGGAATGGATCCAATAAAGGAGAACTTAGTGGCATCTGTAACAGTAATCTTGGTTGTGTGAAAAGTGGCGATGGAGGAGAGAAGAGAGTCCGCCATGATTGGAACATGAATATGATCCATTTCCCACTTAGTGATAATAGACCAATATCTCCCACAGGAGATCTCTGAGTGTCTTGAAGAAGAGACCAAGCTTTGAACCAGTTGTTGCTAGATAATGGATCCATAATCCAAATCTATCCCATGATATAGACCATAAAGCACAATCATAATTGACTTGCTTGATCCATCTGAGCCGGTGCTTCGCTCAGAGAGTCGTTTGAACAACAGAGTGAAAAGGCCATTCCATTGAGGAGGAAGCCAAGACTTCTTGAACTTGGTTATGGTGGTTAGGGTTTCAGCATACCCCATTTGATAGAACATTGAGAAGAGCTGACCAGTAGTGATCGAGTCAGGGTTAACCAAGTTTGGTTCTTGAGAGAGACCAATTAGGGCACAGAAGCGGTGCTTGGAGATAGAAGTCTTCTCGCTGTGGACTTCAAAGTGAATCCTTTCAGCAGTTTTGTCGTAATAGGCAGTGGAGTAGATGAGTGAGAGGCAGGACATGGGAACGACTTCAACTTTGGTCAGTGCGTCGATGAGAGGTGAGTATTTGAGACACTCGACTACATAGAGCATGTAGGGTTCATAGATTGTTGGGTCAAGAATATAGTTTATACTTTGCTTTTCTAGGAAAATATATTTTTATATAATGTTGTATGTGTTTGCAGTTTGTGTATACGGCCGTACACAGGGTGTGCGGCTGTACACATGTGTATGGCTGAAGGTCCATATAAATAGAGGAGTGCATGTGGGAGAGTACGGTTACGAAAGGAAAAAAAGAGAGAGAAAGTTAGAGAGAAGAAGTGTGTGTGAAAGAGAATCTATTGTAAGGAGCATCAATCATATCATCAATACATTAGATTCAAGTTATTCTTCTTCTCCTTCTCTTCTATTTGATCTGACATCATCCAATTGATTGGGATTCCGCACCATCAATTGGATCTGATTGATACACAAGCATTTTTGGGGACTTACAATTGGTATCAGAGCTTGGTTGTATCAATCAATTTTTTCAGATCTGGAGCTTATTTGATCTTATTTTCAAAAGAGAATAGCGTTTTTGGATAAATCTCGCAAAAATAAGGGGGGTTACTTCTTTACATTTTTCATAAAAACGGGTTTTTGATCGAGTTTTGGAGCAAAAAAGGGTGAAAAACGTCGTTTTTTCGCGAACCGGTTGAAGGAGTGCTGCTGGTTGAAGGTGTGCGGCTCAGCAGCCTCGGTATGCGGCTCAGGAGTATACGGCTCGGTGTGTGCGGCCTCGGTGTGTGCGGCTCAGCAGCCTCGGTGTGCGACTCAGTGTGTGCGACTCGGACGTGTGCGGTCTCGTGTACGGTCCAGCTCCTTCCCCTCGGTCTCGCATCTGGTTCAGGGCTCAGCAACATCAGTCTCGGCTTCGCGGCTTCGTCCTCGCTTCGCAGCTCTAGTCCTCGCTTCGCAGCCGTGCTCGCTTAGCAGCCTTCGCATAAAAAGAGGGAAATGGGTTTGAAGGTGCAGGGATCGAAATCGGGACCTCCAGCTGAGCAACCGACCGCCTTACCAGCTCGTCTAGAAGACTTCTTGTGTCCTAAATCCGAAATTTATAATATAACTCATACTTTTCGAACCTAATTTCGCATTTTTGACAAAATTAACCCAAAAATCAATTCCTTTTATTTTTAAAATCCCTTTTCAACCCAAATTTTTTTTGTTTTTAATTTTTGATTTTATTTTTATCTTTGACCTTAAAATTTTGACTTTGACTTTAAAAAGTTGACATTTGACTTTAAATTTTGACTTTCTCGTTTGACTTTTAATTTTTCAAATTTGGCTTTTCGGTTTGACTTTTAAGTTTGACTTTTCAAGTTTGACTTTTTAAATTTGACTTTTAAGGTTGACTTTTAAGGTTTTTAAGTTAAAGGGCAATTAAAAAACATATAAAAGAAATTAAAAAAATTAAAAAATATATAAAAAAAATAAAAAATAAAAAATGAGTTCCACATCAATTCCGGTAAATGAAGTTTCATGTACTCCATCTTGTAAAGCTACTATTAAATTTCTCCGAGATTAAATCGATTTATTAAAAAGAGAAAATGAGGACCTCAAATACGAAGGCTATACTCTTCGGAAAGGCCAGAAACCTTTAAAAGCTCAATTAGAGGCCAAGACTAAGGAGTTTAGGAAACTGCAAGAAGATTACAGCAATAAGTGTGAGAATTATGATCACATCAAAA
The DNA here is from genome assembly GCF_002870075.4 of Lactuca sativa. Lineage (NCBI taxonomy): Eukaryota > Viridiplantae > Streptophyta > Magnoliopsida > Asterales > Asteraceae > Lactuca > Lactuca sativa. The sequence continues at coordinate 120,214,060 of NC_056625.2, read as the reverse complement.
GAAAACTTGTTGCTGTAACTGAGGAACTTGACGCTTTGAAAAATAAGTGTGGAAAAATAGATGTTAGTTTCAAAAATTATACTACATCAAGTAAGACAGTCGAGTCCTTAGTAGAAAATCAATTGAGTTTTAAAGATAATCAAACCAAGGGTCTAGGGTATCACAGTGTGCCACCTCCTTTTAATCACAATTATAACTCACCCTTTGAGACCAATGAGGAAGAAATGCCTGCTCAGTATGGCCAAACCCCTACTCCAGATTCAGTTAAGACTGAACAATCAGGGCGAACTGAGGGTGCTGAGCTGAACGATACTAATGCTTCTACTTCTTGTGCAGGTAAAGTAGTAGAGGATGAGAACAAGGAGAAAAATATTGAACACACCAATGACTCCTTGAACTCTGAATCTGTTGCTTCTAACTCAGTTACTTCTGATCAACCTGCTGTTGGTAAATACAGGCCACCAAGTAAAGTGAAACAGCCGACCTGTTGCAGCTGTACGTGTGGGAAAAGCAAGAAACGAGGCAAGGATACACCACCAGGGGCAGGAAGAAACAACTCCACAGTGAAGAAAAAGACATGTTTTCACTGTGGAACACCTGGACAGATTGCCAGAAATTGTCCTAATCGTGCATATGTTCCCTACTATGCACAAGGCTGGCAGAATGCGCCAAGAGGGAGATACTTCAAAAGAATCCCCTCAAGGTCATGTTCAGACAATAGCGACTGGAATGCCACGAATGGCAAGAGTTCAAATCCCAAGGCCAAGAAATCAAATCCCATGGTCAAGAAGGGAATGTCGGCCAAGAAGCCAAATCCAAGAGATGCTCCCGTGAAGCAAAAAATCAAAGTCATCTCAACGGCCGACATCAAGATCAAAAGAAAGTACTGAGCCACCCATCAGATCAAAAAAGAAATGGGTTAAACCCAACTACAAATGGGTTCCAAAGGCTCACTCTCCCAAATCTTCTAACGATTCTAATATTTCTACATCTTATGTTTGTGATAAGCAAGATATGTCATGGGAGAGAGTATCGTGCAAAGATGAAAAAGGTCGATCCAGTTTCAAAATGGACTGGGTTCCAAAGACCAACTGATCCTGCTCTATGCTGGAGCAGCTATGGAGGCATATCATCAAACTTCGGTTTGTTGATAGTGGTTGCTCCAGGCACATGATAGGAGGCATCTCTCAACTGTACAACACTCAGAACATTGTTTGAGAGTATGTGTCCTTGCGGGAAGGGAAGAAAGGAAGTGATCACTCACGGGGTTTGTCATTTGTGCTTAATGACATGAAGAATTTTCGGATCTATTCTGAGATTACACGTGCTGTTCTCAGACCTTCTGGATGCACATTCAATCGGTGAATTACGGTTTGAGTTTTCTTCTCTATACTCCTAAGTTTTTCTTCAGCTGATTCGCTTTAAAGACAAATTTTTGTTTTAGGATAGTTTAAATTTGAGCATTTACTTTCGTTTCTCTCCTATGCACAAATTTAGGGGGAGAAATAAAAATAAAACAAAAATTAGAAAATTTTAAATATCCAAAAACATTAGAAAATCAGATAATCAAAAAAAAATTGTTGGTTATGAAATGTGTTGCTTGAGGGAGATGTTCTGGGAAGTGATATGATAAAGTGATAATAGGCAACCCGAGTCTGCGTAACATACCCAAAGTTGAAGGGTCTATGCTCTGGTTTGATGTGTCGGTAGGCACGAAAGATTCTAAATGGACATGACTAGGCAGAATTGAACTTAGGAAATCAAATGACTTGACAAATCTTGACCTAGATAGTTCCGTTTAGACTGACAATGCGAAGCTTGGATAGGTTGAGCAGGGAGATATATATGGGAATCTACTCGTCACATTAATTGAACCCGTACTTGGAACCGTGGTTTAACTTTTCCTCGATGTGCGGATTCTGTCCTTAATTCCGGTTGGATGGAGCGACTGGTAAATTCCGATAAATTAGGTCTGTAGAATATCATTTTCTTTCTTTCCGTCTGTTAGTCATATGATGTCTCCTTTGCACGACTACCAATCTGACCTGGTACACAACATATGCAACTCTATTTCTCTGTAGGTTATATATATGTGAAAGACTTCTTATCTGTTAGCTATATGCTGTCTCCTCTGCGCGACTTCTAATCCGACCTGGTACACAGTATATGCAACCTTCTACTTCTCAACCCCTCTGAAGAAATAAATAATAAGTAATAGAATTCTGAATCTATCCTCTCTCTAAATGGTTGTCTGCTCACCCGGTGTAAGGAGTACTCTGAAAGTTCTTGATGTCTGGGGCATATCAGGAAGCGGGAAACACGTTCTAGTACACTTAAAATTGAACACATACAGATTGTCTATAGATCTCGCTACTCAATTTAGGTGGATAACAATATCCCTGGTCGTCGTCAGATGAATGGTCCTTAAGATATAGTATCTAAGAAATTAGGATCAGATATAATTTTTAGGAACTTAAGTTCACCTGTCTTGTAACAAATAGTATGTCCTAAATTTGTCACAATTTTTCGTGTTTAAGTGGACAACAATACCGACGATCGACCAGACAAAGATGTGAATACGAAAGGTACCGATAAGTGGTTAAAGGCTGTCTAAAAACTTTGATCCCAAATCTCTCTTAAAGTTAGATATCATTTTTGTCATAGTTTCTTCTAATTTAAATATTAGGGGAGAATTAAAAATTAAAAAAAATCAGAAAAATTCAAAAAACAAAAAAAAAAAATCAAAGAAAAATCAGAAAAATTTAAAAATCCAAAAATAGTGTTATTTCTGTTTTATTTCTTGTTCAGAAAAATTAGAAAATCCAAAAATATTTTTATTTTTTTTAATTTTTTTCAGAAAATATCAAAATCCAAAAATATTTTAGGTGTGCTAAAGCTTCAGACGTAGATGAGACTTGTGGATACTGCATTGAGATTTTTGAGCCAAAGCTTCATCCGTGATCATCGAAGAATTCGCATTCGAAGGAGCAAGAAATGAAGATTATTCTTTCGACATTCAATCTGTCAACCCCAGAAGCAAGGTGAAGCTGAAATTGAAGATTATGTGACGGATTGCATTGAAGTCTCCTCAATCAGTCTGCTGCTATCATAAACCTGCTGAAGTGACCCAGTAGATTATTTCTCTCCGTTGTTCTCTCTGAAGATTCTCAAGCTGAAAGCGCTATCTTTCAGGAATCTCTACAAGAAGCCTCCTTACCCAATGTGCGTTCAATGTCAAATTCTGCAGAAATCCCAACTGCTCAAGATGAAGTCATTTATTGAAGATTCATATGTTCATCTTGATGTTGTGAAGCAATTTGAAGATTAATGCTGAAGCCAAGCTCCCAATGAAGATTAACAAGAAAAAGCCAACTACTTTTTAGGGGGAGTTTGTTGGCCAATTAGAAAAGAAAGATATAAACCAAGGGGGAGATTGTTGGGTCAAAAATATGGTTTATACTTTGCTTTTCTAGGAAAATATATTTTTATGTAATGTTGTATGTGTTTGCAGTTTGTGTGTACGGCCGTACACAGGGTGTGCGGCTGTACACATGTGTATGGCTGAAGGTCCCTATAAATAGAGGAGTGCATGTGGGAGAGTACGATTACGAGAGGAAAAGAAGAGAGAGAAAGTTTGAGAGAAGAGTGTGTGTGTGCATGAATCTATTGTAAGGAGCATCAATCATATCATCAATACATTAGATTTATCTTAAAAAAAAAAGAGAAAAAGAAAAGAGAGAAAGGAAAAGAGGAGAGAGAAAGTTAGAGAGAAGAAGTGTGTGTGAAAGAGAATCTATTGTAAGGAGCATCAATCATATCATCAATACATTAGATTCAAGTTATTCTTCTTCTCCTTCTCTTCTATTTGATCTGACATCATCCAATTGATTGGGATTCCGTACCATCAATTAGATCTGATTGATACACAAGCAATTTTGGGGACTTACAATAGATGAAGGGAGTGAGATCGATGATTAGGTTTTGTTGAGGTTTGATGGTGAGCAGAGTGTGGTGAACAAAGGTATCATGAACTAAAGACGAGTCTGCCATTGTAGAAGCTTGGAGAAGAAAATGAACAGTAAGATGAAGCGCCTTTGTTCTGTGAGAGAGTTTTGTAAGTGATAAAAGGGTAAAGTGGAGCGTGCCTGATCCTTTTATACGTACTAGTAGGAGAGAGAAAAATCCGGATGATATCTTGGATTTATTTGAAAACTACGCCTGATTTGATGGATGAACAGTTGGCATAACCGATGATGACGCAGGAAAGAGAAAGGACGTTTCCTTTTTACACGCCATTCCATTAAAAGTGCTTTTTCAAATCGTCGAAACGATTGGAAAATTGCTGAGTCAGCCTTAACTTTAATCCAATCGTCACCCCATATTTCACATGAACCTTCATTGCTTTTTAACTTTATCTAGCAATGCAATACTTGATGAAACAAAGCTGGAAAAAGTAGATCACCATTAATAGAACCAGATTTTGGAAAAATAAAAATTTTCGTGCAAGGAGTGTAAAAGATAAAGAAATAAAGCAAACTTTTTGGGATAACTTGTGATGTCTAAAAAAAAGACATAAAGCAGTTGATTTTGGGCAGGAATCTCTTCCTTCAAAGTCAAGAGAGACTTTAAAGAGCTTGTTTGGTTTCCCATTAAATAACAATCAAGTACTTGTTAAGAAGTATTCAAAGGCATCTTTTAAATTAAAGCTTATAACGGGTGGCCTTTGCTTCAATTCATGATTCTGATACTTGATATAAGACCGAAACTGAACGTAGTACTTAAGAGATCAATGTGATCCGTTGAACAAGTAGGTAGGAAAGAGATGTATTGACTGTTGGATAGGAGAGAAATCTAAAAAAATTTAACTGGATCCTTGGGGAAGAAAAATTCTTGGTAAAAGACATTTTCAGAAGAATCACTCATAATAAAAAAAAATTTCCTTTAAAATTTGGATCATAGTGATCATTGACCGTCAATTCAGTAATGGTGTTGAATGGTGGGTTTCACTTAGTACATAGTGGCACGAAACTAAGATCATTAACGCAGATTTTGTATAACCATAAACCTCAGTGGTAAATGCTGAGAGTCTCAAGGGTTATATTAGTGAAACGAAGTATAATGGAGAAAAATGATGGAGGTGGTATAAGAAATAAATGTACCTCTGCTATAAAAGAAGGACTAAGCAGAAAACTCTAAGCTCAATGTGCGTAGAGTAAGGTAGCTCATGATTAGAGTGAATATTGCAGCAGCATGCTTCTAGGGACGTATAGAATGTGTGTAGAAAAGAAATCATACCTTCTGGATCTTCAACATTGAGAATAACACTTAAAAAAATTGATTAAAACGAAAAATATTTTTGTATTTTGTGAAAAATATTTAATTGAACAAAAAGGAAAAATATTTTTGAATTTTATGAATATAAAAAGAAGTATTTAAAAAAATTGTACATGGAAATACAATCAAAATGCTTTGAGAAGAAAAAGAAGCGAACAAGTTCAGAAGGACCGAACCCGAAATAGACTGAACATTCAGTTCATTTCGGTTGTTGGTCGAGCTTCACCTGAAATAGACCGAACGTTCGGTTCATTTCAGTTAGCTCGATTTCGCTTCTTACCTTTATTGAAGCGAAGGCGATTTTGGTACTGATTCTGCTTCCATCATTCCTAGGCCTTGTAAAATCTTGTTGAAGCTAGTTTCAGGTAAAGCCTTAGTGAATATATCTGCCAGTTGATCAGTTGTCCTTACAAAGTGAATTTCCACGTTGCCATCTTCCACGTGATCCTTGATAAAGTGATACCTCAGCGCTATATGTTTGGTCTTTGAGTGTTGCACTGGGTTATGACAAATCCGAAATGCACTTTCAAAGTCGCAATATAGTGGGATTTTCTTCATGTTCAGCCCGTAATCTCTTAGCTGACTTTGTATCCATACAACTTGAGATGTGCCTGACGCTGCTGCGATGTATTCAGCTTCTGCAGTAAAGAGAGAGACACAAGTTTGTTTCTTCGATTGCCAGCTAACCAATTTACTGTCTAGAAATTGGCATCCTCCAGTGGATCTCTTACGATCTAATCCACATCCACCTAGGTCTGCATCTGAGAACGCTTGAACAAAAAATCCTGAGTTGGCTGGATACCACAGACCGAGAGAGGAGGTTCGCTTCAGATAGCGAAAGATGTTTTTCACGGCTTGCAAATGAGGTTCTCGTGGGTTAGCTTGGAATATGGCACAGTAACAGACTGAAAACATGATGTCAGGTCTACTGGCTATGAGATACATTAGAGATCCAATCATTTGACTATAGAGAGTCATGTCAGCGGCCGACTTCTCCAATGAGGGCGTAAGTTTTTTCCCAAAAGCCATTGGAACATTAACTTTGGAGTCCCCCGTCATACCAAATTTAGCCAATAATGTCTTGGTGTATCCCTCCTGATTAATAAAAATGCCTTCGGGTCCCTGTCTAATGCTTAAGCCAAGGAAAAAGTTAACTGGACCCATTGAGCTCATCTCAAATTTAGTTTCCATCAACTTCCTGAATTTAGCTGTTAAGCTGGGATTCGTGGAGCCAAAGATGATGTCAACAACATAAATTTAGACTATTATAAGGTGGTTACCCTCTCTATTTCGAAAGAAGGTTGGGTCAACCGAACCTTGTTTATATTTAGACATTTTTAAGAACTGAGTTAGAGTTTCATACCATGCTCTGGGAGCCTGTTTCAGGCCATATATCGCTTTATCAAGTATGTAGCAGTGATCAAGATACTTCTCATTCACGAAGCCTGGCGGTTGCTCAATGTACACAGTTTCTTCAAGTTCTCTGTTTAGAAAGGCACACTTGACGTCCATCTGTTAGACTTCAAAGTTTTTGTGTCCAGCGTAGGCAAGAAAGATACGAACGGACTCTAATCTTGCAATGGGAACGAAGGTTTCTTCATAGTCGATACCTTCTTCCTGACAGTAGCCTTTCACAACCAACCGAGCTTTGTTACGAATCACGTTCCCTTCCTTATCTATCTTGTTTCTGAATACCCATTTGAGACCTACAACTGAAGCTTCCTTTGGAGTTGGAATGAGACGCCATACTTTATTTCTTCCAAATTCATTAAACTCATCTTGCATGGCTTGCACCCAGTCAGAGTGATCAAGTGCTAAACTAACAGTCTTCGGTTCAACTTTGGAAACAAAGGAGTTAAACATACAAAACTCCACTTGAGAAAAGAGTGCAACTTGTTTTGCTTTGATATGAGATCGAGTTAACATTTTTTCAGAAGATTCCCCAATAATTTGACTTTGAGGATGATCTTTTGTCCATTTAATAAGCGGCGGGTAATTTGGATCACAAGAGGGATCCAATTCTGCATTGATCTCTTCTTCCAATTCAGATAGCATGTCATCATCATTGACATTGGTGTTCTCCCCCTCGAAGGATGACGCTGGTTTAGAATCTGGATTTGTATCTTCTCCTTCTATTGGATTCTCAGAGAAGCTTGATGATTGTGACGATAGATTCTCCCCCTGGAATGATGAACCATGATCGTGTTGTAGTAACAGACCCTGCCCCTGGACATTAGGACGGTCATTCAATGGCTCGCTTCTGTCTGGCCTCTCGGTTTCTTTAGGTGTGTTTTCAGCCATCTTTTGAGCAACATCATCGATGATTTGCCTTAGACTATCAACCTTGTTGTCGTTCGCCGTTGATTTAGAATCAATTGTTGTTTGAGGCTCGTCAAAAAGAAGCATATATTGCTCGAAAAGATTTGAAATAGAGGCTGTAACTTGACAAGTCTTTGGAAAGATTTCCAGTGTGTCACCTTCAGTTGTCTTCATCTTCTTACCATAGCTATCATCAAAAGTGACATAATATGTTTCTTCAATCTTCTTAGAGTGCTTGTTTAGAACTCTATATGCCTTAGCATTCAGGGAGTAACCTAAGACTATTCCTTCATCTGCATTAGCATCAAACTTATTTCGATTCTCTTTAGAGTTGAAGATGAAGCATCTTGAACCAAGCACAAGGAAGAATTTCACATTTGGTTTGCGATTGTTCAAGATTTCATAGGGAGTGATAGAAAATCGCTTGTTTAGATATGATCTGTTCTGAGTGTAACAAGAAGCAGCGATTGCATCAGCCCAGAAATAGAAAGGTAATGATGTGAAGCATAACATCGTTCAAGCCGCATCACACAAAGACCGGTTTCGCCTTTCAACAATACCATTCTGTTGTGGAGTATAGGGGGCTGAGAAATTATGTGTCGTTCCTTTCTCAGCAAGAAACTCTTCGAAATCTTTGTTCTTGAATTCCAAGACGTTGTCGCTTCTTACATTACGAACAACTTTCCTTAGTTGGATTTCTATCTATTTTATGAAGAGCTTGAGCTTTGGAGTAGCCTCAGATTTTTGCTTCAAGAAGAACACCCAAGTGAATCCATAGAAATCATCCACTATAACCAAAATATAATTATTACCACCAATGCTTTCAATGGAAGAAGGATCACACATATTGATGTGCAATAGCTCTAGTGGTTCTATTACCTTTGTATTAATAATAGAGGGATGACTTTGTCTACTCTGCTTTCCCATTTCACAGGCTGCGCATAGGTGATCTTTATCGAATTTAAGAACTGGAAGACCTCGAACACGATCTCCTAAAACCAGCTTGTTGATATCCTTGAAATTAAGATGAGAAAGTCTTCGATGCCATAACCAACTTTCATCTGTGTGGGCTTTCGTCAGTAAACAGACTGCTGGCTTACCTCGAATTGGGTTGAGGTTTAAAGGGTACATTTCCCCCTTTCGCTTCGATTTCCGTAGAATGTTATTTAACTTCTTCTCGTCAATTTCTGAGCTCTCATCATCAAACGATACCTTCAATATAGTGCCAACAAACAGCTGTGATACGTTGATGAGGTTGTGTTGGAGCCCTTCAACATAAGCCACTTTTCTTATCGAGAAATTGCCGTTAGTGATCATTCCATAGCCTTTGATAGTACCAAATGAGTTATTGTCGTACTTCACAATACCACTATCCTTGAGAGACCGAAACTCCCTCAGTTCTTTCTTTCTTCCTGTCATATGACATGAGCAACCACTGTCAATATACCATTCTTCATCAAACTACTCGTCACTAATTACCTGCAAAATATTAAGTAGATTTTGGAACCCAAAGTTTCTTGGGTCCTTGTGAGCCTTTTACAGGACAGGGAATAGTAAGAGAGATATCAAATAAATAAATATGTTTAACTAAAGTTGTTTCATCTTTTCTTTTTATAGTGAAAACTTTAATTTTGGTTGGTTTAGGTTCATAGGACATAGGTTTTGAGATTTTGACGTCAGCATTCTTTCGTGTCTCTTTTGGTCTTCTGTCATCTTCTGGATAGAGCTTTCCTTTTCCCTTTAAATCTTTGGAGGAATAAGAATTAGAATTAGAAGAGTTGGGTTTAGAAATGACATTGGGTCTTCTGTTCGTCTGATTGAACTTGTATGGTTGCGGACCGAAACTGCTCTTTCGGTTGCTATTAGGTTGAGGAACGAAACTGCTCTTTCGGTTGATATTGAGTTGAGGACCAAAATCGCTCTTTCGGTTGATATTAGGTTGAGGACTGAAACCGCTCTTTCGATTGATATTAGGTTGAGGACTGAAACTGCTCTTTCGGTTGGTATTAGGTTGAGGAGTGAAACTGCTCTTTCGGTTAGTATTGGGTTGAGGACCGAAACTCTCCTTTCGGTTCCCTTCAGTCATCGGATCGAAATAACCCTTTCGGTTCCTTTCAGTCGAGGGACCGAAACTACCCTTTCGGTTCTTTGATTCCTCTTTAGACTTATGCATCCTTTCATTCCTGACATAGTGAGGATTTTGTGATCTCCAAAACTGTTTTCTTTCTGAGAGATTTTTCTTGTATCTCAGATTTCGTTGGTGTTTTCGATCAGCCACCTGTTTTGGATTTTTTTTTCTGAGAGATTTTTCTTCTATCTCCAAAACTCTTTTTGTGATCATTGGTATTTTCGATTAGCCATTTTCTTTGAAGCACGAGCCCAGTTTTCGCTCTTTATTGAAGAAGTTTCACTGGTAGTTAGCACCGATACGCCCAATGATGTTTTGGTGCTGCTTGTGCTTGGCACCTCATATCTTGCAGGATCATTTAGAGGTTCTAGCACATATCTACCTTTAACTCTCCATGAGGTCTTCTGAGATAGGCCTTTCATCTCTTCAGCGTTGTCTATTGGTGCTGACCAGAAGAACTCGTCACATCTGGCTGCATTTTCTTCTTCCACCACAGCTGTCAATTCTGCGGTTTGTTGTGGAGTGACACCTGGAACCGTGTAGACTTGATTTGGAGTGGTTTGAACCCTTTGATACACAATAGTTTTTGCTTTGAGAATTTTGGTCTTGTCTGTTGATGAGCGAGCGAACTCAACAGAGTTTTCAGAAATCAAATTTTTGCGAGTTTCAGGTTCGCTTTTGACAAATTCTGAACAGTCCACCAGATCCTCTACAAAGATTTCACTCAAATCATCATCCTCATTAAGTTCATATGCATTTTCAACATCAATTTTATTTTCTTAACTTAATTTGGCATTTAATGAGTCAAATTTCTATACAGTTTCGGTTCTTAACTTCAATTTATCATTCTCATCTGACAAATTTTTAAGCATGTCCTTGTGGTCTTTGGACTTTATGTAGGATTTAATTTTGTCAAGACCGATTTTATATGCAAGAGAGACATCGTCAGAAGATACAATGCTTTCACAGTTGTAGGCTTTAGCATCGATTTCATCCTCCTTTAACTCAAGGAAGGGTAAAATCATGCGATGTATCTTCTTTCCTATTTCACAATCAAGATGCAACTAAGTGATATTAAAATAAAGTCTTTTAGCTATCAAACAAAACACATTTCGTTGTTTTAGAAGTTTGAGATTGTCTCTTTGCAAAGAAATCGATTCATCCTTAGACCTAATCAACTCTTTCTCCTCCAGCTCTATCCACATCCTCCTTTCCTCAGTCTACGACGACATCCTGCTAATTTGATCAGTCAGGTTAGAATTTGTGACACGGGTTTGGGTAAGACTGCTACTTATGCTTGAAAATTTAGATTTTAACTTATTTAATTCCTTTTCATAGTTAGTAATAGGTATATTTAGAGAAGTAAGAATATTTTGTACCTTCTTGACCAACTCATCACATTCGTTGAGACACACCTTCGGTCACCATTAAACACCTTCCTGCAACAGTTTCTTCTTTCACCAGTATCGCCTTCCCATGAGTGGGTTTTCTGACTTCTTCATCCTCTGAATCTGTGGACCATGCTTCCACACCACCGAATTCATCACGGTTGCCAATATCCTATACAATCAAGGCATTCATAGTTTTATTGTTAGTAGCTGACTTTCTTTTCTTGATTTCCTCCAGTTGTCTCAAGAGGCTCGCTTCCTCATCATCATCATCATCTGTCTTTTCTTCCGTCTTTTTCAGCATACAATCTTTGGCAAAGTGATTCTTGCCTCCACAGTAATGGCAATCAAATCCTTAGTCTCCACTAGTTTTCACTTCTTTCTTGGAATCTTCTGATTTTGACCCTACCTTCGGTTCATCCTTAAGCTTTTCAACGCTGTAACTTCCCTGCCAGTTTCGGTTCTTATTGGCTAGGAACTTTCTTTTAATGAACTTTCGAGGATTAGACACCATCATGGCATACTCTTCACTGGTTAGATCATAATTGGCAAGATCCAATTCATCTTCTTCTTCAACAGAGCTTTTTCCTTTAGGAACAAGGGCTAACGAACCCAAACTAGAAACCACACTTGTTTCCTTAGTTAGTGCACTTTCATGGGATTTCAAAATTCCCACCAGTTTCGACAGAGAATACGATTTGAATTGTTCATGTGCTTTGACAGTGGATACAACAGCCATCCATTCAGATCTTAGACCGTTCTTGAAAGTAACCTTCTGTTTAATAACCTTCCTTTTGATCCCATGCTTTATCATCTTACTTAAGAGATGATTAAAGCGATCAAAATCCTGAACCAGTTTCTCATCAAGCTTCTGCTTGTACTCACCAAATTCAGAGAGCAAAAGAGTTTGAATCGAATGATCCAGATCTTCATCAGTGGAATACAATTCTTTTAACCTGTCCCACATCTCTTTAGCAGTAGCACAAGAGGTCACCAAACGGAACGTATCTGACTACAAAGCAAACCTAATCATCCTCAAGGCCTTGATGTTGCATTGAAACTTTTCCTTCTAGTCTTAAGGAATATCCTTTACATCATTCATAACCTGATTGTACTCCTTCTGAGTTTTGACAATGTTTGAGGTGCTTGAGTGAGTGAATGGGCCAACAATGATAGCTTCCCAGATTAAGTACCCACTATCCTCCAATCCAATCACATAATCATCAAAGTGATGCGTCCAAACTTCATAATCTTGAGTATACAAGATTGGAATCCTTGTGTCCAAACTTCATAATCTTGAGTATACAAGATTGGAATCCTTGTCGTAGAACCAATGCTGTTGGAGATGTTGATTGGATTGGTTTGAGAATCATCCATTGACATCGCAATGACGTTTGATCGATTACCTGTTTAAGATTAGACTTTTAATTTATCGTTAGAGTTAGATCGACGATTAATGAGATACGTCAATATTGAATGACGGCACAATTAATATCAATCAATGCGGAATAAAACCCTAATAACATCTTCGACAGAAGAGATGTGTATGAATTACACAGTCTCCTGCTCTGATAACAATTGATGAGAATAAAACTCAGATCGATTAGATCTTTCATAGGTAAAAGATAAAGATCAAACGAAAACAAATACAATAATATAATGAACACAAAATAGAATCAATGTTGTGCTTATGATTCAAATATAGTCACGCCTCAGCAGAGCTCGATGAAGAACTTCCACAGTAAAGGCGAGCTAGGGTTTACAAAACTGAATAAAGAAAAAAATAAAAGCGTTAACTTCAAAAGACTGCATGCATGTAGCTTAAATACTAAACCCTAGAACAAAACGTACATAGTTGGACAGGCCCAAACCGGCAACCAAAACTAGGCTAAAGACCGAGCCCATGACGCAACACTATTAGCCCAACACAACCAATTTCCAATAGAATATTTCCAACAAAATATTCTATTTAATTAAAAAAAATTCAGTTTTTTTATCAATACATTGAACTTATAATAATAAAATTAAATGCATTAACTTGTAAAAAAAAAACCCAATACATTACATTTATAATAATACAAATCCAATATATTAACCTATAAAAATATACACCAGTATATTACACATATAATAATACAAATTCAATAAAATAGCCTACAAAAATATAAATCTAATACATTTGCATATTCTAAATAAAATCCAATACCTTTACCTTTTAAAAAAAATCCAATAGTCCATTTCTTGTCTAGAATCGAAGAAAAAAATGACCTCCACTATTAGATCTGCACAAACAAATAGGCATTTTAGATAAAAAATTTGGTTTGCATATGAATTTAAGACATAGACTTTATTTTCAATCTTGTACTTAATCCAATAGCATTAAAAATGTAGACTTGACTGTTAACCAAGTAATGTTAACACTTACTTTGTATCCACTTATCACGGATGTGTGGTGAATCTTGTTTTTAACAAGATCATTTTCTCTTTGAAGTTTTATCAAAACAATAGGTTAACAAGCATTTTCCATCAGGATTCTAATACATTGGCCAAAACAAAAATGGATGGACTAGGAAACAATACCTTGAGTAACTATATACTAGTGCCATCTCCTACTTCTCTATCTTGAAGCTCAACCAATTCAACAATATTCTATATAACTCAACATATTTAATTTGAAAAAAGTAATAAGTAGCTATATATCAATGTAAAATAAAATAACAGAAATAATTTGACATGTCTTATATTGGCAGTTGGATGCTCAACATCTCTTGGAAGTCTTGGTGCTATGATCTGGGATTTAGGTAAAAAAATTAAAATCCAACACATAACCATAAACTATGTTTTTGGGTTGGCACTATGAACAAATTGAAACACCGGAATAAGTTGCTAATTGGTTTTCAGAGCATAATCAAGAGCCAAATCACAAATCTGTAACAAAAGTATTAAACTCAAAAATCTGAAACAAAAGTAACAAACCAACAATAACATTTATCAAACTCACAGATTCACAACAAGTATCATACAAATAAATGAAAATAGTGATTCACAGACACATTACAAGAATCTGAATAAAATCTGAAATCATAGACAAATAACAAGAAAGAATCAAGGTCACAGTGATTTTATCACCAGGGATCGACCGGAGGTGTGAGCGTCAGAGAAGAGTGGGCCGAAGGTATAGATATGATAGGCAGATGCTAGCGATAACTGATAGTTGATGGAAATCGGACACAAAGATGGTAATGAAGATGGTGGAGGAGGCAGAAGAGCAACATGAGAGACAGTCATCGTTGTTGATGCTGGAGGAGCAACGTGAGAAACAATAAAGCGAACTATAGGCGTGAGGTGAAAGAGAGCAACAATAATTTTGCTTTGATGGTGGTCTCAAGGAGAGTAAGTAGGGTTTCTTTATTCATTTATGTCTGAAGACCTGAAGGAGAGAAAAAGGAGAGAATATTGAGGATTAAGCTGTCAGTTGATTGGGAATGGAAAAGGCGCAATATTTCAATATTTTCACGAAAATTAAGCGATACGTATTTGACCGCTTTTTTTTTTTTTTTTTTTTTTTTTTTTTTTTTTTTATGGATTTTGTAGGTATTTCGTTGGAAATCTGATACTGTTTTCCGACAAAAGATTAAAAAAAAACAGAAATTCATTTTGTAAGATTCGAACACAAATTTATTTTATGTTGGTTTCATAAATCATAACTATTATTATTCTTAGAGTCATAAGTATAATTAATAAATATATAATTATTATTGTTACTTTACCATGAAAATTATATTATTCAAAATATAGTATTATTATTAGTTATGTCATTATAGAAATTTATTATTATTTGATTATTATTATATGTATAGGTCGTATATATACATTAAACCTTAAACACTAAACCGTAAACCTTATACAACACGCTTACATGTACAAATACATACATACATACAGACACAAACACACACACACACACACACACACATATATATATATATATATATATATACATATATCCTCAAATAGGTATCAAGGGTAATTTGGTGAGAATTGAGGGAATTCAATAAGTTCAGGGGTATGGTATAAAGCGTAATTTTGTCATAGCAACCACCATTAGTAAGTGTTGACATAATAGACCAATAGATAAACATATACATAACTCAAACATCCTTCCACATGAATGACATTTTTTTCTTCACCCATTGCATCATAAAAATATAGTTGTGAATGGAAACCGAAATAAGATAGAATTATCGATGAAACTAGTGAGCTTTACAAAGCCGAAATTTGATAGAATTACCTATGAAAGCATATAATGTAAAACGTAAGTTGTACGAAAAACTACCAAATCAAAAATATGGAGTTTTTTTTTTTTAACAAAAACGGTGTTGTTGAAAAAAAAAATTACTAAATAGGTATAGTTTTAAAAATATTTACCAAATCGGTGTTATTTCAAAATTTAATATATTTATAAAAAAAATTACAAACACCATTATAACTAACAATTTTTTAAAAACAATTAAAAAATTGAGAATCTAGAAAAGGGCATTAATAGGGCATTAATGAGAATCTTCCATGGGAATGAAACGCCTTCCTCATTAAAAGGGTAATGATGAGACTCTTCCAGAAATCCCTCAAAGTTTGGCTGCCATCGTCCTTCATAAACACATATAACTAGAAAGAAGTTGCATGCACAAAAGATATGTAAACTCTTGACAGGTGTTCTACAATGCATAACATATTCATCTTTGTAATACTAGCATCCTCATTCGCTTTGATAGCTCATTCATGTTTTACTACAAAGTGGGATGTTTCTGTTCAGAGTATTGTCTATGGTAATATTGTTGCGCATATCAAATCAGGAGATACTGATTTTGGGAATCATACCATTCCATTCAATGGAAATTACACCTGGTCTTTTTGTGCCAGGATAGATGGTCTCACTCTTTATTATGGCTACTTTTGGTGGGGTTCAAGATTTCAAAGCTTAGCTTTGTATGACAACCATATTCATGACATATGTTATCGAGGAGAATCAGGTATTGCACATTGTTATTGGTTAGTAACACCTGATGGATTCTATGTATCTGGGGATCCATATCAAGGTGGGGCTGATCCACATGCAGTGTTTATAAAACAATGGTCTTAAAATATTTGTCATGTTTTTTGCTTTTGTAGCTTGATATTTACATAAACAAAAACTTGGTTGATGACATTAGTAGGTGTTTACTTTTCTAGTTAGCAAACGTTTCTAGGGATGTTTTATTCCTCACATTTTATCAATATCAAATTCACAAGTTCTACCAATCGATCTATATGCAACGTACATTCGCCTTGTACAATTAACATAAACTCAACCTTGCAACTAAAAACATTTTGTAACGACATGTCACATTGGTAGCTTAAGAGATCAAAATCCACTAGTCAACAATAACTTAATTTTTAAGACCCATGGATACCTAAAAGGGATGAATAAAATGGAGACCCAAATTAGGCATGTGTCACACCCCAAAACCGAGAACGGCGGAATACGTTCTGGGGTGGAGGACGTCACGTACAGTATCATAACAATGCATAATAGTAAAAACAAGCAACAACATCCATTGCATTAATATCATAAATATAATACAAGCATATTATGTACAGTTTGATAGACACCAAAAATATAAACAAAATAAAAGATGAGTCTGGTATGTGCTCCATCTTCTCAAAAGTTGCATCAGTACCTGCCTATTGTTGACCGGAGAATACAAGTTATTTTGAAAATGAGTATCAACACAAAGCTGGTGAGTTCATAAGTATTTAGTGTCATTGCTTGTATAAAAGTGTTTTCAATTATGTATTATAATAGCTGTCATCAATGTTTGAAAATAGTATGATACCTAGAAAATCCTATATTTTTCCAGTAAAAGTAGTCTTCTACCAAGACCCGGTTATCTGTATGTTTGATCCTTTGAAAATGTAAAAAGTTTTCCCAGTGAAACTATCCGTATGAAAATATAGTTTTTAAACTTCATTCATGTAAAGTAATTAGGAAAAATAATGATTTACCCGAGCAGTGTCACTGCCGGCTGAATGTAATAAAATTTCAGGTTCCAAGTAGTATTAAATGTACAATACACCTTGGGCAGTCTGTTTCGCCTTTAATTCTTAATGTGTTAATTAAAGGTCCGAATGTGAACTCGTATGTAACCATGCTGATTGACGATCGAATAACTGATGACCGTCCAGGTCACACGTAGTATGGTGACATTTGTCACCCTTGGGCCTAGACGGCTCAGACTGTAGCTAGCAGTCGGGATGTGGAAGTGTCTGTCCCGTATAGATCTATACACAAAATGCCCGCTCTCCCTCCAGGAGACTCTGGTTACACGGTGATAACACAGTGAAGTGTTGTATCGCGAAATAGTATGTCATATTCTGTTTTAGTATATTCTCTTGTATTAGTGTATAATGTACTTCTTGGTATAATGTATTGAGTGTTCTCTTGTATAGTATATAGTACCCTTGTTGTATAGTATTAATCGTGTATCAACTCGTAACAGTACTAACTATAGTATGTATCATGGTAATAATAGTAACGAGTGGAAATCCTTAACTATACCTATTACAGCTAAATAGAAGTGTTAGTTGCGTGCCTTTGGTACACAAAGGTATTGAACTTGAAATGAAGGCTTTTATATCCAACACAAATATATATAATATATAACTAAGAAATCAACGACAGTCAGACAGATAATAAAGTACCCTAAGTCCACAATCAAACAAGAATAGGAAGTAAGGTGAGCTATCAGTCCTAAGTCCTTCAAGTCTTACTTATATAAATATATTGATGTAAATATGGTTTAGGAAACAAAGAAGGTTTGAAAAAGTTTGGAAAATGTTTTTTTTATTGAAACTTTTACGTGGAAAATGAGTTAAATAAACATTTAGAACAGTTTTGTTGTCAAAGCAATTCAAAATATAGAAAATCCTTTTTAGTTGTAAGCTATAAATCACATGTGATTGATACTATAGCATGTTGGATTCAACTTGTATTCCCCCCCCCCCCCCCCCCCACACACACAAAAGCATTCAAAAATGTTTGAAAGGTTAATTAAGGGGTATGAACTCACAGTTTAACGTAGGATTTGAGTGTGCGATCGATATGAGTGTTGAATGTCAACGGATGCTCTAAACACAAGAGGTCCCTATTAATCATATGGTGACACATATATGAGTTAGAGCTAGGGTGTTTCATGACTAAACATGATGGGAAATCACCCTAAAGACTTGGATTCATTAGGATTAAGTGTCCCACGTTTCGTACTTAGTGATTCTTACAAGTTTAAGGCCAAATATGGGTACTAAAGTGGGTGTACGACCATAAAAGTGAGTGTGCGGCTAGGGAATACGACCATACTTGTGTGTGAGGCTGCACACCGGAGTGTGCGGCCGTACAGGGTGTATGTGTGGCCGTACACAGGAGTGTGCGGCCGTACACAGGAGTGTGCGTCCGTACACTCCTATTTTGAGCCCAAAATGTCGATTGTGAGGGGTTGCATGTGTTAAACTAAGTCTCAGTCCGATAATAGAGGCCATACCCTCACTTTGGAGGATGTTTTGAGTGTGTGCGGCCACCTGATGAAGGTGTGCGGCCGCACTCCTTCAAGGGGTGAAGAACACGAAGAACACTATGAGTTTTAAGCATAGATTCAAGTGTTTTACCTCTATAACAAGCTGAAAGATGATGTTTTTCACGTTTTGGAGACCTTCGAAGTGTTCTTGGATGATGTTTCTAGAGAGAGATAGTAGAGAAAGAGAAGGTGAAGCAAAAAGTGAATGGAAGGGGGGTCCTCTACTATATATAGGGTTGGGTGTGAGGCTGGAAAGGGTTTGTGGTTGGGTGTGTGGCTGGTTGGCCGCACACTCTAGTGTGCGGCCGCACACACCTCTCTTGGTGTGTTTGGCTTGATTTTGCAATGCAACACCCTTCCTAACCCTTCTTAAGGCCCATATTTAAGATATACTAAGCGTAAAGCACTCATCCGGACCCAAAATTCTGCTAAAAGATGCTATATTCAAGTGAAATATGGGTATATGGATTGATTGTACAGTGTAAAAGTGTCGGGTTGTCACATCCTCCCCCCGTTAGAGGGAATTTCGTCCCGAAATTAGAGTTCAAGCAGCCAAGTTAGTACAAATAACTAAGTAAAAAGATGGAGATATTTAAGTTTCATCTGATCCTCACATTCCCAAGTGAAATTCGGTCCTCGTTTGGCGTTCCAGCGAACCTTCACTATAGGAATGCGGCTTTGTTTCGTTCGTTTGACCTCTCGATCCATAATCTCCACCGGTTCTTCCACAAAGTTGAGGCTCTCATGGATCTTGATCTCGTCGAGTGGGATTATAAGAGTCTCGTCGGATAGACACTTTTTCAAGTTTGAGACGTGGAATGTAGGATGTATGTTACTAAGCTCTCGAGGTAGATTTAGTTTGTAAGCTACAGGGCCAATTCTAGCGTGGATCTCGAAAGGCCCTATGTATCTTGGATTTAGCTTTCCACGCTTTCCAAAGTGTATCATGCCTTTCCACGATGAGACTTTCAAAAGGACTCGGTCTCCCACCTGGAACTCCAAGGGTTTTCTTCGTTTGTCTGCGTAGCTTTTCTGTCGGTCTCTAGCGGCTTTCAATCTTTCACGAATCTGAATGATCTTCTCGGTTGTTTCTCGAATGATCTCGGGACCTGTGAGAGTGCTGTCAGGAACTCGTACTTTACCTAACTGAGTGTCACCCACCTCAACCCAGCACAAAGGGGATCTGCACTTTCGGCCGTAGATGGCTTCAAATGGAGTTGCCTTGATGCTCGTGTGGTAACTATTCTTGTAGGAAAACTCGACAAGGGGTAAGTGGGTATCCCATGCCTTACCAAAGTCGATCATACAGGCTCGCAGCATATCTTCCAGAGTTTGGATAGTCCTCTCACTTTGTCCATCGGTCTGCGGATGGTAGGCTGTACACATGTCCAACCTTGTTCCTAAGACACTTTGTAGTGATTGCCAGAATCTCGAAGTGAACCTACTATCCCTATCGGAGATAATAGATATAGGAACACCATGTAGTCGAACAATCTCTTGGATGTAGATTCGTGTGAGTCTTTCCATCTTGAAAGTTTCTTTGATTGGTAGGAAGTGGGCAGATTTCGTCAATCGATCGACAATTAACCAAATGGTATGATACCCACTCGGAGATTTGGGTAATTTGGTAATGAAATCCATAAAAATCATCTCCCATTTCCACTCAGGTATCTCAGGCTGTTGGAGCAGACCTGAGGGTTTCTGATATTCGACCTTCACCTTGGCACAAGTCAGACACTTGCCCACGAAGGTAGCGGTCTCGACTTTCATGTTTGGCCACCAATATAACTTCTTGAGATCAAGGTACTGTTGGATTAGTGTCTAAGTCCATAACTATTTTGGTATGTACTTGACCCGATGGTGCATGGTCCTTTTGGGTTGCCTTCACCAAAGCAACTTAATAGGATGAATTATGGAGAGAAAGGATTAATATGATTTATTAATATATTATGAGAATAATATATTAAAGAAGAAATCATATTGTTTAATTAATATTAGTCAATAATTAATTGGTAATTAGTTTTGTGACTAAAAGAGATTAATTAAACTTAAGGGACTGGAATTGTAATTATAAGATAATTGCAATTGGGCCATGGATTGCCTTATATTAAGGAGTGGACGAATTCTTTGGGGAAACCCATGAGGAAATCGTCCAAGGCCTTAAGGAAAAGGGTCCATGGGTTGCTTAGGGCTTAAGCATCCAAATTAGGGTTTCCTTGTTAGATAACCCTAATAGTCTCACAATATATAGTACCCTTATGACCCAAAAACGTGGCTAACCATCCTTCTAGGGTTTCACACATTTTAGGGCAGCCTCCATCCTCTTTCCTCTTCATCCTCTTGCTTTTGGTGTTTCTGAACCATTAGAGGAGTGGCATTTGTGACTCTAAGCTTTCTAAAGTCAATATAAGGAGGAATTGGGATTGTTATTGCTACATAACAATCAAGGTAATATCTTAAACGCATTCTCATGTTAATATGATTACTTGTATGCTAGAATTAGGGTTTATAGTCTTGGATAACTTGCATGTACAATAGAGAAACCTAGATCCAAGCATTAGGGTTTGTATGAGCACATAGGATGTTCTTATGACCAAAAACCATCAGTGGTATCAGAGCCTAGATTGGTTTCTATTGTATTGATGCCTTGTATGTTGAAAAAAATTCGTTTTTTGTGGTTCTGCTTGCTGAACTCGCCGAGTCTCTAGATGAACTCGCCGAGTCCATGCCTGACTCGACGAGTCGGCTGGTCAGAATGAGGGAAAACCGGGATTTCTTGCTGTTTTTGCTTGAGGATACTTGCTTTATCATATTAGATCAATATAAATCTGATTTTTTTGATATAAATGACTATATTCTTGATCTAATTGAAGATATTTATAAATTAATAAAATATTTGTTTCCTTATATGATAATTGATTAATTATTTTGATTAAATTGGTAAATTGTTTTGCAAGAAATCATTAAATAAATCAAATATGGATAATTATGTGATTAATTAAGATTATTTGTTATTTGATCCTTGTGTTATGAAAAGTTTCACATTTTCCCCTTTAGGATTTATAGTTTAAATTTGAACTCAAAAGTTTTGTTGTTTTGAAATTTAAATAGTTGAAACCCTAATTTTTGAAAAAGTTTTCAAAACTTGCCCTCAAGTTTTGGAATTTAAATTTTGATTAATTGTTTAATTTTGATGTATATTTAAATTCTAAACCCTAATATTTTGAAATGTTTCAAAACTTACCCTCAAGTTTTGGAATTTAAAAGTTGATTAAAAGTTTAATTAGGAATGTTAAATTCTAAAACCCTAGTATTGTTTTGAAAAGTTCAAATCACTCCCTTATGGTTTTATTAATTAATTAAGGTGTATAATTAAAAGAGGTTTAATAAATCCATAATAGTTTTGGTTTACAATTTAATTGAATTAAAAGTATAATTGTTAAATTTGACCACATAGTGTTTTAAAAAGTGTAAAATACACCCTATACTATATATAACATTAAAAGTCTAACATTATATATATATATATATATATATATATATATATATATATATATATATATATATATATATATGTATGAGTAAAAGTCATTCTTACCGTTAGTAGGCCTCATTCACGAAGCTGGTCTATAAGGGGTGTTTGAGGAAATTGTCTATAAAATGGCGATTGAATGGGTATCCACTCTTACCCACCGCACTCTTGACTAGTGGAGGGTCGTTAGCCGAACGGGTAGGATAGGACAAAACCTTCCATTATAAGTATAGTGAAGTATAAAAGTAACTAAATGTTTTTCAAATTCCCAATCTTAGTTACTTAGGCAAAGTGAATTGATACAATTCCATGAAATTACACTTTGTGCCCTTGCGAAGACGTTAATGGAGCGTGTGTGATTTACCGGCACACTAAATGGTTCTAAGAAAAGGTAGCAAAGGGTGAATCAATGTTTGTCATAGTTCGGTGGAGCTTGTGTGGTTTACCGGCACATCGAATAGGTGACTGTAACATGTGGGGGCACCATGTAGTTTCCATGGTTATTCACACCCACTTTGTGATCCTCGGCATCCCAGTCACAAACAAGAGGGGCATATCGAGATTTAAACATGCCATTGAAATGTTCAATGAATCTCATAGGATCTAGGAGTTTTCATAGATTTAAAACTTAAATTTCTTTTTCGCTTTTTCATGGTGGAAATTAGTGAATCGTCATTCACTTACCTTCAAATGTTATGCAATTTGGGTTACGGCATCCCTCTCCCGAGTTGTAGAATATTGTGTTGGGTCCTAGCCTTAGTATCTCATTTGGGTGATTTACTAAGGACTCAATCAATCAACTAACTTGAATTTGTTTCTCCCGTTTTGTAGATGTCTAAGTTCGACAACTATGGTCTTCCCAAATCCCGTGGAACAAGCATTCCACATGAAGATGGTATTTCACGATTCGATCGAGGAACAAGAAATCATGCTTCACTTCCTCCACCTCCTCCAATTGTTCTCCCTAACCCACAAGATCGAAGAATTGAAAGGTTCAATATCACTAAAGCCCTATTGGAAATGAAACATGAAAATGTTAAACCCGTGTGTGCCCACATTCTAGGAATAAAATCACACATCGATAGGTTGATTATGTTGGGTGTGTCATTCCCCGATAAGTTGGCTGTGAACTGGGTTCTTCAGTCACTTCCTGAATCATATAATGAGTTCAAAAGAAAGTATTATGTGATGGATCATGACGATAACATCATTGACCTAACTTACATGCTGATTGCTGCTGAATCAGAAATGATTTGGCGAAGCAATGGAGCATATTTGTTGGGAGAGTCAACCAACCATGCTTTTGAGGATGTTCTAGGAGAAGCGACCTGCATTTGCTGCTATAACAACCCGAAATTCATATCCCTAAATGTAACCCTTTTCGCGACTCGTTCCAATCATCCAATCGCCGTTTCCGATTTCGTTTCCGATTTCGGCATTTTATTAAGTCATTATTGAATATTTTATTTTAGGACTTAATAAGTGTATTAATACCCTTAGAACTCATTCTAACATCACATATTAATGATTGGAACATTTCTAGAATCAACCATATCGGGTAACGGCAAATTGGCCAGGTGCGATAAAAAGCCCCGTCTAAAGCCGGTATCAGGTAAAATTTCATCGTGTCCAAATCCCAAACACTATTTAAAGTGTTCTAAGACTTCATTTGAAGCTTTTTCTTCATTCTACAACTATCACCCCAACCTCTCTCCTCAAACTAGAATTAAAGGTCCAAATCTCAAGTTTAGGGCTTCAAATCTTTGAGGTAACTTCCCTATCATGCTATACAACCTCTTTAGCCTTCAAATTCGAGTATAATCTATGGATTAGGACCATTATCATGTGTTTACGGGCCTAGAACTATACTAGGCCGTAAACTCATATAAATGGGGTTTTCGGAGCAACAAAACCCTTCCAAACCATAATTACACTTTAGATATGGCTAAATGACTTTATGGAATGAGCTTAGAATGCCTTGAAACATGATTTAGAGCCTTGTTTAAGAGTTTATGGCCTTGGAAGGTGTCTAGGCCGTAAACACTAATTTAGAGGGTTTTTAAGCCCTTAAACCCTTCCATGGCTCAAACAAGACTTAGATATGACTTTTAGAATATTGGTTATGGATCTAGAACACTTCAAACATGGATTTTGAGGGTTTTGTATGAGTTTACAGCCAAGGCATGTGCTTGGGCCGTAAACTCCTCAAACATGGGTGTAAACTCACTTCTAAGGTGTTAGAAAGCCATCCAACATCACCAAAAGCCTTGGAATAAATCATAGGACCAACCAAAAATAGTATAAGGGCTTTAAACACATCAAAACCTCACATATGAGAGTTTACGGCCATAGAACATGCCCCATGGCCGTAAACTCCTAAAAGTGTGTCAAATGGTGCCACAAATTCTTTTCTAGGCTTGTAGGAATTTTTAGAATCACATGTGATTAATTTTGGGACCTTAAAAACACTTATTCAAGGAGATATGAGAGTTTACGGCCATAGGCCCCATGCTAAGGCCGTAAATCCCTTAAGTGTTGTATTTGGTGATTTTAATTCATTCCAAGCCTTAGGTAAAATTATTCCAAACATTTCCAAGTGTCAATAGCTATTTGTGACCCTTTAAGCACCATAAACCACCCCACCATGAGTTTATGGCCGTAAACTCATGGGGAATGGGTGTTTAGGCCGTAAACTTCATTAGGGAGTTTACTCTTGGGGAGTAAACTCAAATCCCAAGTCCCTTGCTTCAATTCCCGTCCGTAGATGTCACCCGGGTCACTCCAAACACCCGTTTTGAGGTGTTTTCGTTCGTTGGAGTGTAATATCGTCTCTAATTAGAGTTTATAAATATAATTAGATATATTTGTATGCCATTTCATATTACATAGGAACCTCGCGTGTTATCAGGCCTCGATTCGACGTTTAGCACCTGAAATCGACACATTTCCGCGTCCGGTGAGTTCATACCCCTACCTTTTTTCCGTGTTTTTCACTGTTTTCACTGTTTTTCAGGGGGGAATACAAGCAAAAGTACAAATATATTTTGTACTTAAACTGAATTTCAATTTAATGGTTTATTTACTAAATGTCTTAATTGTGATAACTGATGTTTTGAACTGCAGGTTAAATACAGATTTCTTTTAAATATTGTAAATTATATGTTCTTTTGTAAAAGAAATCATACTAATCATAATTAAGTACAAATACGAATAACGAATATAACTAATAGGATAGAACGAATGAGAATATGAATATAACTAAGTACGAATACGAATAACGAATATAATTAATAGGATAGAACGAATGCGAATACGAATATAACTAAGTACGAATACGAATAACAAATATAACTAACAGGATAGAATGAATGCGAATACGAATATAACTAAGTACGAATACGAATAACGAATATAACTAATATGATAGAACGAATACGAATAACGAATATAATTAACAGGATGGAACGAATACGAATAGGCTTAGGACTACGAATGCGAAATAGCGCCTTTGGATGACAGCAAGACTTCGAATATACAGCTAGTGTACGCCTTGAACGTCACCAGAGTTCCAAATACGAAAGTACACCTCTGGACCTCTACTGAGTTTCGATTACATCTGCCTCAGAATGTCGACAGAGATACGAAAATACAACTAATGTACTCTTTTGGAATCCACCAGAATAATCGAAAATACTGTAATGTACGTTTCTGGTGAATCCAAATATACGAAAATACAACTAAGTTTGTAGGTTATAGTCATACGAATGTAGTATATCTAGGAGTTTAGAATATTTAACTAATACTACACATATGGTAAGTACTAATACTTTGAAATCAAACCTAAGAACCAAACAACTCAACACATAGGAAAATATGGGATTTTCCTGGGATAACATAACAACTAGTAACGAACTTAGAATCAAATAGCCAATTCAATACATAGGAAAATATGGGATTTTCCTGGATAGCATAACAAAACATAAGTGAATAAAGTAACAAACGAATAACTAAAACTATAAGGAAAATATGGGATTTTCCTAGAATAACACAACAAACTGTTTTTGAAACTGTAACAAAAGATAACTAAACCATTTTATAAGAAAATATGGGATTTTCTTGAACAATAACTATTTCAGAAAGTAAAGGAAACTCTTTCTTTTCAAAACTAAACCGTTTATGAACTCACCAGCTTTATGCTGATTTTCAAACTGCTTGTATTCTCAGGTCAGCGTTAGGCAGCTACCCAGCGATATCTTTTGGCAAAGACTGAGTGCATAGAAGATTCGTCTCATTTTGTTCATACATACTATGTATCACTTGTACAACTTTTCTTTTAAACAGATGTAAACAATATTATGTAATGTAATGTTTTTTGATTACTGCTTTACTATGTGCATTGGATTTGATACGCAACGTGGAGTCAACCCCGAAAATGTTTCCGCCTTTGGTTTTCAGGGTGTGACAGTTGCCAAGAGAAAGGGCGTTGGATAGAAGTCTGCCCTAAGAGCCTGAAGATTCCAAAGATGGCAGAGTCAAAGAGTATGGTTGTGCTTCAGGTAAAATCCACTATCTAACTCGGTTAAGCTCCTATTCATTGATTCTTGATACATGATGTGATAAGATTGCATTTGAATGTTTTGCAGGATCGGTGAAAAGAAAGGAAGCTTGGTAAGAGAGCAAGATGAATCTAATCACAAATAAATGGATCTCGATCGCATGGACTTGAAGATTAGATTTTGAGCTTAGATAGTTATGATAGAGTTGTTAGAAATTTTCTTTTTGAATATATAGTTTTCAGTTGATTTTGCATTGTAAGGACAAATGTTTTCCGCTGCTTTTATAAATAAAATAAATTTTGATTTGACTTATTTATTTATTTGTTTATTTCCTTGCAATGAAATCATTATGAAAATTGATGTTTGCATATTTCTACAACAAATGGATATGATTCTTATTTATGGTGTTTATGGAAAAGTCGGGAATTTACCAAATAGGGAGAGTTTCTCATCGCCCAAGTTTCAATTGGACAGAAATTTGGAATCACGCAACTTGGTTGCATGATGAATGAGAAATTTCATATTTGGAAATTAGACTAATTCATTGACAAAGTGTTAAGTGAAGGACTAGGAGATCGAGTACACAAAGTTGTGTGTTGATCAAAGTCCACCATAAGAGTAACAAAGATATTCGTCATGTTTTACTAAAGGTTTAGTAAATATGATTATACTAACAAGATTAAGTGTAATTCGGAATTGATTAAAAAGGTTTAAATCAATAGCAAAACGAATAAGAAGAATCAAGTAAGCCGAAAGATAAAAGTTTCTCCATTCTAAGAAGAAGGGAGAGTATCTTTTATGCTTTATGATAGGTCTTAATGATTAAGAACCATATCTCAATTGATCCTCTAAGAGAGTCTTAGTACAATTGCATGTCTAAGAAGAGGATTCAAGAATTGAAGAAATGGTTAAATCAAGAAGTCAATCATAGTTCGTTCCAAAACAAGTCTTAGGTTAAGATTGTGACATTGAGTGAAAAGTATTAAGAAGGTTTGTAACATTCATCAAATGTGGAAAGTTGTGATGTCTTGGACAAGACAAAGACCAACTAGGACCAATTTATGAAGAGTTTTGATAAAAGCTACAGTAACTCTTGAATAGTTTTTTGTCAAGAAATGTTTTGACAAGAGAATCTTATATGTCAAGGAGTCAGTGGGAGTCTTAATGGTCTTGAAAGGTTTCAAGAACAAATCAAATAAACCTTATTATTCATCACTAGCACACGAGTTGAGGTTTACAACCTATCGTGTTGACATTATTTTGTTTCTGTTCCAATTGAGTTAATTATGCATATGAGTCCTATGAGTTCTCATTTAAATGTATAAAAGGCATGGACCTTGATCAATGAAAAGTAAATTGATAGAAAAGGTGAGCTGCTTAACTACTTGGAAGACATGGTGGGCAGTTGTGCTACCATAAGGCTAGAAATCAAGATTAAGAAAGTTCGATCCATATGAGTTTGAATTTGTCGTAAACCTTGGTTTTGACAAATTCACATGGATAGGAACACATACACCATTAAAATCTAAGTGTCATAAGATTCCGTCCTTCACGAAAATGACTATGAGGAAATACTTTCACTAAGAAAGGTTTTTTTAGAAGATAGTAATTGTGAAATTGTATTCTCGAATTCGATTATGGTTTAAGACACACATATGAACTATCTAAGGCAAAGGTGTATAAGTTCAAGAAGCCTTGATAAAAGATTATCAAAGCACTAAGTATTAGAAACATGAACTTAAGAGATTCAATAAGCATTGTTTTTCTAAAAGTTAAGCTGTTTCTGAATACATGTCAAAGCTAGTGGGAGCATAAGTGTTATATTTATAATAATCATCATGATAGTGGGAGCATAAATGTTATGATTGTATGATTATTAAGGAACGTATTGCAAGTTGGCAATATTAATTATAGAAAACAAGAGTTATACCTTGCAAAGTCGTAAGGGTTGTAAAGTTGTTTTGCTATAATTAAGGGAGAGAATATTATGCTTCATTTCAAATCTAAAGGCTTAGGTTGTGGAATGTTAATAACTTAGTCAGATAAACATAATGTGTTCTCAAAATTTCAATTATGATTACTGCATTCCTCTTCACAATTCGAATTTTGAGAACATAGCAAATAAAACATTATGGCAGAAGATTGATGAAGTATCAAATCTTTATGTAAGACATTTTGCATCGTGTCCCATACGCTTCGGGTATTGGATCGATTGCAAATGCTATAATATTTGACCATTCTAAAATTTTCCAAA
This sequence comes from Lactuca sativa, assembly GCF_002870075.4. Taxonomy (NCBI): domain Eukaryota; kingdom Viridiplantae; phylum Streptophyta; class Magnoliopsida; order Asterales; family Asteraceae; genus Lactuca; species Lactuca sativa. Next base: position 120,184,942 of record NC_056625.2, on the reverse strand, counting down.
TGTCTAGCGCATTTAGAAGGAAAAAGGATAATAATTGGTTTTGACTAAAATAATTAAACAACTATCAAAGGACAATCCAAAGTTCGCCGAGGATTGGTCGCTTGTGAGTAGTTGAAAGTATAGTATTGGAAAATATGGAAATGTTTCCATATTGAATGGACCATATCGACATTATTACGAATAGATAAGATTCTATTAAGAATGAGTTGTCATATGGAAAATATGGAAATGTGTCCATATTAGGAATTGAATATTGAAAATCTATGACTAGCTTAGAAACTTTTATGCAAAAGGATGTTCAAAGGAATGTACTTTGAGTGAGAGACATCATATCTAAGGAATTGTATTGTAACAATCTCCAATAGAGGACTTTGTAATATAATTGGCAATAGTCTTTGTGACTTTAGTGCAGTGACATTATGAAAGGATCATTGCATAAAATGTTAGAATCTAATATATTCTATAAGTGGCAAGAATTTGATATTCTTTTACTTATAGAAAGGTATTAGGAGTTGTGAAATGAGAATGATTGGAAATGTGTTCAATTTGATCTATTTCACAAAGTAAGAACCATAGGTAAACATTGTGTGCATGCTAGGAGCATGGGACAAGTGTTGTAATTCAAGTAAGAAGTTGATTACCCGAAACGACAAATAATGAGTAATCGATATGGTGATAAATAAAATGAGTTTTATTTATACTCAAAGGTTTGAGGCCATATGGGATTAGTATTATTCTTGTGTTTCACTTTGCATGTGTTGACTTCCTGAATAATTTAATTGGTTTAGAACAATCAAATTATTCGAACGGGCCACAGTCGGTCATATGTTGGAAGTAGGTATGAATAAAGACTGTCGTTAATTGGTGTGTGGATTGTCTAAAGAGCATTAGACATAAGCAAATGTTTGCTGCAACGTTCATGAGTGCTTATGAATATGATTTGAGCATTGGATTAAACCCACGCTCGCTTGGATCACTCCATGGATTGTGTCACGAGTGATTGGTGAGACAATAACATCTTATATTCTTGAAACCGAGATGTGTGAGTTGTATCTTGCAAATCGGTTGCACATTGCTAATATGTAAACGCACCAGTAACTTCGTGTCATAAAACATATTGTTGTGTGTGATTCGGTGAGTAAGTGCAAGCAATCATTGTATCAAAGTTTATCCGTTCCTTTTAATCAAAGTAGGATAAAAGCGATATCTTTGGGCCCCTCGATGATTTAGTGATGACAAACGTAAATGCTCGGCCGGGCTAGGGCTAATTTGATTTGTTCAATTAGTCAGTCGTCATAAATCGGAAGTCGAGAAATAGTACAAATAGAATGATTAGAAATCATGTCTCATACAATATCTAGAATGGAGGAATATATGATCCGTTATCTAAAGGACACGCCTATCTAATAGGATCAGAGTTGACAGCGGCTTTGGAAAGCTACGATTGCAGATCAGGATCTGAAGTCATACACATAATAGTTATTAGACTTATCCAAGTGGAAGACTGTTGGATTAGTTTCTAAGTCCATAACTATTTTGGTATGTACTTGACCTGATGGTTCATGGTCCTTTTAAGTTGCCTTCACCAAAGCAACTTGATAGGATGAATTATGGAGAGAAAGGATTAAATATGATTTATTAATATATTATAAGAATAATATATTAAAGAAGATATCATATTGTTTAATTAATATTAGTCAATAATTAATTGGTAATTAGTTTTGTGACTAAAAGAGATTAATTAAACTTAAGGGATTGGAATTGTAATTATAAGATAATTGCAATTGGGCCATGGATTGCCTTATATTAATGAGTGGATGAATTCTATGAGGAAATCGTCCAAGGCCTTAAGGAAAGGGTCCATGGGTTGCTTAGGGATTAAGCATCCAAATTAGGGTTTCCTTGTTAGATAACCCTATTAGTCTCACTATATATATTACCCTTATGACCCAAAAACGTGGCTAAGCATCCTTCTAGGGTTTCACACGTTTTAGGGCAGCCTCCATCCTCTCTCCTCTTCATCCTATTGCTTTTGGTGTTTGTGAACCATTAGAGGAGTGACATTTGTGACTCTAAGCTTTCTAAAGTCAATATAAGGAGGAATTGGGATTGTTATTGTTACATAACAATCAAGGTAATATCTTAAACCCATTCTCATGTTAATACGATTACTTGTATACTAGAATTACGGTTTATAGTCTTGGATAACTTGCATGTACAATAGAGAAACCTAGCTGCAAACATTAGGGTTTGTATGAGCACATAGGATGTTCTTATAGCCAAAACCCATCAGGTACATCTTATCCAAACCTGGGTGAATGGAGTACTTGGTCTTGTGAGCTTCGTTCATGACAACCTCCCGGTAACCACCGAACTTTGGGGTCCAAATCCGGTCCATGAAACAATAAACTCCGTCTCCTTTGATCTCAAGATTCTTATCCACTCCCCTCAAGGCTTCGTTCAACACGTTCTCTGGTTTTAGGGCTTCCATTTGGGCTTCTCGAACTTGTGTGGATAAGTGAGAATGGATGGTCATTGTCAGTGATTTGACCCTTTGACCAGAATATTCTTTCCGACTTAGGGCGTCTGCTACTCCATCGGCTTTACCCGGGTGATAACGAATTTCACATTCATAATCATTGAGTAGCTCGACCCATCGTCGATGCCTCATATTAAGCTCCTTCTAGTTGAGTATGTGTTGGGGGCTTTTGTGATCGGTGTATATCGTGCTCTTCGTACCGTACAGATAGTGCGTCCAGATCTTTAGAGCGAACAAAACCGCTCCTAATTCAAGATCATGTGTGGTGTAGTGGACCTCGTGTGTCTTTAGCTGCCTTGAGGCATAGGCGATGACCTTACCTCGTTGCATCAGGACACAACCGAGCCCCTGATTGGACGCATCGCAGTAAACCACAAAATCATATGTCCCCTCGGGAAAGGATAGTATCGGTGCAGTGCATAAGGCTCGTTTCAGGGTCTGGAATGCCTTCTCCTGTTTCTCTCCCCAGTCAAAGGCCACACCCTTCTGGGTCAATGTTGTAAGGGGTTTCACGATTCGAGAGAAGTTATGAATGAATTTGCGGTAGTAGCCAGCAAGGCCTAGAAATTGACGAATTTTTGTAGGCGTCTTTGGTGCTGACCAGTTCTCAATAGCCTTAATCTTGGATGGGTCCACGTGGATTCCTTCCTCGCTATCCACGTGTCCTAAGAATTCAACTCTTCGGATCCAGAATTCGCACTTAGAGAACTTCGCATATAACTTCTCTGATCGTAGGGTTTCCAGGACTCGTCGAAGATAATCGCTATGTTCCTACTTACTCTGAGAGTAGACAAGTATGTCATCAATGAAGACGATGACGAACTGATCCAAGTAAGGACAACACACTCTGTTCATCAAGTCCATGAAGATTGCGGGTGCATTGGTCAGTCCGAACGGCATCACAACGAACTCATAATGTCCGTAACGAGTTCGGAAGGCTGTTTTCGGGACATCATTCTGAAGCACTCGTAACTGGTGATACCCGGACCTAATATCAATCTTGGAAAAGTAACTCGCCCCTTGCAGTTGGTCGAATAGGTCGTCTATACGAGGAAGGGGGTAGCGATTTTTGACCATCAGCTTGTTGAGTTCTCTATAATCAATGCACATACGGAACGATCCGTCCTTCTTCTTTACGAACAAGACCGGTGCTCCACAGGGTGAGAAGTGTGGTCTTATGAAGCCCTTGCTGAGTAGCTCGTTAAGTTTACCGGACAGTTCTTGCATCTCAGCAGGCGCTAGATGATAGGGAGATTTGGCTATGGGGGTAGCTTCTGGAATTAAGTCAATCCTGAACTCGACCTGGCGTTGGGGAGGTAAACCTGGTAGCTCTTCTGGAAAAAGGTCAGGGAAATCGCATACTACAAGGAAGTCTTTTAGATTTTTCGCTTTCTGGCTCTGTCAACAACGTGTGCAAGGAACGCATGATATTCTTTACGTAAGTACTTCTGGGATTGAATGCCTGTGATGACGCGAAGGCTCGAACTGGGTTTGTATCCGTAGATTAACAGAGTTTCGTTATCTGGTAGATTTAGACGGATCGCCTTGTCGAAGCACAGGATATCGGTACGATGGAGACTCAACCAGTCAATGCCCACTATGAAATCAAAACTCTTGATCGATACTGGTATGAGGTCGATTGGGAACGAATGATTATCTAGCGTGAGGGTATAACCTATGTAGATCTCGTTACAACTCTCTGTCTTTCCGTTAGCCATTTCGACGACGAATGTTTCTTTTAGTGGTGCGGGGATTGCTTAAGTAATTGTTTAAAGTTATGGTTTACAAAACTTCTTTCTGCTCCACTATCGAATAGGATACAAGCATAAGAGTTATCGAGAAGGAACGTACCCGTGACTACTGTGGGGTCTGCTACTGCTTCGTTGTGGCCAATAGCAAGTAGTCTCCTTGCTCCTCCCATAGCTTCCGGATAGTTTCTTTTGAAGTATCCAGTCTTTCCACAGTTATAGCAGGCTTGACTCACTCCGGTACTGGGAACTCGATTGATGGGTTCGGGTTGACACTTGCAAAACCGGACGGTATGAACCTTCCGGTCGCAGTCGGTGCAGTGCATTTCACGTCAGGGGCCGTGATGAATGAAAGAACACTTGGTGCACTTGGGTAGGTTTCCAGCATATGTTTTGGCTGGTACAGGAGTAGCAGGAGTAGTGGCAGCATGGACAGCCACTGTCTGTTGGTTTTTGGAGGATGATGAAGTTGACTTGCCCTTTTTCCGGTCCCACCGTTTCCTCTTGTTGTCGGATGATATGGTTGGTGCAGTGCCAACCATTGTGGTTGTTGATGGAGTGGAGGGAGTTTCATGATCAATCAGCCTTTGGGCCAATTCCTTGGCACTGTCAAAGATCGTAGGGCATGATGCTAAAAAGTTCCCTCGATACGGGGGCATTAAACCCCAGATGTGTCGTTGAATTTTCTTGCTCTCTGAAGGGATCATATTAGGGCACATAGTTACCAGGTCGCAGAACCTGGCCGTATAAGCCACTACATCTGTCCCTTTCATCTTGAGGTTCTAGAGTTCCTCCTCAAGTTTCTAGATTTCACCACTAGGGCAGTACTCCCTTCTCAGAAGGTCCGTCAGTGTGTCCCAGCCCATGGCGTTGGCTGTTACCAAAGAGAGTGAATTGACATGGCCGTTCCACCATGTCAGGGCCCTTTCAGTAAAGGTGGCAGCAACAAACTTTATCTTGCTTTCTTCAGGGCACGAGCACATTTCAAAGGCGGCTTCAGTTCATTCGATCCATTGGGATAGTGCAATGATCCCTCCGGTTCCATTGAAGAACGTTTGTTTGCAACTCATCAAATCCTTATAGGTGCACCCCTGCATGCGTGCACATATTTCACCGTGTCTAGAGTTGGTGCCCATTCCGGCTCCGCTTGCATCGCCAGAATTCATTTGGGCCAGGGCTGCAATCACAGCTGCGGTTACAGCTGTCTGAAACATCATCGGATCGAACTACGGAGGAGGAGGTGGTGGAGGTGGAGTTTGAGTCGCAGGTCTGCCTCTGTTTGGGCGCTTGCGGGGAGGCATCTTTTACTGAAAGTTTATAGAGGTGATGACAGTAGTAAGAATCAATTGCAAATATGATGAAAGTGTTTCATGGACTAAATCGACATAGTCCAACCATCAGATAGAGGCATCGCAATAGAGTAGGTGTTTGCCAATATTACTGGTATTAATGATATAATATGAGTTCGAGAAAAAGTGACCTAACAGTAGGTCTTACATCAAACCATAAGGGAAAACGTTGGCAGTCTAGGAGTCTAGATAAGGTACTTTCAGGGTTAGAAATGTTTACAGACAAGTGTTCTACTAAGCATAGAAAAGAAAAGGCTATTCCTTAAACAAAAGAGGGAGATAACTTGGCATCTTCTACTCGCGACGGGTATCCCTTGGTCGAACCCTAAGATCAGCTAGTTGGCGCACAACTTCTTGAAGATGTCGTTCCTGTGCTCTCTGATACGCTCGGAGTTCCCTGACTTCAGCTCGAGATGCAGCTAGTTGTTGCTGCAGAGCCTCATTGGTCCTCCTAGTCCTATCCATGGCTTCTTCCAGCTGGTGGATACGGACAATGTTAAGGTTAGAGTTGGCATCAATTTCAACAACTCTGCCGATAGCTGCATGACCTTGCTCGACGTTCCTAGCAATTCTTCAGACCATGACTGGTAGGGCTCGATCAACCAAGCCACCCTCGCTTATGTTGTAAAAGCTTCGGTCTCCGTTGAAAGGTAAAGGCTGACCCTGTTCATCGCTCCATCAGTTCAAGGTTATTGCCCACATGGGAGTGGGACCTTGAAATGCTGGACGGGGGTTGGGATTTGGAGCTACAGGGGGTAGGTTGTTGCCTTCTGGTTCGGAGCTAGAGCTATCCGAAAAGCCTGCGGCATGATGATCATCCAAAAGGATCGGGCGATCGTCTTCTGACTCTTCCTCGAGCCATCCTCCAATGCCTTGGTTTGGATAGTACGGATCGTCGGGATGGTGAAAGCCAGCCATGCTATCTACGCGAGAATTGGGAAAGAAACGTTAATAGACGTACTAATCTAGGATACTTATAAGATGCTCGTTATTAGCCGACCCAATACTTGCATAGTGCATACCAATTACATGTAACCGAAGCAGGATAGACCTTCAAATAAGTGACCCAAACTCTAAGTCCACAAGAAAACAAGAACAGGAAATGAAGCAAAGGTTACAGATTCTAAGTCTATAGCGCCTTAGTTACATGTAACCATGGTGTATCCACTTAGCAACTATTGCCCTGCTAGTAACGACCCTTTTTGTTCTTACCTATGTAGTTAATAGAATGCAAAATACTCCTATAGTATTCTTGTTCAGATGTTCTTATGGTAGTGTTGGTAAGTTTTAGACTTGTTGCAACATCACAATCACTCTTTGGAACATGCTTCTCACTCATAGGAAAACATAGTTGATCAGGATACATTGACCCATATTTGACTATATGTCTCTAAGCCTAATTGTGTTGTTCAACAATGTTAATACTTTTGTTCTGTTCTAGAATGATACTGATCCTTTGTATTAACGGATGTATATATATACTTAGTTAAATATTTTATTATTTAAAAGTATATATTACTTGGTCAGAGTGTTTTAATCCCGATGTGTTTACAGTTCGTATATCTTTTATGGGTTGATATACTTGATTCACTATAAAAAATGCTCTGATACCAATCTTTCACACCCCAAAACCGAGAACGGCGAAATTGTAATACAAGCGTATTACAAGCAACAAGCAACAATAGTAAAAACAAGCAACAACATCCATTGCATTAATATCATAATTGTAATACAAGCGTATTCTGTAAAGTTTGATAGACACCAAAAATATAAACAAAATAAAAGATGAGTCTAGTATGTGCTCCATCTTCTCAAAAGTTGCATCAGTACCTGCCTATTGTTGACCTGAGAATATAAGTTATTTTGAAAACGAGTATCAAAATAAAGCTGGGGAGTTCATAAGTATTTAGTGTCATTGCTTGTATAAAAGTGTTTTCAATTATGTATTATAATAGCTGTCATCAATGTTTGAAAATAGTATGATCCCTAAGTAGTCTTCTACCAAGACTCGGTTATCTGTATGTTTCATCCTTTGAAAATTTAAAAAGTTTTCCCAGTGAAACTATCCGTATGAAAATATAGTTTTTAAACTTCATTCATGTAAAGTAGTTGGGAAAAATAATGATTTACCCCAGCCGTGTCACTACCGGCTGAATGTAATAAAATTTTAGGCTCCAGGTAGTATTAAATGTACAATACACCTTGGGGAATCTGTTTTGCCTTTAATTCTTAATGTGTTAATTAAAGGTCCGAATGTGAACTCGTATGTAACCATGCTGATTGACGATCGAATAACTGATGACCCTCCAGATCACACGTAGTATGGTGACATTTTTCACACCTAGGCCTAGACGGCTCAGACTGTAGCTAGCAGTCGGGATGTGGGAGTGTCTGTCCCGTATAGATCTATACACAAAATGCCCGCTCTCCCTCCAGGAGACTCTGGTTACAGGGTGATAGCACAGTGAAGTGTCGTATCGCGAAATAGTATGTCACATTATGTTTTAGTATATTCTCTTGTATTAGTGTATCATGTACTTCTTGGTGTAATGTATTGAGTGTTCTATTGTATAGTATATATTACCCTTGTTGTATAGTATTAATCGTGTATCAACTCGTAACAGTACTAACTATAGTATGTATCATGGTAATAATAGTAACAAGTGGAAATCCTTAACTATATCTATTATAGCTAAATAGAAGTGTTAGTTGCGTGCCTTTGGTACAAAAAGGTATTGAACTTGAAATGAAGGCGTTTATATCCAACACAAATATATATGATATATAACTAAGAAATCAACGACAGTCGGACAGATAATAAACTACCCTAAGTCCACAATCAAACAAGAATAAGAAGTAAGGTGAGCTATTGGTCCTAAGTCCTTCAAGTCTTACTTATATAAATATATTGATGTAGATATGGTTTAGGAAACAAAGAAAGTTTGAAAAGGTTTGGAAATTGTTTTTTTTTTTATAGAAACTTTTACGTGGAAAATGAGTTAAATAAGCATTTCGAACAGTTTTGTTGTCAAAGCAATTCAAAATATAGAAAATCATTTTTAGTTGTAAGCTATAAATCACATGTGATTGATACTATAGCATGTTGGATTCAACTTGTATTCCCCCCTATAAAAGCATTCAAAAATGTTTGAAAGGTTATATAAGGGGTATGAACTCATAGTTTAACGTAGGATTCGAGTGTGCGATCAATATGAGTGTTGAATGTCAACGGATGCTCTAAACACAAGAGGTCCCTATTAATCATATGGTGACACGTATATGAGTTAGAGCTAGGGTGTTTCATGACTAAACATGATGGGAAATCACCCTAAAGACTTGGATTCATTAGGATTAAGTGTCCCACGTTTCGTACTTAGTGATTCTTACAAGTTTAAGGCCAAAATGGGTACTAAAGTGGGTGTAAGACCATAAAAGTGAGTGTGCGGCTAGGTAATGCAGCCAGACTTGTGTGTGAGGCTGCACACCGGAGTGTGCGGCCGTACAGGGTGTGTGTGTGGCCGTACACAGGTGTGCGGTGCCGTACACTCTTGGTTTGCACCCAAAATGTCGATTGTGAGGGGTTTCAGGTGTTAAACTAAGTCTCAGTCCGATAATAGAGTCCATACCCTCACTTTGGAGGATGCTTTGAGTGTGTGCGGCCACCTGATGAAGGTGTGCGGCCGCACTCTTTCAAGGGGTGAAGAACACGAAGAACACTATGAGTTTTAAGCTTAGATTCAAGTGTTTTACCTTTATAACAAGCTGAAAGATGATGTTTTTCATGTTTTGGAGACCTTCTAAGTGTTCTTGGATGATGTTTCTAGAGAGAGAAAGTAGAGAGAGAGAGAGAGAGAAGGTGCAGCCAAAAGTGAATGGAAGGGGGGGTCCTCTACTATATATAGGGTCGGGTGTGAGGCTGGAAGGGGTTTGCGGTTGGGTGTGTGGCTGGCTGGCCGCACACACCTCTCTTGGTGTGTTTGGCTTCATTTTGCAATGCAACACCCTTCCTAACCCTTCTTAAGGCCCATATTTAAGATATACTAAGCCTAAAGCACTCGTGTGGACCCAGAATTCTTCTAAAAGATGCTATATTCCAGTGAAATATGTGTATATGGATCGATTGTATAGTGTAAAAGTGTCGGGTTGTCACAGCATGTCTAAAATAACTGAAACATGAAATACCCGTCCTAACCGTTTCTAATTCACGTAGAATACATCGGGTATCTGTCACACCCAGAAACCGATGGCGGAAACGTTCCGGGGCAGAGGACGTCATGTAAAGTATCACAACCAATGTACATAGCAAGCATAGTAAACAGAACCATTACAATACATAAGGGTATTTTACATTTGTTTAAAAGCAAAGTAATACATGTTTTATATATAACGGTACAACAAAAGTAAAGACGTGACTTCTATACGCCCCGTCTTCTCCAAAAGAACGCGAGGTACCTGTCTAACGAGAACCTGAGAATACAAACAGTTTTGAAAATATCAACATAAAGCTGGTGAGTTCATAAGTGATTGGTTTCTGGTAAAAGAACAAGTTTCCTTTGGTTTTTTGAAAAACTTGATATCCAAGAAAATCCCATATTTTCTTATAATAGATGTTTAGTTATCCTTTTGTTAAACAGCCTGATTAAGAAAAGTTAAGTTGTCCCAGGAAAAACCCTTATTTTCCTTAAAAGTTGGTTATCGATCCAGTGAAGTGTACAAGTATCTACCATACATGTAACGTTTAAGTGAAGTTCCTGAAAGCCTGGTTATCCTTGAAAAGTCCATTAGTTTTTACACGTATATAGAACTAATAAGTAAGTAGTAAACCAATTACTAAAGTAAATCTCCATAATCTAAGTTGCGAGTTCCATAACCATACAATATACTAGATAAGGCTCGTAACGGGGCTAGTATCATTTTATGACTTTTGTCACCTGTGGACCACTCGGTCCCACTGTAGCTAGCAACCAGGTGCGGGTTAGTCAATCCCGTATAGATCTATACACTCAAGTCACGTTCTCCCTCTAGGAGATTCTGGTTACAGGGGTAGTCCTACACTCTCGTATCTAGGGGAGTGTTACCAAGGACGTGTCTCCAATCTTAAGATTTATGAATTTTAAAAGTAATAATACGGAAAATCCTGTTTTATTGGTCCTTCACTCTCGTATCTCAGGGGAGTGTTACCAAGGACGTATCAAAAGTTCTAATATTAATATTATTGGTCCTTCACTCTCGTATCTTGAGGGAGTGTTACCAAGGACGTGTTAAAAGTTCTAATATAAATATTATTGGTCCTTCACTCTCGTATCTCGGGGGAGTGTTACCAAGGACGTGTTAAGAACACTAAGATTAACAATTTTACCAGTAATGATATGGAAAATCATTTGTGAAATATAAAATATAACATTTTATAATGAGGTTCACAAATAAATCTGAAAATTTAACTCAACAAGTTAAACGGTTGGTAAGATGGTTTTCTGTGATAAAACAATACTGATTATGAAACATTTCATACGAAATGATAAGTTTGAGTACAAGATTTCCTTGTAATTTTGCTTGTATTCCCCCCTGAAAACATGAAGAACACGGAAAAAGGTGTAGGGGTATGAACTCACCGGTCGGGAAATGTGCCGGATAGGATGCTAAGTGTCAGTTTAAGGCTTGAACACGCGCGAGGATCCTATGTAACATGAAGAGATACATAATTGTATCTAATTATACTATGAACTACTAATTAAGTAATATAATACACTCCGAGGCGCGAAAACACTTTATCTCAAGTGTTAGGAATGATCCGGGTTGCATCTAAGGGGGTGTATGGCCTAGATATGGACTTTACACTTCAAGAGTAAACTATTAGGGGAGATTACGTCCCAATGACCATATCCCCATTATATTACGGCCGTAAACTCATGGGTGGTGTGTTCTTGGATGTTTAAAGGTCTTACAACACTTGGAAATTAAGCTAGGTTCAATTCTAGGGCATAGGAAGTTATTAAATCATCAAATGAACCATTTATGGGAGTTTACGGCTATAAACATAGAGTTTACGGCCGTAAAATCTTACTTGTTCCTTCCTTTCATGATTTGAGGTCTCTAATGGAAGAATACAAGGTTCTATGCATTAATCCAAGCCATAAAGGGAAGTTAGGGCACCATTTGACCTTCTTAAGGGAATTTACGGCCAAATAACCATTCCCTTTGGGGTTTACGGCCTAAGAATGAGTGTTTACGGTCCAAGAATGTTCTTGGGCCATAAACTCATGTTTACTCCCCAAATGATAAGATTTTGGTGTTCTAAGTCCATTCATTCAAGCCCTTAAGTCATATCTAAGCCCTAGGAGTGATTTGGAAGGGTTTTGGGGCTTTAAAACCCCATTTAAGGGTGTTTACAGTTTGGGGTTGTTCGTGGTCCGTAAACACAAGTTCATGAGAGTTTTGGATGATTTAAACCCGAATTTTCATGCTAAACAAGCTAAACTACAAGCTAGGATAGATCACTTACCAATTTTGAGCTTGAAAGGGGTGTTTTTGGATAAATTTAGCTTGAAGAGAGAGAGAGAGAGAGAGAGAGAGAGAGAGAGAGAGAGTAGAGAGAAAGAGGGTGTTAAGAGAGTGGAAAAGCTTCAAATGAAGTCCACTCACCCTTATATAGGGTTCGAGTTTGTGGCCTGGTGGAAATCTACCCGATACCGACGTTAAACGGAGCTTATGGTCGTACCCGATTAAGTATTCGTAACCCGACGTGGTCGTGAATTAGGAAACTTTAAAAAGAATGATAAGGGTGTTTCAATGTGTTTGGACACTCATAAAGTCATAATAAAATTCTCAATTTAAATAACCTAATCCAAAATGTTAACGAAACAGTTTGATAAAGACGGGTTTTATTGACGGAAACGGGTTACAATGACGGGATAAATTTCAGGTTGTCACATTATCCCCCCGTTAGAGGGAATTTCGTCCTGAAATGTATAATTAATATACAAATCATGGATTTGGAAAGAGATGCGGATATTTCTATTTCATCAAGTCTTCGCGCTCCCAAGTGAATTCGGGTCCCCGTTTGGCATTCCAACGAACCTTCACTATCGGGATGCGGCTTTGTTTCGTACGTTTGATCTCTCAATACATGACTTCGATTGGTTCTTCCAAGAAGTTCAGGTTTTCGTTGATTTTGATCTCATCATGAGGGATCACGAGGGTTTCATCGGATAAACACTTTTTAAGATTTGAGACGTGGAAGACAGGATGGATGTTGCTAAGCTCTTGACGTAGTCGAAGTTTGTAGGCTACAGGACTGATCCTAGCGAGGATCTCGAAAGGTCCTACATACCTCGGGTTAAGTTTTGCGCGCTTTCCAAATCGTATCATGCCTTTCCAGGGTGAGACTTTCAACAGGACACGATCTCCAACCTGGAATTCCAGAGGTTTTCGTAGCTTATCGGCGTAACTCTTTTGTCTGTCTCGTGAAGCTTTCAGTCGTTCTCGGATTTGGATGATCTTCTCGGTGGTTTCGCGGATGATTTCAGGACCAGTGAGAGCACTGTCGGGGACTTGACCTTAGCTAGCTGCGTGTCCCCTACCTCGGCCCACCACAGAGGGGATCTACACTTGCGACCGTAGAGGGCTTCGAACGGGGCAACCTTGATACTGGTGTGGTAGTTGTTGTTATATGAGAACTCGATCAAGGGTAAATGGGTGTCCCACGACTTTCTGAAATCGATGACACATGCTCTCAACATGTCTTCCAGGGTCTGGATAGTTCTCTCACTCTATCCATCTGTCTGAGGATGATAAGTTGTACTCATATCCAACTTAGTTCCAAGAGTTTTCTGAAGGGACTGCCAAAACCTTGAGGCAAACCTGCTATCTCGATCGTAGATAATGGACACAGGTACCCCATGCAGTCGGAGTATCTCTTGGATGTAGATTCGCGTGAGTCTTTCCATCTTGAACGATTCTTTAACCGGAAGGAAGTGAGCGGATTTTGTCAAACGGTCGAAAACTACCCAAATGGTATTGTACCCACTCGGAGATTTGGGTAACTTGGTGATGAAATCCATAGTAATCATCTCCCATTTCCACTCAGGTATCTCGGGCTACTGGAGCAGACCCGAGGGCTTCTGATACTCGACCTTTACTTTGGCACAAGTCAGACACTTGCCCACGAAGGTAGTGATTTCAACTTTCATGTTTGCCCACCAGTATTGTTTCTTGAGATCCAGGTACATCTTATCCGAACCTAGGTGCACAGAGTATCTGGTCTTGTGAGTTTCGTACATAACAACTTCCCTGAAACCTCCGAACTTTGGGTTCCAGATTCGATCCATGAAAAAGTAGACTCCATCACCTCTGATCTCAAGATTCTTATCCATTCCTCTCAAGGCTTCATTCAATACGTTCTTTGGTTTTAAGGCTTCCAACTGGGCTTCTCGGATTTGTGCGGATAAGTGGGAATGGATGGTCATTGTCAGTGTCTTCACTTTGTGGCTTGAACTCTCCTTTCGGCTAAGGGCATCTGCCACCACATTGGCCTTGCCGGGAGGGTAGCGGATTTCGCACTCATAATCACTGAGCAACTCTACCCATCGCCTTTGTCTCATGTTTAAGTCTTTCTGATCGAAGATATGTTGCAGGCTTTTATGGTCAGTAAAGATCGTGCACTTGGTTTTGTAGAGATAATGTCTCCAAATCTTCAGTGCGAAGACCACTGCTCCTAACTCCAGGTCGTGAGTCGTGTAGTTAACTTCATGTGCCTTCAGCTATCTCGAGGCATAAGCGATAACTTTTCCTCTCTGCATAAGCACACATCCTAAGCCCTGATTGGACACGTCGCAATAGACAACGAAATCCTCTCTCCCTTTGGGCAGGGACAGGATAGGTGCGCTGCACAAGGCTCGCTTTAACGTTTGGAATGCAGTGTCCTGCTTTTCACTCCAACAAAAGGGTACACCTTTCTGTGTCAGAGTGGTCAGGGGTTTGGCGATTCTAGAAAAACTCTGGATGAATCTGCGATAGTAACCGGCGAGACCCAAGAATTGACGAATTTCTGTGGGTGTCTTCGGTGCCGACCAATTCTCTATCGCCTTGATTTTGGACGGGTCCACGTGTATACCCTCCTCGCTTATAATGTGACCAAGGAAAGCTACCTTTCGAATCCAGAATTCGCACTTGGAGAATTTCGCGTACAACTTTTCCGATCTAAGAGTTTCCAACACTAACCTTAAGTGTTGTTTGTGATTTTTTTCGCTTCTAGAGTAGACAAATATGTCATCAATGAACAAGATAATGAATTTGTCTAGAAAGAGACGACACACCCAGTTCATCAGATCCATAAACACTGCCGGTGCGTTGGTTAGACCGAAGGGCATCACTACGAACTCGTAGTGACCATATCGAGTTCTGAATGCTCTCTTTGAAACATCACTCTCATGAACTCGAAGCTGATGGTACCCTGATCTAAGGTCTACCTTCGAGAAATAGCTGGCTCCCTGAAGTTAATCGAAAATGTCATCTATTTGAGGAAGAGGATAACGGTTTTTGACAGTCAACTTATTCAGCTCACGGTAGTCTATACACATCCGAAAGGATCCATCTTTCTTCTCTACAAAAAATACCGGGGCTCCCCAGGGTGAGGAACTCGGTCTGATGAACCCTTTACTAAGTAGCTCATAGAGCTGGATGGATAACTCCTGCATTTCTGATGGCGCTAATCGATACGGAGATTTTTCCACGGGGGTAGCTCCAAGGATTAGGTCGATGTGAAACTCGACTTGAAGTTCGGGAGGTATTCCCGGGAGCTCTTCGGGAAAGACATCAGGAGAGTTACAGACTTCGGGGTTGTTCTTGAGGCCTTTAACTTCCTGTTTGTCATTGATTACATGGGCTAGGAATGCATGGCACTCCTTTCGCAGAAATTTTTGGGATTTGATGCATGAAATGATGCGATGTTTGGAACTAAGTTTATCACCGTAGATCATGAGAGTCTGATCTGAGGGTAGATTGAGACGGATGGCTTTTTCGTAACAAAGGATATCAGCATGATTGGGACTCAACCAATCCATGCCAATTATAACATCACAACTCTTTATGGAAACTGGCATTAGGTCGATGGGGAAAGAATGAACATTCAGGATAAGGGTACAGCCTATGAATATATTGTAAGCGTTCTCTTTCTCACCGTTAGCCATCTCGACGATAAATGTTTCAGTTAATGGTTGGGATTTATGTTTAAGAAAACACTTGAATGCATGACTAACAAAACTTCTTTCAGCACCAGAATCGAAAAGGATGCATGCATAGGAGTTGTCAATAAGGAACGTACCCATGACAACGGTGGGATCGGCGACTGCCTCATCTCGTCCCATAGTTAGAACTCTCCGGGTGTTGCTAGCTGTTGCTACCTTGGGGCAGTTTCTCTTGAAATTCCCAACTTCACCACAACCATAGCAGGCCTAAGCGACACCCGCTCCGGAAGCTTGATTGGTTGATTGGGCTGGTGTTTTGCAGTTTTGTGCAAGATGACCCTTCTTGCTACAGTTGTTGCAAAGCATCTCACGGCATGGGCTGGAAGTGAGATGATGATAGTTGCACTTGTTGCACCTAGGGAGGGTACCGACATACCTACTGGTAGGTGCTTGAGCTGTAGAAGCGATGGCAGAAACAGCAGCAGGAGTAGTAGCAGCGTGGACTGCTAGAGTTTGCTGCTTCTTGGAGGATCCTTGCGACCTCTGACTCTTCCGCTTGCTCCAGGATTTCTTCTTATTTTCACCGCTCCCTTTAGCCGGATCAGAAGTGATGTCCACTTCCTCGAGATCGTCACCATGGTCAATCAGAGTTTGCGCTAGGCATTTGGCGTTGTCGTAGGTGCCTGGCTTCGCAGCCAAAACATTTCCTTTGGTTGGCTGGGTCAGCCCCCAGATGAATCTCTCAATCTTTTTGCTTTCTGGGGTAACCATTCCCGAACAGAGAAGTGCTAGGTTATCAAATCTGGAGGTGTAAGCGGCGAGATCAGAACCCTTCATCTTTAGGTTCCAGAGTTCGTGCTCCAGCCTCTACATTTCGCCCCTTGGGCAGTGCATAGCAAGTATAAGCTCCTTCGTGCTCTCCCATCCCATAACATTGGCTACAGGTAGGGTTAAGGATTTGACTCGGCCATTCCACCAAGTGAAGGCTTTATCGGTGAAGGTACAGGCGGCGAACTTCACCTTGTCAGCTTCAGAACAGGTACATATTTCGAAAATAGATTCGATTTTCTCGAACCATCGAGTCAGAGCAATGACACCTCCGATTCCATTGAAGGGTGTGCGTTTCACGTTCATAAAATCTTTGTAGGAACACTCCTTCCGGTGTCCCTGACTACCTTCCTGGTTTTGAGGCTGGGTACCACCTCCTACTTTATATTTATTAGTTTTATGTGCATGTTAAAACTAATACACTTCACAAGGATAAACAGGTTTTCAGAATACATCTTTTACATTATATTTCAGCTCGGCAACCAACTTTTAGGAAATATATGGGATTTTCCTGGGATAACAGTTGTTCATAACCAGATTTGTGTAACAAAACAGATAACCAAACTTTACACATAAGAAAATATGGGATTTTCTTGGATTCGTAACTTTTACAGAAACCGAAAGGAAACTTGTTCATTTTTCAGAAGACAAAACCGCTTATGAACTCACCAGCTTTATGTTGATTTTCAAACTGCTTGTATTCTCAAGTCCGCATTAGACAGGTACCCAACGATCCTTTTTGGCGAAGACGGAGTGCGTACAATACACGTCTTTACTTTTGTTCATATATACATATGTATAACAACTGTAACATTTGGTTTTCAAACAATTGTAACATTCATATGTAATGTAATGGTTGTTTACTTTGCCTACTATGTACATTGGTTATGATACTCACCATGAAGTTACCTCCACTCCGGAACGATTGCGCCTTCAGTTTCGGGGTGTGACATACAACATTTGGGAAATTAAGCTAGGTTCAATTCTTGGGCATAGCAAGTGATTAAATCATCAAATGGACCATTTGTGGGAGTTTACGGCTGTAAACATAGAGTTTACAGCCGTAAACTCTTACTTGATCCTTCCATGCATGATTTGAGGTCTCTAATGGAAGAATACAAGGTTCTATGCAATAATTTAAGCCATAAGGGGAAGTTAGGGCAGCATTTAACCTTCTTAAGCGAGTTTACGGCCAAAGAACCATTCCCTTCAGGGTTTACGGCCTAATAAAAGTATTATATAGGGTTCGAGTTTGTGGAAAAGCTTCAAATGAAGTCCACTCACCCTTATATAGGGTTCGAGTTTGTGGCCCGGTGGAAATCTACCCGATACCGACGTTAAACGGAGCTTATGGTCGTACCCGATTAAGTATTTGTAACCCGACGTGGTCGTGAATTAGAAACCTTTAAAAAGAATGATAAGGGTGTTTCAATGCGTTTGGACACTCATAAAGCCATAATAAAAGTCTCAATTTAAATAACCTAATCCAAAATGTTAACGGATAAGTTTGATAAAGATGGATTTTATTGACGGAAACGGGCTACAATGACGGGATAAATTTCAGGTTGTCACAGTATCGGGTATGAAAATTCGGGTACACGGTAAGCCCAATATTTAGTTAGTTCGGATATCGGGTAGGTGTAAAAAAATCCAGGTTTACCAAAATACCCGATTTGTTTTTTAAATAATACATTAGCAATATATTACATTAAATCAAATATTAGAAAACATACAACATTAACTGTTCTTAATAGTGCTTGAATCATTCAGTAGCAAATACCACTATACAGTAAATGCTAAAAACTTAGATCTAAACTGAAAATACGTAATACAAGACGATCGAAGATAGGCTTGGCATGCCAATGCTCACAATGCCGACATATATATATATATATATATATATATATATATATATATATATATATATATATATATATATATATATGTATATATATATATATATACATATATATATATATGTATATACATATATATATATATATATATATATATATATATATATATATATATATATATATGTATATATATATATATATATATATATATGTATATAACTAGGTTTATATGTGAATGGACACATATTGTGTGGACGTAGTGTGACAACCTAAAATTTTTTGCTTTGAAAGCTCAGTCAGTCAGTCAACTCAACTAAGTGTCAGACTCATTTCTAATTAGTTCTAGCCTTGTAAAAGGTCATTCTAAGGAGTATTAGACTAGTACACTTAAGGAATAAGGGTTGGGAAGTACCTGCTAGAGACACTATGCAACATTCGAGTCTTAATCCTCATCAAAAGGAGTTCATGGCCAGAACACTTGAGTTTTCGGCCGTAAACTCAAGGTGGGCCGTAAACTCCCTCCTTATTGGCTCATATCCTTCTACTTTCTTCATTCTTTCACTTTCAAACTCAAGAACTTCCATTTCTCTCTCGAATGTTATCGAGTTCATCATCTTAGATCATCAAAAACATAAGTGTTCCTCATTTGAATGGTTGATACATCTCTTAATCTAGTAACACCCTCATGATTCATCCATAAAAACATCCATTTTAACTAGATCTTCAAATCTTCAAGTTTCACCAAGAGCACACACTAGTGTTTTGGTGCTAAATCGACCCTTTTAAGCCTCTATATCGTAAGTACTCTCTCCTTAGCTTGTTATCTAGTTGAAACACCTGATTAGAGCCTTGAAAACCATCAAAAATGCAAGAACAAAAGGAGTTTACGGCCAAGCCATCTCCCATGGCCGTAAACCCCTATAAGTGCGTCATTTTAACCTTAAACTCTTCTTAAGTCCAAGCCTTAGACCTTGAAACCTTAATGGATGTTTTAGTATCTTAAAACACAAACATATGCATGTTTGATCATGAGTTTACGACCGTAAACTCCCTTGGCCGTAAACCCATGGCCGTAAACTCATGTTAGTGCCATTCCACTTTCCTTTGATCAATCACATGTGATTTCAACACTTAGTCCAAGTCCCCAAGGGTGTTTCTTAGCATATTGGTTGCTTATAAACACTATATTCATGCAAATACTTGGCTTATATGTCATTTAGGACTCGTTAAGTCTTGGGAGTTCATTCGTGGAGCTTCTCATCCTGACGCACATATTCGTTTGAATCACCCACATCACGTGATTTCATACCCCGTAATTAATTTTTTAAATCGTTTTAAATGCTTTTAAGGGGGGGAATACAAGTTGAACACAACGATAATTGTGTTAATGTTTGTTATAAATATCTTTCAAAATATTGCTTATATCTTTTATAAGTGGTCATAACATTTCAAAATCTCTTTTCAAGTTATGATACTTTATAGTTTAACAGAACTCCACTTTAAAGTAAAAGCATAACTTAGTAGTAAAATGAGTCTCTTCACTAACAGTTCAAGTACATACTAGGAAACTATAATAGGTATAGTTTAGGGGTTCAGTTCATGCTATAACAAGTATAGAGATAAACATGCGATAACAACTACAGACAGGAACATACTATAACAAGTACCAGGAAAAACACGTTAATATATCTTTCCGGGTGTGCATTAACACTAATGCGATTTCATATACCAGGGTTAGCAGACCTGAGGTGATAAAACTTAATAATATATCTTTCCAGGTTTACGTTGACACCGGTAACATTTCACGTACCAGGGTTAGTAGACACGAGGTGATGAAACTTAATAATATATCTTTCCGGGTTTGCATTGAGACCAGTACGATTTCACGTACCAGGGTAAGCAGGTACGAGGTGATAGTTATATCCAACCTATGTTATTTGTAACAGGTACATCTATGAAGTACCCGACGATAATAAACAAGATACATAACGTATTCGTAATATGAACATTTAGTAGAAAGGGACCTATAATGCTAACCTTATTATTCCTCAAGGTATACAGCAAGGGATATATCTTAATAGGATCCAACAGGTAACAGAATCGAAATGGATGCATGCATAGGAGTTGTCGATAAGGAACGTACCCGTGACAACGGTGGCATCGGCGACTGCCTCATCTCGTCCCATAGTTGGAACTCTCTCAGTGTTGCCAGCTGTTGCTGCCTTGGGGCAGTTTCTCTTGAAATGCCCAACTTCACCACAACCATAGCAGGCCTAACTGAAACCCGCTCCGGAAGCTTAATTGGTTGATTCGGCTGGTGTTTTGCAGTTTCGCGCAAGATGACCCTTCTTGCCACAGTTGTTGCAAAGCATCTCACGACATGGGCTGGAAGTGAGATGATGATAGTTGCACTTGTTGCACCTAGGGAGGGTACCAGCATACCTACTAGTAGGTGCTTGAGCTGTAGAAGCGACGACAGAAACAACAACAGGAGTAGTAGCAGCGTGGACTGCTAGAGTTTGCTGCTTCTTGGAGGATCCTTGCGAACTCTGACTCTTCCGCTTGCTCCAAGATTTCTTCTTATTTTCACCACTCCCTTTAGCCGTATCAGAAGTGATGGCCACTTCCTCGAGATCATCACCATGGTCAATCAGAGTTTGCGCTAGGTATTTGGCGCTGTCGTAGGTGTCTGGCTTCGCAGCCAAAACATTTCCTTTGGTTGGCTAGGTCATCCCCTAGATGCATCTCTCAATCTTTTTGCTTTCCGGGGTAACCATTCCCGAACAGAGAAGTGCTAGGTCATCAAATCTGGAGGTGTAAGCAGCGACATCAGAACCCTTCATCTTTAGGTTCCAGAGTTCGTGCTCCAGCCTCTGCATTTCGCCCCGTGGGCAGTATTCAGCAAGTATAAGCTCCTTCATGCTCTCCCATCCCATAGCATTGGCTACAGGTAGGGTTAAGGATTTGACTCGGCCATTCCACCAAGTCGAGGCTTTATCGGTGAAGGTACATGTGGCGAAGTTCACCTTGTCAGCTTCAGAACAGGCACAGATATCGAAAACATATTTGATTTTCTCGAACCATCGAGTCAGAGAAATGACACCTCCGGTTCCATTGAAGGGTGTGCGTTTCGCATTCATAAAATCTTTGTAGGAACACTCCTTCCGGTTTCCCTGACTACCTTCCTAGTTTTGAGGCTGGGTACCACCTCCTGCCCGCCTGAACCATCGGGGCTCATTTGCGACATGGCAGCACCCACAACAATAGTAACAACTGCTTGGAACATGGCGGGATCAAATGGAGAGGGAGGTGGTGGTGGAGGAGGATTGTTGTTCTTTGAGCTGAGTCTTTTCCTTGGAGGCATCTTGATCTAAAATGATCAGGAAAGAGAGGATGGTAAGTCCTCTAGATAGAATCAAGAGATATGAAACAAGAGATATCTCATTATGGTAGATATAGTGTGCTACTAAGCGATAAAACAGGAAAGAGTTACTGAAGCAAGGGAATTTATCGCTAATGAAAATGAGTAGCAACACTTGAATGAGGATTTCTATAACGAAGTTGGCTCTAGAAATTACTCCCATGGTATTTTATGTTTCGCTGCGACGACGACTCATTTCTTGGATATTAGGTAAGTTTTAGGCCTGCTGCACACCATAGTCACTCCCAAGCACATGTTGGCCGTGTCTCGAATGAATATAGTTGATCAGGCTATATTGACCCTAGACACGACTACATAACTGCCCAGGTTTAACCGCAACGCCCAACACCCAATTATTTATGTTTTGTTCTTCTCGGGGTTACGGTTTCTGGCGTTTAGATATTCTTGAATACTTGGAGTAAAAATACTTATATTTTTAAAGTATACTTTTAGTTCAGATCACTTCGTCCCCTTAGTGTTTATATTTATATACCATGTAAGGTTTGGTATACTTAGTTCACTATAAACAAGGGCTCTGATACCAATCTATCACACCCCAAAACCGATGGCGGAAACATTCTAGGCAGACGACGTCATGTAAAGTATCACAACCAGTGTACATAGCAAGCATAGTAAACAAAACCATTACATTACATAAGGATATTTTACATTTGTTTAAAAGCAATGTAACGCTTGTTTTATATACAACGGTATAACAAAAGTAAAGACGTGACTTCTACGCTCCGTCTTCTCCAAAAGAACGCGGGATACCTGTCTAACGAGAACCTGAGAATACAAGCAGTTTTGAAAATATCAACATAAAGCTGGTGAGTTCAGAAGCGATTGGTTTCTGGTAAAAGAACAAGTTTCCTTTGGTTTTTTGAAAAAGTTGATATCCAAGAAAATCCCATATTTTCTTATAAGAGAAGTTTAGTTATCCTTTTGTTAAACAGCCTGATTACGAAAAGTTAGGTTATCCCAGGAAAAATCCTTATTTTCCTTAAAAGTTGGTTATCGATCCATTGAAGTGTACAAGTATTTACCATAATTGTAACGTTTAAGTGAAGTTCCTGAAAGCCTGGTTATCCTTCAAAAGTACATTAGTTTTAACACGTATATAAAACTAATAAGTAAGTAGTAAACCAATTACTCAATTAAATCTCCATAATCTAAGTTGCGAGTTCCATAATTGTAACGCGGCCAGCATAATTTTATGACTTTTGTCACCTCTGGACCAGTCGATCCCACTGTAGCTAGCAGCCAGGTGCGGGGTAGTCAATCCTGTATAGATCTATACACTCAAATCACGTTCTCCCTCCAGGATATTCTGGTTACAGGGGTAGTCCTACACTCTCGTATCTAGGGGGAGTATTACAAAGGACGTGTCTCCAATCTTAAGATTTATGAATTTTAAAAGTAATAATACGGAAAATCCTGTTTTATTGGTCCTTCACTCTCGTATCTCGGGGGACTGTTACCAAGGACGTATCAAAAGGTCTAATATTAATATTATTGGTCCTTCACTCTCGTATCACGGGGGAGTGTTACCAAGGACGTGTTAAAAGTTCTACTATTAATATTATTGGTCCTTAACTTTCGTATCTTGGGGGAGTGTTACCAAGGACGTGTTAAGAATACTAAGATTAATAATTTTACCAGTAATGATATGGAAAATCATTTTTGAAATAAAAAATATAACATTTTATAATGAGTTTCACTAATAAATATGAAAATTTAACTCTACAAGTTAAACGGTTGCTAATACAATTTTTTGTGTTAAAAGCATACTGATTATGAAACATTTCATACGAAATGATAAGTTTGAGTACAAGATTTTCTTCTACTTTTGCTTGTATTCCCCCCTGAAAACATGAAAAACATGGAAAAGGTGTAGGGGTATGAACTCACCGGTCGGGAAATGTGCCGGATAGGATGCTAAGCTCAGTTTAAGGCTTGAACACGCGTGAGGATCCTATGTAACATGAGGAGATACATAATTGTATCTACCTAGACTATGAACTACTAATTAAGTAAGATAATACACTCCGAGGCGCGAAAACACTTTATCTCAAGTGTTAGGAATGATTTGGGTTGCATGTAAGGGGGTGTATGGCCTAGATATGGAGTTTACTCTTCAAGAGTAAACTCTTACGGGAGATTACGGCCCAATGACCATATCCCCATGAGTTTACGGCCGTAAACTCATGGGTGGTGTGTTCTTGGATGTTTAAAGATCTTACAACACTTGGGAAATTAAGCTAGGTTCAATTCTAGGGCATAGGAAGTGATTAAATCATCAAATGGACCATTTATGGGAGTTTACGGCCATAAACTCTTACTTGTTCCTTCCTTGCATGATTTGAGGTCTCTAATGGAAGAATACAAGGTTCTATGCATTAATCCAAGCCATAAGGGGAAGTTAGGGCACCAGTTGACCATCTTAAGGGAGTTTACGGCGAAAGAACCATTCCCTTGGGGGTTTACGACCTAATAAAAGTCTTATATAGGGTTTGAGTTTGTGGAAAAGCTTCAAATGAAGTCCACTCACCCTTATATAGGGTTCGAGTTTGTGGCCCGGTGGAAATCTACCCGATACCAACGTTAAACGGAGCTTATGGTCGTACCAGATTAAGTATTCGTAACCCGATGTGTTCGTGAATTACAAACCTTTAAAAAGAATGATAAGGGTGTTTCAATGCGTTTGGACACTCGTAAAGTCATAATAAAAGTCTCAATTTAAATAACCTAATCCAAAATGTTAACGGAACAGTTTGATAAAGACGGGTTTTATTGACAGAAACGGGTTACAATGTCGGGATAAATTTCAGGTTATCACAATAATGGGTATGAAAATTCGGGTATACGGTAAGCCCAATATTTAGTTAGTTCGGCTATCGGGTAGGAGTAAAAAAATCCGGGTTTACCAAAATACCCGATTTGTTTTTTAAATAATACATTAGCAATATATTACATTACATCGAATATTAGAAAACATACAACATTAACTGTTCTTAATATTGCTTGAATCATTCAGTAGCAAATACCACTATACATTAAATGCTACAGACTTAGATCTAAACTGAAAATACGTAATACAAGATGATCGAAGATAGGCTTGGCATGCCAATGCTCACAATGCCGACATATGTGTATACATATATATATATATATATATATATATATATATATATATATATATATATATATATATATATATATATAGATGTGGATGCTTGGTTATTAAAGCTGTAATACTAATATTGTTTTCGTATAAAAAATTAGGGGTATATATATATATATATATATATATATATATATATATATATATATATATATATATATATATAGCTAGGTTTATATGTGGATGGACACATATTGTGTGGACATAGTGTGACAACCTGAAATTTTTTGCTTTGAAAGCTCAGTCAGTCAGTCAACTCAACTAAGTGTCAGACTCATTTCTAATGAGTTCTAGCCTTGTAAAAGGTCATTCTATGGAGTATTAGACTAGTACACTTAAGGAATATAGGTTGGGAAGTACCTTCTAGAGACACTATGCAACATTCGAGTCTTAATCCTCTTCAAAAGGAGTTCATGGCCAGAACACTTGAGTTTTCGGCTGTAAACTCAAGGTGGGCCGTAAACTCCCTCCTTATTGGCTCATATCATTATACTTTCTTCATTCTTTCACTTTCAAACTCAAGAACTTCCATTTCTCTCTCGAGTGTCATCGAGTTCATCATCTTAGATCATAAAAAACATAAGTGTTCCTCCTTTGAATGGTTAATACATCTCTTTATCTAGTAACACCCTCATGATTCATCCATAAAAACATCCATTTTAACTAGATCTTCAAATCTTCAAGTTTCACCAAGAGCACACACTAGTGTTTTGGTGCTAAATCGACCCTTTTAAGCCTCTATATCGTAAGTACTCTCTCCTTAGCTTGTTATCTAGTTGAAACACCTGATTAGAGCCTTGAAAACCATCAAAAATGCAAGAACAAAAGGAGTTTACGGCCAAACCATCTCCCATGGCCGTAAACCCCTATAAATGTGCCATTTTAACCTTAAACTCTTCTTAAGTCCAAGCCTTAGACCTTGAAACCTTAATGGATGTTTTAGGATCTTAAAACACACACATATGCATGTTTGACCATGAGTTTACGACCGTAAACTCCCTTGGCCGTAAACCCATGGCCGTAAACTCATGTTAGTGCCATTCCACTTTCCTTTGATCAATCACATGTGATTTCAACACTTAGTCCAAGTCCCCAAGGGTGTTTCTTAGCATATTGGTTGCTTATAAACACTATATTCATGCATATAGTTGCCTTATATGTCATTTAGGACTCATTAAGTCTCGGGAGTTCATTCGTGGCGCTTCTCATCCTGACGCACATATTCGTTTGAATCACCCACATCACGTGATTTCATACCCTGTAATTAATCTTTTAAACTGTTTTAAATGCTTTTGAGGGGGGAATACAAGTTGAACACAATGATAATTGTTTGTTATAAATATCTTTCAAAATATTGCTTATGTCTTTTATAAGTGGTCATAACATTTCAAAAGCTCTTTTCATGTTAGGATACTTTATAGTTTAACAGAACTCCATTTTAAAGTAAAAGCACAACTTAGTAGTAAAATGAGTCTTTTCAATAACAGTTTAAGTACATAGTAGGAAACTATAATAGGTATAGTTTAGGGGTTCAGTTCATGCTATAACAAGTACAGAGATAAACATGCGATAACAAGTACAGAGAGGAACATACTATAACAAGTACCAGGAAAAACACGTTAATATATCTTTCCGGGTTTGCATTGACACTAATGAGATTTCGTGTACCAGGGTTAGCAGACACGAGGTGATAAAAATTAATAATATATCTTTCTAGGTTTGCGTTGACACCAATAACATTTCACGTACCAGGGTTAGCAGACACAAGGTGATAAAACTTAATAATATATCTTTCCGGGTTTGTGTTAAGACTAGTACAATTTCACGTACCAGGGTAAGAAGGTACGAGGTGATAGTTATATCCAACCTAAGTTATTTGTAACAGGTACATCTATGAAGTACCCGACGATAATAAACAAGATACATAACGTATTCGTAATATGAACATTCAGTAGAAAGGGACCTATAATGCTAACCTTATGATTCCTCAATGTATACAGCAAGGGATATATATTAATAGGATCCGACAGGTAATTGGATGGGTGCTTTCCGCTTCATTCGATGTTCCTTGTTTGGTTGTGGGCTTAGAGCAGATCCACCCAACCTATTATCCATTCGATCTTATATATATATATATATATATATATATATATATATATATATATATATATATATATATATATATATATATATATATATTTCGTATACATTAAGTCGTCATAAGGGGTACCAGTTATGGTGCAGGTCATATGACAGTAACTCAATGCACAGTTTTCTAGTACAAAACATACTTTTCAAATACAACTTTTGATATACTAAACTAGAAACTTACCAGTAAAGGGTTTAATCCATTTTATTAAACCATCGTAACTTAAAGGACCTTAAGTGGTTAACTCTATAATACCTTAGTTTCTACATCAAGGTTATATAGAATTAATATATGATAGGTAGTTGGATGTGTGCTTTCTGCCTCATTCATTGTTCCTTATTTGGTTGTGGGCTTAGGGCAGATGCACACAACTAACTATCTGTTCGATATTAGATTATATATAGCCAGTATAAACTAAGTGATTATAGAAGGAGCCACTGTGGTTACAATTTTTATTATAAGAAATATGGGTTTTCTTAAAGAATGTTTTCATCAAATATAAAGGATCTATTACAGTTAACTCTATGAGTACCAAGTGAATACATCAGGGTTATATACAACAATGATCTAACAACCAATGGGATGTATGCCATCCACATCATTCCCTGTTCTTTTTTTGGTTGTGGACTTAGGGCAGATACACACAATCGATTGTTTGTTTACTCTTAGTTTTGTATAACTTGTATCCATTTAGTACTCATAGAAAGGATTGGAGAGTCATTTTTACTTATCTTTCAACACTGCAGGAAATATAGGATTTTCTAAATGAACAGGCGAACTTTTCTAAACATAACTTACAACTTACTATATTTTCTAGAACATATTTACATCACTAAAATCTTATGAACTCACCATCTTAATTGTTGATAAACTCTTTCAAATAACTTGTATTCTCAGGGAACTAGTAGACAAGTACTCGCGCTGGGAATTCAGAAGATGGAGCAGTATAGCTTTAAGTCTTGTTTTGTTATCTGCTTATGTATTCTTTGTTTTGTGAACACACTATTTGTAAACACTTTGTTTCTAAATAAATGATTTTTATTTACTTTGATTACTATGATGCATGTCTTGTGATACTAAACATGATGTCCTCCACCCCCGAACGTTTCCGCTGTTCTGGTTTTGGGGTGTGACAATGGGGCTTAAGTACTCTGGATAATAATATATTTTAAGAAGATAACGATAAGTTACATAAATATACCTATTTGCTTATACATGTATACATACTAGAATAAGTATCACAAGAAAAACAGAACAAAAGTATTTAAAGGTTGAATATTGTGGTCAAACCTGGGCAGTTATGTAATCACATCTAGGATCAATATAGCCTGATCAACTATATTCATTTGAGATACGACCAACATGTGCATGGGAGTGATGTGGTGTTGCAACGGTGTTAAAACTCACCTAACTCTATACAAGGAATTTCTACATCAACACATGAAAATTAGAATACTATAGGAGTATTCTATGACACCATAACACGATAACAAGTTTGAAACATACTAAGTACATTACATTAAGATACTATAGGAGTATTTTAGGCACTATATAAATAACTTACGTAATAACTTAAAAGACCTTTATGGATAGGTCTATAATCTTGCAATGTATACTTCCAAGGTTTTATATAATTGAGATTTTATAGACTTAGAATTTGTGATCTACGCTTCACTATCTGTTCCTTGTTTGGTTCTGGTTTTGGAGTAGGATCACTTATTCGAAGGCCCATTAAATCTTACATTATACACAACTTGTATCCATTGTACAATTATAGAAGGAATCTGTAAGGATCACCCCATAAAGTTACCTTAAATCTCATAGATTCTTTACACACTTCCATTCTCACACGACAAACCCAGATAAATGTAACCACTTCCTCATAGCAGCCAACATGAGAGTCAAAAAGGTACAAGCACAAGCTTATGAGAAGTTTTCGAAGAAGGATCAACTGAAGTAACCAAAACGTCATATACGTCACACTAATAACAGTTATTCAGGTCATATAACCATTCTCACATTGGGGTTTTTGAGCCTTAAAACCCTTCCAAATCATGATTGGAGCTTAGATATGGCTTATAGAATTATGGGATTGGACTTAGAACACCTTAAACTCATCATTAGAGGAGTAAAAATGATTTTACTGCCCAAGAAAATTCTTGGGCCGTAAACTCATTAACATGGAGAGTAAACTCATTTCCAAGTGTTTAAATGCCACTTAAACACGCCAATAGCCTTGGACTAAAATCTAAAAGCAACCACAAACGAATTAGAAGCCTAAAACATGATGAAAACAACTCCCTAAGGAGTTTACGGCCATAAACCCTCCAAAGATGGGTTCTTGGGCCGTAAACTCCTAAAACATGGTCAAAGGATGCCTTAAATTCCATCCAATGCTTGTAATATGACTTGAAATCACATGTGATTGACTAAGGACCACCAAAACACAATTTGAATATGTATACAAGAGCTTACGGCCGTAAACATGTAGTTTACTGCCGTAAGCTCCTCAAATGGTTCCTAAGATGTCCAAACTACTTTCCCATGCCTTGAAACCAAACCTAGAATTACCCCTCAATTGATTCAAGGCCATTTAGCACTCTAGAACACCCCACCATGAGTTTACGGCCGTAAACTCATGGGGAGTGGGTCTTTAGGGCCGAAAACTCTTGTATGAGTTTACTCTTGAAGAGTAAACTCCATATCCAAGCTATATGTGTCCATAGATGTCACCCGGGTCCCTCCAAACACTTGTAATGAAGTGTTTTCGTACCTAGAAGTGTATGTCCTCAATTAATTAGTGGTTCAAATCCTAATTAGATACAAATGTGTATCTTTTCATATTACATAGGAATCTTGTGCATTTGCAAACCCAGAATCGACGTTTAGGATCGAAACCGACGCGTTCCTCAACCGGTGAGTTCATACCCTACCCTTTTTTCGTGTTTTTCAAATGTTTTCAGGGGGGATACAAGCAAAAGTACAAGGAAATCTTGTACTTAAACTTATTTCAGCTCAAATGTTTCATTTTATGTATGATTTTAATATCGAAAATCGTGTTAAACAATGGTTCGAATTGCAGAGTAAACGGTTAGACTAAATGTTGATTTCTTTAAAAAGTGTTATAAACTATGTTACATTTTGCAAAAGAAATCATACTAATCATGAACTAAGATTAATGCTAATAAAATATGAATACGAATGCGAATATGAATACGAATAGGAATATGTATACGAATACGAATACGAATACAAATAACGAATACGAATACGAACAGGAACACAAATACGAATTTGAATACGAATACGAATACGAATACGAATGCGAATAGGAATAGGAATACGAATATGAATACGAAAGCACACCTTTGGATGATGCCAAGACTTCGAATATACAGTTAATGTACGCCTTGAGTGTCACTAGAGTTTCAAAAATAATTCAAAAGTACGCCTCTGGACAATGACTGAGATTCGAAAACATACGCCTTTGGATGTCGACAGAGTTTCGAAGATATGTCTAATGTACTCTTTCGGAAATCACCAGAACATCGAATATATAGTTAATGTACATTTCTGAGTGTATCCAAATATTCGAAAATACAACTAAGAATAGTAGATATTCGATATTCGAATGTAGGGTAACTAAAATATCAGAACACCTAATTAATACTATAAGTATGGTAGATACTAGTACATCGAAACCCGAACTAAGAACCAACCGCAACGTTAGGAAAATATGGGATTTCCTGGAATAACATAACAATTCGTAAACGAATGGTGTAACGAATGGAAAACTTAACTAATAGGAGGATATGGGATTTTCCTGGGATAACATAACTACTCATGATCAAATCGTGAAACGAATGATAGCTAAACTATTTTTCTAAGAAAATAAGGGATTTTCTTGGATAACAACTTTTCAGAAAACCAAAAGGGAACTCATTCTTTTCAAAACTAAACCGCTTATGAACTCACCAGCTTTATGCTGATTTTCAAACTACTTGTATTCTCAGGTCAGCATTAGACAGGTACATCGCGATCTTTTGAAGAAGATGGAGCATATAGAAGACTCGTCTTTACTTTCGTTCATATGATATATATATGTATAACACTTGTATAACTTTACTTTCAAACAAATGTATATGATTCTATGTAATGTAATGTTTTGTGTTTACTAAGCTTACTATGTACATTGGTTATGATATTCAACATGAAGTCACCTCCGCCCCGGAACGTTTCCGCCCTGGTTTTCGGGGTGTGACAGATTGGTATCACAGCCCTTGTTTATAGTGAACTGGTATACCAAAGCTTACATGGTATAAGACTATAAACACTAAGGGGCCTAAGTGCTCTGAACTAAAAGTATATTTTAAAATATAAGTGTTTTCAAAAGTATACAAGTATATCCAACCGTCGAGATCCGTAACTACAAGTAGAACAAAACATAAGTAAATGGGTGTTGTACGCTGCGGTTAAACCTGGGCAATTATGCAGTCGTGTCTAGGACCAATATAGCCTGGCCAACAATATTCATTCGAGACACGACCAACATGTGCTTGGGAGTGACTGTGGTATGCAACATGCCTAAAACTTACCCAAATACCACAAACATCGAGCCAGTATGCGTAAAGAACCATGAAATACTATGGGAGTATTTCTCGAGCTAATCCTTTTTGGAAATCTTCATTCACGCGTTGTTCCTTGATCATTCCTTTAGCGATAATTTATCTGCTTTGATAACCCTTTCCTGCTTTATCGCTTATTCGGAATATATACCTGTGATATCTCTTGATTCAATTCAGAGGACTCACCATCCTCTCTTTCTTGATCTTATTATATCAAGATGCCTCCAAGAAAGAGACCCAGCTCAAAGACCAACAACCCTCCACCACCACCTCCTCCTCAATTTGATCCTGTCGTATTCGAGGCGGCTGTTGCTGCCGCAGTGGCAGCCGCCTTGTCTCACATAAACCCTGGTGGTTCAGGAGGTGGTCCCCAGCCCCAAAACCAGGAAGGTAACCAGGGAAACCGGAAGGAGTGTACCTATAAAGATTTTATGAACGCAAAACCCACATTCTTCGATGGCACAAGGGGTGTCATTGCTCTAACTTGGTGGTTAGAGAAAATTGAATCTATCTTCGAGATCTGTGCTTGTTCAGAATCCGACAAGGTGAAATTCGCCGCCTGCACATTCACCGATAAAGCTCTAACTTGGTGGAATGGCCGAGTCAAATCCTTAACTTTACCTGTAGCAAATGCTATGGGTTGGGATGTTATGAAGGAACTTTTGTTCGCAGAATACTGCCCTCGGGGTGTAATACAGAAGCTGGAGAACGAACTCTGGAACCTGAAGATGAAGAGTTCCAATATCGCCGCCTACACATCCAGATTTGATGATTTGGCACTTCTATGTCGGGGATTGGTTACCCCGGAGAGTAAAAAGATTGAGAGGTTCATCAGGGGATTGACCCAGCCAACCAAAGGGAACGTTTTAGCTGCGATGCCGGATACCTATGACAGCGCCAAATGCTTAGCGCAAACCTTAATCGACCATAGCGATGACCCAGAGGAAGTGGACACCACTCCTGAGCCGACAGAGAAGAGTGGTGAGAAAAGAAAGTTTTGGAAGAAGAAGAAGAAGAGTCAGGCTTCCCCGGAGTCCTCAAAGAAACAACAGATAGTGGCAGTCCACGCTACCACTACCTCTGCTGCTGTTTCTGTTGTAGGTTCCTCAGCCCAAGCAGCTATCACCGGATATTCTGGTATCCTCCCGTGGTGTAACCGATGCAGTTACCACCATCGTATCCCTGGCCCTTGTCGTGCAAAGTTTTGTAAGAACTGTGGCCAAGAAGGTCACCTCGCGCAAAGCAGCAGAACACCAACCCAATCAACTAGTCAAGCTTTTGGAGCAAGTGTCGGCTATACCAGTTACAGCTATGGAGAAGTTGTACATTACAAGCAAAACTACCCTAAGGCAGTAACATCAGCCAACACCAGGAGAGTCCTAGCTATGGGACAAGAAGGGGCAGCCGCCGACCCCACCATTGCCACAGGTATATTTCCCCTCAATGAATTTTATGTCTGTGATCCCTTTTCGATTCTAATGCTAAAAGAAATTTGCTAACTATCCATTCAAACACTTTTCTAAACTTAATCCTTCGTTAGTAACCAAAAAGTGTAATTACAAGATAGTTAACAAGTGAGAAAGAGAATGCTAACGTCATATCCATAGGTTGTATCCTTAATCTGGATGATTATTCTTTTCCATTCGATCAAATGGCAAACTTTTCATGAAATGCATTGATACTATCGTTGGCATGTAATGACCGGGTCTCATTCATGTTGTTATTCTTGGTTTCGAAAAGGTCGTCCATCTAAATCTTTCCTTTGACCCAATTCTCACGATCTTCGGCAACACACCTAAATCCAACCCTCGCATCACTTCGTACATCAAAGCTTAAAAAGTTTCCCTGAAGGGAGTGCCATGCATTCCTCGTCCGTGTGATTATCAGGAAACAGGGAGTCTGCAACTCTTTCCCTGATGTTTTTCCCGAAGATTTCCCGAAAATTCCTTCCGAACGTCTAGTAGAGTATCGCATCGACCTAATCCATGGAACTATCTCGTAGCCAAATCTCCATGAAGATGATGTGTCCAAGACAGCGGTCAGGACTCGATGAGGTCACTACGAGTTAGTAGTGGTGCCCTTCGGTCAAACCAGTTTACCTGGTCATGTAGTAAGCAAAGCAGTTATACCCGTAGTCCCTTCCAAAAATCAAGGCGATAGTGACTTAGTCGGCACCGATGATACCCATAGAAAACCCGTCAATTCCTAGGTCCCGTCGACTATTATCGCAGAACCACCCAGAAATTTCTTTTAGAACCATCAGATCCTTAGCTACTCTGCCACATGAAGATGTACCTTCTTGTTGGAGCATGTGTCCTGTTGAAGGCCTTATCCCAGAAAGGCATGATATGCTTTGGGAAGCGCGAAATGCTTCACCCATGGTACATCGGATTTTTCGAAATCCCCGCCAGAATCGAAACCGTGAAATACAAACTTTGACTATCTCAAGGACTTAGTAGTATCCATTCTGTCTTCCATGTCTCGAATCTTTAGAAGCGCCTGCCCAACAAAACCCTAGTAATCCCTTAATGATACCGAAATAAACGAAAGACTGAACCCCTGTGGAAGAACAAATTGAGATCAAACGTACGAAACAAAGCCACATCCCGATAATGAGGGTTCGCTGAAATGTCAAGTGGAGACCCGATTCCACTTGGGAGCGTGAAGATCTGAAGCAGTAGATTCATCCATATCTCTTTTCAATTTATGAATTGTATCTTAATCTTTGAATTTTGGGACGAAATTCTCTCTAACGGGGGGATAGTGTGACAACCCGAAGTTCGTTCCGTCGTCATAACCCGTTCCGTCTTTTAAAAAATTCTTCGTCTTGAATTGTTTTCGTTCATTTCAAAAATTAAGTCATTTATGTGAGTTTGTTATTATGACTTAATTGTCCAAACGAATTAGAAAGTCATGGAAACGTCCCAAAATTTTATTTGGAAAAATTGTAGTTTTATTCCGTCAAGTTATAAAATAATTAAATCGGGTACGACCAAAAGCCCCGCTTATCAGCAGTATCGGATAGAATTCCACCGTGTCCCAATCCCGAACCATATATAAAGTTGATTAAGCCTCATTAGAAGCTTTTTCACTCACTCTCTCTAACCTCTCTCCTGAAATCCAATCTAAGGGTCCAAAATAATCAAATTAAGGCTCCAAATCATCAAGGTAACTACCCTAACACCTAGTATAACATCTTTAGCCTTCAATTTCGAGTTGAAATCATGATTTAGGACCACAAACATGTGTTTACGGCCCTGGAACATTCTTGGGCCGTGAACACATATTATTGGGGTTTTTGAGCCTTAAAACCCTTCCAAATCACCATTGGAGCTTAGATATGTCTTATAGACTTATGGGATTGGACTTAGAACACCTTAAACTCATCATTAGAGGAGTAAAAATGAGTTTACTGCCCAAGAACATGCTTGGGCCGTAAACTCATTAACATGGAGAGTAAACTCATTTCCAAGTGTTTAAATGCCACTTAAACATGCCAATAGCCTTGGACTAAAATCTAGAAGCAACCACAAACAAATTAGAAGCCGAAAAATTGATGAAAACAACACCCTAAGGAGTTTATGGCCGTAAACTCTCCAAAGATGGGTTCTTGGGCCGTAAACTCCTAAAACATGGTCAAAGGATGCCTTAAATTCCATCCAATGCTTGTAATATGACTTGAAATCACATATGATTGACTAAGGACCACCAAAACACATTTTGAATATGTATACAAGAGCTTATGGCTGTAAACACATAGTTTACTGCCGTAAACTCCTCAAATGGTCCCTAAGATGCCCAAACTACTTTCCCATGCCTTGAAACCAAACCTAGAATTACCCCTCAATTGATTCAAGGCCATTTAGCACTTTAGAACACCCCACCATGAGTTTACAGCCGTAACTCATGGGGGTGGGTCTTTAGGGTCAATAACTCTTGTATGAGTTTACTCTTGAAGAGTAAACTCCATATCCAAGCTATATGTGTCCATATATGTCACCCGGGTCCCTCCAAACACTTGTAATGAAGTGTTTTTGTACCTAGAAGTGTATGTCCTCAATTAATTAATGGTTCAAATCCTAATTAGATACAAATGTGTATCTTTTCATATTACATAGGAATCTTGTGCATTTGCAAACCCAGAACCGATGTTTAGGATCCAAACCGACGCGTTCCTCAACCAATGAGTTCATACCCCTACCCTTTTTCCGTGTTTTTCAAATGTTTTCAGGGGGGGGGGAATACAAGCAAAAGTACAAGGAAATCTTATACTTAAACTTATTTTCACCTTAAATGTTGCATTTTATGTATGGTTTTAATATCGAAAATCGTGTTAAACAATGGTTCAAATTGCATAGTAAGCTGTTAGACTAAATGCTGATTTCTTTAAAAAGTGTTATAAACTATGTTACATTTTGCAAAAGAAATCATACTAATCATAAACTAAGATTAATGCTAATAAAATACGAATACGAATGCGAATACGAATATGAATAGGAATAGGTATACGAATACGAATACGAACAGGAATACGAATACGAATACGAATACGAATACGAATACGAATACGAATACGAATGCGAATAGGAATAGGAAAACGAATATGAATACGAAATTACACCTGTGGATGACACCAAGACTTCGAATATACTGTTAATGTACGCCTTGAGTGTCACCAGAGTTTCAAAAATAATTTGAAAGTACGCCTCTAAACATCAACTGAGTTTCGAAAACATACGCCTTTGGATGTCGACAGAGTTTCGAAGATACGTCTAATGTACTCTTTAGGAAATCACCAGAACATCGAATATACAGTTAATATATGTCACACCCCCGAACCAGACGGTGGAAACGTCCAAGGGCTATTGTGACTGAATTGAATACCATCACAATGAATATACATGAAACATAACATCATTCATCACCATGCATTGAAATATTACAACCGGTATTGTTTACATTTAGTACATTGTCTCAAAACATTACATTTCCAAAACGTAAATTGTTCGATACTAATTAAAAAAACAACAAGACATCACTGGGTACATTTTTCCTTCGATTTACCTGTTACTTGAGATTACAAGTATTTTGGAAAAACGTCAACATATGAAATGTTGGTGAGTTCATAAGTAAGGTTTGAAAAGAAATGATTTGTATAATTTTGAAAACCACAGAAAATCCGATATTTTCGAAAAAGAAATGTTGTATATAAGAAAAAGTGTGAAGATCCGTAAGTATGCTTGTTGATTATTATGAATGTGAATAATTGTTAAACTTTGTATATATCACATAGTTAAGAGCGTTGAATTTCCCAGGAAAACCCGATGTTTTCCCAATACATTAAATTACGTAGCTGAGTTAGTATTAGTCCGATACGATGTTGTTTTCGATAATTCCAGGTGACATTGGATTAATTACGGGTTGTAAGTCGTTATAATCACGCATTAATGAAAATGACTACTTTACAACTATACAAACGATCCCTTAGGCATCGTCCGTACTACTCACTTAATCCAACCACCCTGACTTCTCATAGCCCCACAACCGAGGAGAAAAGAGGGTACGAAGCCCCCGTTATTTCCATGAGTCGTTCAAGGCTATCGTGAATGCGAAAGGCCCTTGGCCCGGCTCGCATTTGACTTCTTGACTTTGCTAGCAGTACCAAAGGACCCTTGGGGCCCAACAGCACAATAGAGCTATTGAAAGTCCTTTTACACGGAACTAGGTCATATAAGGCCCAATAACATGTAAGCGCGTTCCCTTCGGGCCTAAAGATCATGACATTTGGCTAGCTAGGCCCAACAAGCACGATTTGAAACATTTGAGCCCAAAGATGGTGTATTGACTTCTCGTAAAGTTTTCGTGTGTGTATTGAAGTATCGTTGTTTATTGATTTGTGATTTGTTATTGATTCGAGACCGAATCAATTCGTTTGGTAACGATTTTTGGGTGTTGAGGGTGTATTTGCTAATACGTTTCGGTGGTAGCCATGGTACTCGAATTTTTACCTTAAGAGATTTATTAAAAAAAAATAGGGTTCTTCTTTTAGAAGTCCCTCCTTGGATAAAATTTATACTTTTAGCCCTTTATATGAAAGAATTTCCATTTTTAGTCCTTGAACCATTTTTCTTGACACTTTAGTACTAAAACTTGTTGAAAAGAAATTTGCAGCCTAGGTTTACTTAATAAACAGCTTAAGTCCTTCAAAAATGAAAATTTTTCGGTTGAAACCCCCATTTTCGCAACTTTTACAATTTTGGCCCAAAAAGGAAAATTTTTGCATCTTTGGTCCCTTTTTAATCTGAAAGGCATTCTTGACTCTTGAAATGGACTTGGTAAACTAGTAATCCCCTGTTTTACAAAAAAGTGCAGTTTCAGCCCCTCCAAATCAAAAAGTTAGCAATTTGGGGCTTTATTGGGCCGAAAATCCCATTTTGGCCCATTATGTTTAAAATTCATATTTTTAACCCCTCAAAAGTGTTGATATTCAGAAAATACACATTAGAAACTGTTTAGACTCATCTCAACCTTCAGAATTCATATATTTTCGTTTTGGGCCCTTTAGTTTTGTATTTTTAGCATTTTGAGCCCAAAAATGGGTTTTGTGTCCAAAAATGTTCATCTTAACTAAGTAAATCATTTTTATTGACTTGATTAGTGTAAAATGATATAATCTATTTTTATTTCATTCTTCATGTTGTATGTCTCGGTTTTTAGGTATTTTTAGCAAACATAATCGTCACATAACAGATAAAATCATACATACATGCATAAAATCACACAAGACATACATGAACTCATAGATCTACACATTTGCTTGTATTCTCCCCCACAAAAACTTATAAAAACAGAAAAATAGGGGGTATGAAGCTCACCTTTGGGTGTGGTTTCGGTCTTTGGAAGAAAATGAGAAGAAAGTGAGGTGATTTTCGGCCCTAGCAACACCTTGATGATGATCTCGAACTTGAGGTGATTCTAAGAGTATGATTACCACAAATGTTTAAGAGAAGGGATCTAATCATGAGAAAAGAGTTATAAAATCCTTGGATATGTATAACTTACCAAGAAGTGATGATATTTTCTTGAAATCCTCTTGATGCACAATCAAAATTTCGAGATTTTGGAGTGGGAAGGAGGAGGATATTTGAGAGAGTTTGGAAGAGTTTTGATGTTGTGTATGTGTGTGGTTTGGCTCTCAGATGATCATAAGAAGAGAGAGGGGAGAAGAGAAGTTGCATGGGAACATGAGATGCCCTAGATGTATGTAATGAATTAAACCTTGATATCCTTTGAGCAATAATGATGCGTCAAGGTTTAATTCTAATTAATCTCTCTTTTTTTTCTTTTTATGTTGTCCGAGAACCTTGGACTAGGAGAAAGGATGAAGTGGCTTGGTCCAAATCCTTCCCTTGGTTTATAATTTATGAGGCCCAATAATTATTTTTCGGCCCATTGGGCTCCTTTATGGCTTACGGCCCAATTTGTCAAAAAGAATGGGTTTTATGGCCCATTTAGGTTAATTAGATTTTTTATGGCCCAATAAGGGTATTTTATTTAATTTTAGGCCCATTATGGCCGAAAATGTTAAAATAAATTAAAGTGGGTCCAATTAGAGCCCATTTAAAAGTTCTAAGCCCAAGGTAGTCAAATTGGAAGCTTATTGGTCCATTGGGCACAATAAGGAAGTCCTAGTCCAAAATGGACCAAAACAAGAACTTCTAGGGTTTCCAATTGCTTAATGACTATGTTGAAATGCTTGTATGAGGTGTTTGATTGAAATTATGTTGTTATAGAGTATGCATCATACATGCTCTCATGTCTTTGATTCACAATTTGACTTAGTTGTTGTAGTTTACAAGGCACAAAAATTTCTAGTTGTGACATCATCCCCCGTTAGAGGGAATTTCGTCCCGAAATTCTTTTTGAAAGCTAGATTTGAGAATGCTGGAATGGATGAGGGTACTTTTGCTTCATTTGGTCTTCGCGTTCCCACATGAATTCTGGCCCACGCTTCGCGTTCCACCGTACTTTCACGATCGGGATGCGATTTTTCTTAGTACACTTCACCTCCATATCCATGATTTCGCCTGGTTCTTCAATGAACAGGAGATTCTCCTTGATTTCAATCTCGTCAAGAGGAACGACGAGTGTTTCATCTGATAGGCACTTCTTTAGATTGGAGACATGGAACACAGGGTGTACACTGTTTAGCTCCGCGGGTAGTTTCAGTTTGTACGCCACTGGACCTATTCAGGCAACTATCTCAAAAGGTCCAATGTATCATGGGTTCAGTTTTCCCTGTTTTCCGAAACTAATGACCCCTTTCCAAGGTGAGACTTTTAACAGCACTTGATCCCCGACCTGAAACTCTAAGGGCTTTCGCCGTTTATCGGCGTAGCTCTTTTGTCGGTCGCGCGATGCTTGTAATCGAGCTCTGATTTGAACTATGTTTTCTATGGTTTCACGAATGATCTCCAGTCCCGTTAGTGCCTTGTCCGATGCTAGTGTCTTTGCTAATTGGGTGTCGCCCACCTCAGCCCAACACAACGGTGATCTACACTTACGTCCATATAGTGCTTCGAAAGGAGCAACTTTGATGCTCGAATGGTAACTGTTGTTATAAGAGAATTCAACTAAGGGTAAGTGGATGTCCCAAGACTTCCCAAAGTCTATCACACATGCGCGAAGCATGTCTTCGAGCGTCTGAATGGTTCGTTCGCTTTGACCGTCCATTTGTGGGTGATAAGCGGTGCTCATGTCGAGATGGGTTCCGAGTGCTTTCTGAAGTGATTGCCAAAAACGTGAAGTGAATCTACTGTCTCTATCTAAGATGATAGACACTGGTATTCCATGAAGTCTCACGATTTCTCAAATGTACAAACACGTCAATCTCTCCATCTTGTAGGATTCTTTTATTGGCAGGAAATGGGCGGATTTCGTCAGTCGGTCAACTATTACCCATATAGTGTCTAATCCGTTCTGCGTCTTGGGTAGCTTGGTCACAAAATCCATAGAAATCCCTTCCCACTTCCACTTAGGAATCACCGGTTGCTGTAATAATCCTGAGGGCTTCTGGTACTCCACCTTTACCTTGGCACAAGTAAGGCACTTACCAACATAGGTGGCAATTTCTGCCTTCATGTTAAGCCACCAATAGCGTTGTTTAATATCTAAATACATCTTGTCCGAGCCAGGATGGATGGAGTATCACGTCTTGTGGGCTTCCTTCATGACTACCTCCCTAAATCCTCCGAGTTTAGGGACCCAAATACGGTTCATGAAATGGTATACTTCGTCCTCTCTCACTTCTAGGTTCTTTTCCATTCCGCGTAATGCTTCGCTTGCTCTGTTTTCCGTCTTCATGGCATCTGACTAGGCTACCCCGATCTGAGTGGTTACGTGAGATTGGATGGTTATTGAGAGAGTTTTCGCATGAAAATTAGAGTACTCCTTCCGACTCAATGCATCAGCTACCATGTTGGCCTTGCCCGGGTGGTACTTGATTTCACACTCGTAATCGTTTAATAATTCAACCCATCTTCGTTGCCTCATATTCAGCTCTTTCTGATTCAAGATATGCTGGAGACTTTTGTGGTCCGTGAAGATGGTGCACTTTGTACCATAAAGGTAATGCCTCCAAATCTTCAGAGCAAAGACCACGGCTCCCAATTCTAGGTCATGGGTCATATAATTCACTTTGTGCATTTTTAGTTGGTGGGATGCGTAAGCTATCAATCTTCCACGCTGCATGAGAACGCAACCTAAGCCCTGATTTGACGCATCACATTAGACCACAAAATCTTCCGTTCCCTCCGGTAGGGATAGTACCGGGGCGCTGCAGAGCATCTGCTTCAGGGTTCGGAATGCAACTTCTTGTTTGACCGTCCATTTGAATGGTACGCCCTTTTGTGTAAGTGAGGTAAGTGGCTTGGTGATCTTAGAGAAGTTTTTAATGAACCTCCTATAGTAGCCTGCTAGGCCTAAGAATTGACGAATTTTTGTGGGTGTTGTCGGGACTGCCCATCCTTCGACGGCTTTGACCTTGGAAGGATAGTCATGAATTGCTTCTTGACTAACAACATGACCTAGGAAGTTCACGCTACGGAGCCAGAACTCACACTTGGAGAGTTTTGCGTATAGATTTTCTGATCGCAGAGTTTCTAGGATTTGTTGCAGATGTTGGCCATGCTCTTCTTCGCTTCGGGAATAGACTAGGATGTCGTCAATGAAGACGATAACAAAGTTGTCGAGGAATGGTCGACAGATTCGGTTCATCAGATCCATAAATGTGGCAGGGGCATTTGTTAGACCGAAGGGCATTACGACAAATTCATAATGTCTGTAACGAGTTCGGAAAGC
Source organism: Lactuca sativa (assembly GCF_002870075.4). Lineage (NCBI taxonomy): Eukaryota > Viridiplantae > Streptophyta > Magnoliopsida > Asterales > Asteraceae > Lactuca > Lactuca sativa. The sequence goes on along the minus strand of NC_056625.2, from coordinate 120,142,703 downwards.
GGTTTTAGGAATATCCTCTTCCCGTACTTTGAGTTGATGGTATTCGGACCGTAGATCTATCTTAGAGAAGTAACTAGCTCCTTGGAGCTTCTCAAATAGATGTACATCCTAAAAGATCCGTCTTTCTTTTTGACAAATAGGACCAGAGCTCCCCATGGCGATTAGCTGGGTCGGATGAATCCCTTGCCCAGGAGTTCGCTGAGTTAACTGGACAATTCCTGCATTTCAGCAGGAGCTGGCCGGTAAGGAGATTTAGCGAGAGGGGTTGCTCCTGGAACGAGGTCAATTTGGAACTCAACTTGTCCCTCTGGGGGTACTCTAGGAAGATCTTCAGGAAATACGTCTGGGAATTCACGTGCTACGGGAATGTCTTGAATGTTAACCTCTTCCTTGGTTTTATCCACTATGTGAGCCAGAAACGTCAAATCGTTCTTTCGTAGATGCTTTTGTGCCTGGATGCACGAGATGAGGCAAAGGTTCGTGCTAGGTTTGTCTCCATAAATAACTAGGGTTTCGTGATTGGGAAGGTGAAGGCGAACGGCCTTTTCGTGACACATAATTTCAGCATGGTGGGGGCTTAACCAGTCCATGCCAATAATCACATCGAAACTCCTAATGGAAACAGGCATTAAGTCTATTCGAAAGACGTGTTGATTTAAGGTTAGGGTACATCCGGTGTAGATTTCCTCAGTGGATTCGGTTTTCCTATTGGCCATTTCCACCGTAAAGGTTTCATTGAGCTTCTGGGGTTTTTGTTTGAATAAATGTTTAAACTTATTGCTCACAAAACTTTGCTCGGCTCCGGTGTCAAATAGGATGTATGCATAAGTGTGGTTTAGGGGAAACATACCGGTAACAACAGCGGGATCCTGAACCGCCTCCCCCTGACCCATAGTCAGCACCCTTCCTACACCTCCATTTTTGGGATTGTTTTTGTTAGGGTATTCGCGACGAAAATGCCCAGTCCTTCCGCACCCATAGCAGGTGTGGCTAGGTCCGGCATTGTTGCCGCCAGCATTGATGTTGTTGTTGTTGCGGTTGTTGTTGTTCTTGGTTCCCTGTTGTTGATTCCGAGGAGGGTAAGTCCTGCAATACCTTGCCGTGTGCCCCTTCCGATTGCAACTTGTGCACTGCAGCTCCTTGCACTCTCCATTATGATGGATACCGCACTTGTTGCACTTGGGAAGATTATCGGAATAAGGTCTAGGAGTATTCGAAGCAGCTGAGGCTGGAGCATGTGGTGTGGCCGGAACTTGTGCGGTGGTAGCATTAACTGCCACTGTCTACTGCTTCTTAGAAGTCTCGGGGCCTTGACGCCTCTTCCTCTTGTTGTTCTTCCCCTTCTTGCCATCACCTTCCTTCTTGCCTTCAGCCTCCGCTGGCTTCTCACCCTTCTTGTTGTTGTGGTCATACAGCTTCTTTACCAATCTCTTAGGACTGTCGGGAGTTTCGGGGTTTGCAGCTATAACGTTTCCTTGGATCGGAGAGGTTAGTCCCCAGATGAATCGCTCAATCTTCTTTCCTTCCGAGGTGATCATGCCCGGGCGTAACAGAGATAGTTCACTAAATTTGGATATGTAGGCATCGATATCAGCATTCCGTACAGTGAGGTTCCACAGCTCTTGCTTCATTTTCTGAATCTCACCACGAGGGCAGTATTCGGCCATCAGCATTTCCTTCATTTCTGTCCATGGCATGGAATTGGCTACGGGGAGTGTCATGGCTTCCACGTGCCCGTTCCACCAAGTGAGAGCTTGGTCGACAAAAGTGCATGCAGCAAACTTTACTTTCATCTCTTCAGGGCAATCGCATATCTCGAACACCGATTCCACCTTCTCGATCCATCGTTTCTGAGTGATCACCCCTCTAGTGTCGTTAAAGGTTCGTGGTTTGGCGTTTGTGAAGTCCTTGTAGGTACAGGTTCTGGTGGGTCCTTGATTCATTCCATTGTTCGAACTCCCGGCCCCTTGCCCGTTGCCTCCTCCATTGTTCCCTTGGTGAATTTGTGCCATAGTTGCGGTGACCGCAGCAGATACAGCTGCCTGGAATGCAGTGGAGTCAACTTCGGGTGGGGTTGGTCCAGGGTTTCCGCGAGTAGGTCGGCGAGGCATCTTTTTGTCATGAAATGGAAAGATGTTGGGTGTTTGTGGATTCTATGTGGTTGTGATCCTACTGACTAGGTGCATGGTACGGACTTAATTACTTCTACAAATTAGCATACAATCATGGATTCGCAACACATAGCAATTTGTAATGTGATAATAAAACATGTAAAAGTTCACTAATATTATCTGCATTTGATACATGAAAATTTTGCTCGAAAGAGCATACATAAGTGATATTAGTTCGGCAGCATAACGGCTCTATGAGTAGTGTAGTAAATTAAACATAGAGTCGGGGTACATAGCATAGATCCTAATTGCCTAGTCAGATAAGCCTATCCCTAATCGCGATGAGCTGTGCACGGGGGTGGTGCTGAGGAAGTGGATGCTCCCTGAAGAGGAGCCACCTGTCGTTCTGCATCCTGGAGTCGAGACTCCCACCTCACCTGCCTCATATGGAACTCTCGAAGGAGGTCTCGTGTCTCCTGCTCTGCACGCTCGACCCTAGTCGACAGTTGGTGTACCTGGTCGGCGGTGCTCTGAGTAAGGTCGCCAGTGTTCCGTAACCGTCAGGTTCCTCCTCAAAGTTTCCTTCATCTTCTTCTGGTTCGGCAGGCTCGCCCTCGGCTCCTGCCTCCGGTTCCCCGTCAGATTCCTCCTCGGGGTCTTCCTCAGGATCTTCTTCAGGCTCTTCGTCGATCCATCCGTTATTTCCCTGGTTAGGGAAGTAAGGATCTCCGGGGTGATGGAAACCAGCCATGCTGTCTGCGAGAGTGTGTAAATATGCTACCATTATTCCTAGGATGCTACAACTATTGTACAGACTAAACAGACGTTCTCTTTTTGGTGATAAAGGGGTATGTTTTTAGGTTCCCTAGCTATCACGATCTCCTCAGGACGTGTGGTAGTGATACCTTGGTAGGAATGTAGTTGATCAGGCTACATCTGTTCCTCGATACAACTAAGAACAGTCCTAGATTAACCGAGATACTAGTATTATCTTGTTTGATTCGGTGTTAGGTTCTCGTTCGTAATACAAGCAAGGGTGTTTTATTGTGATTTTTTACTTGTTTTCTTCAGAGTTGTGTTAGTCCCTCTTTTGGTTTATAGTTGCATATCAATGTGTGGCTAGATATGCTAGTTCACTATAAACAGAGCTCTGATACCAACCTGTCACACCCCCGAACCAGACGGCGGAAACGTCTGAGGGCTATTGTGACTCAATTGAATACCATCACAATGAATATACATGAAACATAACATCATTCATCACCATGCATTGAAAATATTACAACCGGTATTGTTTACATTTAGTACATTTGTCACACCCCCAAACCAAGGATGGCGGAAACGACCAGGGGTGGAGGACTTCATGTACAGTATCACAACAACGTGTATAATAGTGCTCAAAGTAAATACAACCATCATAAATATAATTGAAAAAGTTACACCAAAGTATATGTTTACATGTTTCAAAATCAATTACATTATGATGACAAAAATAAATTGTTGACGGTTTAACGTCCCATCGTCAAAGCGCTGAAGTTTTCCTGTTTCACTGATTTCCTGAGAATACAAGTAGTTTTGAAAGAGTGTCAACAATTAAGTTGGTGAGTTCATAAGAGTTTTGTTTGGAGTAGAAACCATTTTCCTTATAACATCGATAGAGTTGATTTCCAGAAAATCCAATATTTTCTTAGTTAAGTGTGAACAGAATATTCCTATATGATGTATTAATGAACCCTAGATTGACCCGTAGATTTCCCCTATAATCGTCCAGCGTATATAAGTTATATAAGATTTAGGTTAGATAAAACGTTGAATATAGTGGGTCTGCCCTAGGTCCACAACCCAACGAGGAACAGGAGATGAGACGGGCACCACCAATTCTAAGCCAATCCAGACTAAACTCTTGTATGACTCAAGCATATACGCTCAACGATTATAGTTGAAGTCTAACAATGCGAAAATTTAATGTGGACTTAAATTCAAAAACCGGAACCAAACCCTAGTGTAGTGTACGAAATAGTAATAGTGACTGTGAACATAAACTATACATATCATAGTTCATCGGATAGTAGTAGTGACTAGTGAACATGAACTATGCATATTATAGTTTACCAAAAGTGGTGGTGATGGTGAATATAACCTATACATATCATAGTTCATCAAATAGTGATAGTGACTAGTGAACATGAAATATGCATATTATAGTTTACCAAAAGTGGTGGTGATGGTGAATTCCTTTCTTGTAATTAAGTTCGTAGGGTAGATGAAACATAAACTATACCTATTATAGTTTATCACTTTGTTTGTAATATATATATGCCATAACTATACCGATTATAACTAGCGTGTTCGTTTGTGGGGGTATAATGGCTTAACTATACTTATTATAGTTTATCATAATTATCCATAGTGGTAATAACTCTTTTGTATGTGTAAAACCTTTAATCATGTGTTTGTTATGTAAAATAACCCTAAACTATACCTATTATAGTTTATTAATTATTTGTGTGGGTAGTGAGCATAAGCCTTACTTGTCATAATTTACCAATGTTTATATTTTAATGGATATAGCCTTATAATATCATTTATATATTTACCATACTTGTGGAGGTATAAATCCATTTGTTTTCTGATGTATGTCTATATAAGAATACAAAATTGTCATATATTGCAACAACACATAATCACATAATGATGTATACCTTGCTCAACATGTTACAAGGTGAAATGAAATTTATAGTGTTTTCTGTTAATAACATTTTCTGTAACTGTTATTGGGAAAATTGTAGAAAAATCATAAAATGTCCAAATCAAGTTCTGTAACTTCTGAGAGTTTGGAAAATGAGTCTAGTTTGTTCATAATTTTTATTATAATTTTTAATGACTTCTTACTTGTGTGAAAAAGTCCATAATCACAGACTGGTCCGGATTGATATTTGAAATGATAGGCAGTTTTGTAAAAATCACCATAAATTATAGAACAATCGTATGGAGATGTGCAAGTAGTCATTTTAAAGATAAGAAGAGGAACTACATGCACCTAAAACAGTTTTGAAAACTAAAATGTTTAAGTTGTCCAAAACAGTCCGTGAATGAAGTTGAACTTTTCTGATGAAGGCTGTTAGAAAAGTTTAGTTATGTTCTTGGTGTTTTAACTTGTATTCCCCCCCTAAAAACTTGAGAAAACATGAAAATGTAGGGGTATGAACTCACCTTAAGTGTTTTCAGTAGATGATTGTAGAAGAATGGAGGTGTTTAACTCAAGAACACTTGGGGATGCCTTGAAGATTTTTGAGAATCTAGCATCATAGTTATGGAGTTTGTATAAGCTATCAATGATTTGAGTAGAATGAAGTGTAAAAATCACAAGGAAGATGAATTACACTTACCAAGAGTGGAAGAACACTTGATGATCAGCCTTGGGATCTTGAATTAGAGAGAAAAGTTGGAGTTGGATCTTTGGTGGAATGAGAGTGATTGAAAGAAAATGAGGAGAGAGGTTGAGTGACCAGCCCTAAAAACGTGGGGATGGCTTGTGAGAGGGGTAAAAAGTACAAGGAAGTGACAAGGTATGGTGGGGAGGAGTGTGGGTTAATCATGGAGTGGGTATGGGGTTGCTTGTGTCATAAAATAAGGTAAAGTCAACACTCTACCTTTGTACTTTACCTACTCTCTTTTGGATAAAGTTTTATCCTTAAAATGTGATTAAATCATTAATTTAGGGGTCTTATATGTTAAAATAAAGTTTTGGGTGAAAATCCCGTGTTAAAATAATTAAAAACGGCTTAAAACGCAAATTTAATCGAAAACCGGGAGAAAAAGGCTTCCCAGCGAGGCCTCTCGGTCCAAGGCCGAGGTTCGGTCCCTAGGCCGAGGTTCGGTCAGGATGGTGCTGATTCGAAAGCAAGAGGCTGAGCCAGAAGAAGGAACGAGGGCGATGGGCTTGGTCCGAAGGTCAGAAGCGAGGGTTAGAAGCGAAGGTTCGGTCCTCGGTCCTCAGAAGAGAAGGTTCGGTAGCCATTAGAAGAGAAGAGGTCAAAACCGAAAGGTGCCGAACGTTCGGGTTCGGTTGAGCAGCCTTCGGCTCAGAAGGGTTCGGTTCAGCAGCCTTCTTCATCAGGAGGGTTCGGTTCCTAAGGGGACTTTCGGGTCCTAAGAGGGGTTTCGGTTCCTCAAGCCCGTTTTTTGCGTAGACTTCCGCTTTTGGGCTGTTTTCGCCAAATTCGAGGGTCGGGATGCCCCGAGTGATTATAGAAAGTTAGGAGAGATTTCGAGAGAGATTTGAGAGAGATTCCACATACTCAGAGAGATTTGGGAGAGATTTGACATTCTTGGAGAGATTTCACATACAAAGAGATATTTGGGAGAGATTTCACTTTCTTAGAGAGATTTGGGAGAGATTTGACATCCTTGGAGAGATTTCACATACAGAGAGATATTTAGGAGAGATTTCACATACAAAGAGATATTTGGGAGAGATTTCACATACTTAGAGAGATTTGGGAGAGATTTGACATTCTTGGAGAGATTTCACATACAGAGAGATATTTGGGAGATATTTCACATACTTAGAGAGATTTGGGAGAGATTTTCGATAAGAAGAGATAGAGTGAAAACGATTGAGAGCGGTTTCGTGTGTGACGAATGTGAGTGTCCGGCTTCGCAATGCAAGGTCCATAAACCTTGTTAAGCCTTGTTTAAAGATCTTACGCACTCCCGATGAGTATGTAACATTGTTTTATCGGTTTGGCTCGTCACTTACCACTGTTTTAGGTTAAGGAGATCTAGATGTACGTACTTTTCGATTTACGATCCCTTATTAGAATAGCGAGTTGTTTAGTAATTACATAACGTAAGCCCTAGTACACAAGGGTTAGTTGAGTTGATCGGTTTGACTTGTTGACTTCAGTTGACTTCGAATTGACCGGAAATTGACGGTTGTCACATCATCCCCCCGTTAGAGGGAATTTCGTCCCGAAATTTGAATTTAGACAAGGAGTAGGCATGAATAATCGAGCCCAAAAAGTGGGGATTCTTCCTAATCGATTGAATCTCACGCTCTCAAGTAAATCTAGGTCCTTGGTTGGCATTCTAGTCGTATGATAAAAAAAAAAATCGAAGTCAATTGGTAATAAAGGCACTAGATTTGATCATAAAGGCGTTACAGACATGACACCACTGTGCAACTTTTAACAGAGTTATAGTACTATAGATTTACTACAAGACTATTGTTGCGAACTAGGTATACTACAAAAGACAAGTATACGCAGCACGAGGGTCCCTTCACTGACAGGGTCTCGCAAAAGATAAGACTCTAGTTGCACTAGTTTTAAGCAGTTTATGAGTCTGATACAACGAATGCTTTAGATATTCTTAACGAGGTCCGGAGTAGTTTCTCCTGCGGCAGTGATCCTTAGTATCCTCCCATCTGCGCCGGAGTTCTTTATGATTGGACAGTCCTTTCTGAGGTGTCCAATCTCGCCGCATTGGTGACATATCTGGCTTGCACTAGCATTGGTGGTGGAAGTGAGGTATTTAGTCAGAGTTACGTGGACACGGGTGCCCTCCTCGTTCATCCACTTCGAAACTTTCCTTTTATGGGGGCCAATTTTACCACCACCTTTGTGTGCAGAGTTTGTCCCGATGCCGGGTACTTGAGAAATTGGTTGTGCCGGTGCTGAAGGGGTAGGAGTTGCCACTTGTTGCTGTTGCATGGCAAGTCTTTGGAATCGTTGACGCTCCTTTCGAGCTCGGCGATTTTGTTTCCTCTTCTCGGTTCTACGACTTTGTACGTCCATGACTGTTGCCCTTTGTTGGCTTCCTGGATTGATACAACAATCGAAATTTTCAATTCCTTTGCCAGTCGTGATTGCGTTTCCAGTGTTGAGGTTTGTAAGGACAGCTGCCACAGCAGCTGTTACCGCGGCTTGAAATGTAGTGGCGTCGACTTGAAGGATAGGGGATTCATTGCTCAGTTGACTATTTCCGGATGATGACATGATTCTGCAACACGAAAGACAAGGAGTTTGAGAGTGACTAAGGTTGGCTCTGTATTATTTTGATCCTGACTAAGAGATAAGTTATTATACATGAAAACTTAGCTTATACACATTATGATATAACCAAGAATGGGCGGATAGTAAAATGTGTTATTCTACTTCAGTTTCACATCCCAACGAGGAAAAGAAACTAAGTTAGAAATCTCACATTCTATTGTCTACCAGGTATTCGTTATATATAACTGGGGAATGTATAAGTGAGGAAATCATAACAAATAACATTCCTAGTAATCCTTCTTAATGAACTAGAGTTCCTAGTCAGGGCTATCATTGAACCTAGATGTATTTCGACCGTTCACCTATAGAGTAGAAGTATGTTCTCGAAGGTTTGACCTACATCCCTATGATGCAGTCCTATTACAGAGTAGAAGTAAGTTCGTAGAATGGTCTCATGACATTTGTCGTTCAAAACCGGGTTCTATTGGTTGGTGAATAACATGATCCAATCTTGGAAAGAGAATTGGGAACGATCCCGGAGCTAAATTACTCTAGTCCAACAACTTGACTAAAGTGGGTTTCAAATAGACTCCTATGGAAATATTTGAACAAAGAGTGTCATAGAATTTATCTGATTGGCAACGTCATTGATGTTTAAGATGTAATAGGCTTGGGAAAATTGACTTTGTAGAGGGTCTTACATCACATCCGAAGCAGGAGAGTTTTGGCCGCCTAAAGGCCTAACTAAAAGTACTTCCAATACAAGATAGTTTCATAGAGAATGCCACATAGGACATAGATAGGAAAAACGATTCTTTTTTTTTTTAACAGGGAAAGAAAGTAAGGCATCTACTACTGGCGGCGGTCATCCCTATGGTGAACCTTCAGTTCAGCTAGTTGCCGCTCCATATCAAGCATGTGCCTTTCGTACACCGTACTCGGAGTTCTATGACTTCGGTTCGTGTTTCAGCCAGTGCTTGCAGCCAGGTTTCATGGTCTCTCTTAGATTTTTCACATGTGTGCTCAAGGTGATTGGTGCGGATTGTATGCATTCTTGAATTTGCATCAGCCTCTGCGATATGATAGAGAGTTGTTCTGCCCTGAATCTCGTTTCGGGCAAATCTACTGACCTGGATTGGAAGACTTCTATCTGTTGAGCTTCCTTTGCTTATGTCGTAGAAGCTTCGGTCTCCACTAAACGGCATAGGTTGGGCTTGCTCTTCGCTCCAGGTTTCCAAGCATTCTACCCAAGGAGGCGTCGGGCCCTAAAAAAAACCGGACGAGGGATAGGATTCGGAACAAGAGCCATCAGGGTAGGTTCTCCACTTCAGGGTCGGAGTCAGAACCATCAGCAAAGCCTTCAGCTTGGTGACCATCCAAAGGGATTCGGTAATCATTCTCTGGCTCCTCTCCGAGCCATTCAGCATTGCCGTGGTTAGGGTAGTACGGGTCGTCGTGGGGATGGAATTCAGCCATGATATCTTCGCGAGAAATGGGGATATAAGAAATAACTAAGTAGACGTACTAACTAGATAATTATAAGATGATCTTTATCAGGTACTTCAATATATTGTTTAGTGCATACTAGTCATATGTATTTGGGACAGGATAGACCTTCGAATAAGTGATCCTAACTCTAAATCCCCAATCCAACGAGAACAGGAAGTAAAGCAAAGATCCACAGATTCTAAGTCTATGACGTCCTGGATACATATAATTTTAATGTATCCACTAGGCAATTATTGACCTATTGATAAAAATCTATTTAGTTCTCAAATAAGTAATTATAATAACACCAAATACCCCTATGGTATTTCATTGTGGTAGTGTTGGTAAGTTTTTAGACTTGTTGCAACACCTACGGCCATTCCTGGGCATATGCAAATCACTTCTGGGTGAGACATAGTTGATCAGGCTATGTCATTCCCAGACCTGACTATACATCCCCAAGCCTACTCGTATTGTTCAACAATCACCACTTTTGTCCTATCCCACCATGATACTGACCCTAGTGTGTGTGCACATGCTCCTACTTTTACCAAGAAATTATTTGTTTCTAAAGTATAGTTTGTTTGAAAACTTTAAATCAGAGACTTTCGGTCCCAATGTATTTATAGTTTGTATATCTTATGTGGTTCGATATACTGAGTTCACTATAAACAATGCTCTGATACCAATCTGTCACACCCCCAAACCAAGGATGACGGAAACGTCCAGGGGTGGAGGACTTCATGTACAGTATCACAACAACGTGTATAATAGTGCTCAAAGTAAATACAACCATCATAAATATAATTGAAAAAGTTACACCAAAGTATATGTTTACACGTTTCAAAATCAATTACATTATGATGACAAAAATAAATTGTTGATGGTTTAACGTCCCATCCTCAAAGCGCTGAAGTTTTCCTGTTTCACTGATTTCCTGAGAATACAAGTAGTTTTGAAAGAGTGTCAACAATTAAGTTGGTGAGTTCATAAGAGATTTGTTTGGAGTAGAAACCGTTTTCCTTATAACATCGATAGAGTTGATTTCCAGAAAATCCAATATTTTCTTAGTTAAGTGTGAACAGAATATTCCTATATGATGTATTAATGAACCCTAGATTGACCCGTAGATTTCCCCTATAATCGTCCAGCGTATATAAGTTATATAAGATTTAGGTTAGATAAAACGTTGTATATAGTGGGTCTACCCTAGGTCCACAACCCAACGAGGAACAGGAGATGAGGCGGGCACCACCAATTCTAAGCCAATCCAGACTAAATTCTTGTATGACTCAAGCATATACGCTCAACGATTATAGTTGAAGTCTAACAATGCGAAAATTTAATGTGGACTTAAATTCAAAAACCGGAACCAAACCCTAGTGTAGTGTACGAAATAGTAATAGTGACTGTGAACATAAACTATACATATCATAGTTCATCGAATAGTGGTAGTGACTAGTGAACATGAACTATGCATATTATAGTTTACCAAAAGTGGTGGTGATGGTGAATATAACCTATACATATCATAGTTCATCAAATAGTGATAGTGACTAGTGAACATGAACTATGCATATTATAGTTTACCAAAAGTGGTGGTGATGGTGAATTCCTTTCTTGTAATTAAGTTCATAGGATAGATGAAACATAAACTATACCTATTATAGTTTATCACTTTGTTTGTAATATATATATGCCATAACTATACCGATTATAACTAGCGTGTTCGTTTGTGGGGGTATAATTGCTTAACTATACTTATTATAGTTTATCATAATTATCCATAGTGGTAATAACTCTTTTGTATGTGTAAAACCTTTAATCATGTGTTTGTTATGTAAAATAACCCTAAACTATACCTATTATAGTTTATTAATTATTTGTGTGGGTAGTGAGCATAAGCCTTACTTGTCATAATTTACCAATGTTTATATTTTAATGGATATAGCCTTATAATATCATTTATATATTTACCATACTTGTGGAGGTATAAATCCATTTGTTTTCTGATGTATGTCTATATAAGAATAAAAAATTGTCATATATTGCAACAACACATAATCACATAATGATGTATACCTTGCTCAACATGTTACAAGGTGAAATGAAATTTATAGTGTTTTCTGTTAATAACATTTTCTGTAACTGTTATTGGGAAAATTGTAGAAAAATCATAAAATGTCCAAATCAAGTTCTGTAACTTCTGAGAGTTTGGAAAATGAGTCTAGTTTGTTCATAATTTTTATTATAATTGTTAATGAGTTCTTACTTGTGTGAAAAAGTCCATAATCACAGACTGGTCCGGATTGATGTTTGAAATGATAGGCAGTTTTGTAAAAATCACCATAAATTATAGAACAATCGTATGGAGATGTGCAAGTAGTCATTTTAAAGATAAGAAGAGGAACTACATGCACCTAAAACAGTTTTGAAAACTAAAATGTTTAAGTTGTCCAAAACAGTCCGTGAATGAAGTTGAACTTTTCTGATGAAGGCTGTTAGAAAAGTTTAGTTATGTTCTTGGTGTTTTAACTTGTATTCCCCCCCTAAAAACTTGAGAAAACATGAAAATGTAGGGGTATAAACTCACCTTAAGTGTTTTCAGTAGATGATTGTAGAAGAATAGAGGTGTTTAACTCAAGAACACTTGGGGATGCCTTGAAGATTTTTGAGAATCTAGCATCATAGTTATGGAGTTTGTATAAGCTATCAATGATTTGAGTAGAATGAAGTGTAAAAATCACAAGGAGGATGAATTACACTTACCAAGAGTGGAAGAACACTTGATGATCAGCCTTGGGATCTTGAATTAGAGAGAAAAGTTGGAGTTGGATCTTTGGTGGAATGAGAGTGATTGAAAGAAAATGAGGAGAGAGGTTGAGTGATCAGCCCTAAAAACGTGGGGATGGCTTGTGAGAGGGGTAAAAAGTACAAGGAAGTGACAAGGTATGGTGGGGAGGAGTGTGGGTTAATCATGGAGTGGGTATGGGGTTGCTTGTGTCATAAAATAAGGTAAAGTCAACACTCTACCTTTGTACTTTACCTACTCTCTTTTGGATAAAGTTTTATCCTTAAAATGTGATTAAATCATTAATTTAGGGGTCTTATATGTTAAAATAAAGTTTTGGGTGAAAATCCCGTGTTAAAATAATTAAAAACGGCTTAAAACGCGAATTTAATCGAAAACCGGGAGAAAAAGGCTTCTCAGCGAGGCCTCTCGGTCCAAGGCCGAGGTTCGGTCAGGATGGTGCTGATTCGGAAGCGAGAGGCTGAGCCAGAAGAAGGAACGAGGGCGATGGGCTCGGTCCGAAGGTCAGAAGCGAGGGTCAGAAGCGAAGGTTCGGTCCTCGGTCCTCAGAAGAGAAGGTTCGGTAGCCATTAGAAGAGAAGAGGTCAAAACCGAAAGGTGCCGAACGTTCGGGTTCGGTTGAGCAGCCTTCGGCTCGGAAGGGTTCGGTTCAGCAGCCTTCTTCATCAGGAGGGTTCGGTTCCTAAGGGGACTTTCGGGTCCTAAGAGGGGTTTCGGTTCCTCAAGCCCGTTTTTTGCGTAGACTTCCGCTTTTGGGCTGTTTTCGCCAAATTCGAGGGTCGGGATGCCCCGAGTGATTATAGAAAGTTAGGAGAGATTTCGAGAGAGATTTGAGAGAGATTCCACATACTCAGAGAGATTTGGGAGAGATTTGACATTCTTGGAGAGATTTCACATACAAAGAGATATTTGGGAGAGATTTCACTTTCTTAGAGAGATTTGGGAGAGATTTGACATCCTTGGAGAGATTTCACATACAGAGAGATATTTGGGAGAGATTTCACATACAAAGAGATATTTGGGAGAGATTTCACATACTTAGAGAGATTTGGGAGAGATTTGACATTCTTGGAGAGATTTCACATACAGAGAGATATTTGGGAGAGATTTCACATATTTAGAGAGATTTGGGAGAGATTTTCGATAAGAAGAGATAGAGTGAAAACGATTGAGAGCGGTTTCGTGTGTGACGAATGTGAGTGTCCGGCTTCGCAATGCAAGGTCCGTAAACCCTGTTAAGCCTTGTTTAAAGATCTTACGCACTCCCGATAAGTATGTAACATTGTTTTATTGGTTTGGCTCGTCACTTACCACTGTTTTAGGTTAAGGAGATCTAGATGTACGTACTTTTCGATTTACGATCCCTTATTAGAATAGCGAGTTGTTTAGTAATTACATAACGTAAGCCCTAGTACACAAGGGTTAGTTGAGTTGATCGGTTTGACTTGTTGACTTCAGTTGACTTCGAATTGACCGGAAATTGACGGTTGTCACATCATCCCCCCGTTAGAGGGAATTTCGTCCCGAAATTTGAATTTAGACAAGGAGTAGGCATGAATAATCGAGCCCAAAAAGTGGGGATTCTTCCTAATCGATTGAATCTCACGCTCTCAAGTAAATCTAGGTCCTTGGTTGGCATTCTAGTCGTATGATAAAAAAAAAATCGAAGTCACTTGGTAATAAAGGCACTAGATTTGATCATAAAGGCGTTACAGACAAGACACCACTGTGCAACTTTTAACAGAGTTATAGTACTATAGATTTACTACAAGACTATTGTTGCGAACTAGGTATACTACAAAAGACAAGTATACGCAGCACGAGGGTCCCTTCACTGACGGGGTCTCGCAAAAGATAAGACTCTAGTTGCACTAGTTTTAAGCAGTTTATGAGTCAGATACAACGAATGCTTTAGATATTCTTAACGAGGTCCGGAGTAGTTTCTCCTGCGGCAGTGATCCTTAGTATCCTCCCATCTGCGCCGGAGTTCTTTATGATTGGACAGTCCTTTCTGAGGTGTCCAATCTCGCCGCATTGGTGACATATCTGGCTTGCACTAGCATTGGTGGTGGAAGTGAGGTGTTTAGTCAGAGTTACGTGGACACGGGTGCCCTCCTCGTTCATCCACTTCGAAACTTTCCTTTTATGGGGGCCAATTTTACCACCACCTTTGTGTGCAGAGTTTGTCCCGATGCCGGGTACTTGAGAAATTGGTTGTGCCGGTGCTGAAGGGGTAGGAGTTACCACTTGTTGCTGTTGCATGGCAAGTCTTTGGAATCATTGACGCTCCTTTCGAGCTCGGCGATTTTGTTTCCTCTTCTCGGTTTTACGACTTTGTACGTCCATGACTGTTGCCCTTTGTTGGCTTCCTGGATTGATACAACAATCAAAATTTTCAATTCCTTTGCCAGTCGTGATTGCGTTGCCAGTGTTGAGGTTTGTAAGGACAGCTGCCATAGCAGCTGTTACCGCGGCTTGAAATGTAGTGGCGTCGACATGAAGGATAGGGGATTCATTGCTCAGTTGACTATTTCCGGATGATGACATGATTCTGCAACACGAAAGACAAGGAGTTTGAGAGTGACTAAGGTTGGCTCTGTATTATTTTGATCCTGACTAAGAGATAAGTTATTATACATGAAAACTTAGCTTATACACATTATGATATAACCAAGAATGGGCGGATAGTAAAATGTGTTATTCTACTTCAATTTCACATCCCAACGAGGAAAAGAAACTAAGTTAGAAATCTCACATTCTATTGTCTACCAGGTCTTCGTTATATATAACTGGGGAATGTATAAGTGAGGAAATCATAACAAATAACATTCCTAGTAATCCTTCTTAATGAACTAGAGTTCCTAGTCAGGGCTATCATTGAACCTAGATGTATTTCGGCCGTTCACCTATAGAGTAGAAGTATGTTCTCGAAGGTTTGACCTACATCCCTATGATGCAGTCCTATTACGGAGTAGAAGTAAGTTCGTAGAATGGTCTCATGACATTTGTCGTTCAAAACCGGGTTCTATTGGTTGGTGAATAACATGATCCAATCTTGGAAAGAGAATTGGGAACGATCCCGGAGCTAAATTACTCTAGTCCAACAACTTGACTAAAGTGGGTTTCAAATAGACTCCTATGGAAATATTTGAACAAAGAGTGTCATAGAATTTATCCGATTGGCAACGTCATTGATGTTTAAGATGTAACAGGCTTGGGAAAATTGACTTTGTAGAGGGTCTTACATCACATCCGAAGCAGGAGAGTTTTGGCCGCCTAAAGGCCTAACTAAAAGTACTTACAATACAAGATAGTTTCATAGAGAATGCCACATAGGACATAGATAGGAAAAACGATTCTTTTTTTTTTTAACAGGGAAAGAAAGTAAGGCATCTACTACTGGCGGCGGTCATCCCTATGGTGAACCTTCAGTTCAGCTAGTTGCCGCTCCATATCAAGCATGTGCCTTTCGTACACCCTCTGGCGTACTCGGAGTTCTATGACTTCGGTTCGTGTTTCAGCCAGTGCTTGCAGCCAGGTTTCATGGTCTCTCTTAGATTTTTCACATGTGTGGTCAAGGCGATTGGTGCGGATTGTATGCATTCTTGAATTTGCATCAGCCTCTGCGATATGATAGAGAGTTGTTCTGCCCTGAATCTCGTTTCGGGCAAATCTACTGACCTGGATTGGAAGACTTCTATCTGTTGAGCTTCCTTTGCTTATGTCGTAGAAGCTTCGGTCTCCACTAAACGGCATAGGTTGGGCTTGCTCTTCGCTCTAGGTTTCCAAGCATTCTACCCAAGGAGGCGTCGGGCCCTAAAAAAAAAAACGGACGAGGGATAGGATTCGGAACAAGAGCCATCAGGGTAGGTTCTCCACTTCAGGGTCGGAGTCAGAACCATCAGCAAAGCCTTCAGCTTGGTGACCATCCAAAGGGATTCGGTAATCATTCTCTGGCTCCTCTCCGAGCCATTCAGCATTGCCGTGGTTAGGGTAGTACGGGTCGTCGTGGGGATGGAATTCAGCCATGATATCTTCGCGAGAAATGGGGATATAAGAAATAACTAAGTAGACGTACTAACTAGATAATTATAAGATGATCTTTATCAGGTACTTCAATATATTGTTTAGTGCATACTAGTCATATGTATTTGGGACAGGATAGACCTTCGAATAAGCGATCCTAACTCTAAATCCCCAATCCAACGAGAACAGGAAGTAAAGCAAAGATCCACAGATTCTAAGTCTATGACGTCCTGGATACATATAATTTTAATGTATCCACTAGGCAATTATTGACCTATTGATAAAAATCTATTTAGTTCTCAAATAAGTAATTATAATAACACCAAATACCCCTATGGTATTTCATTGTGGTAGTGTTGGTAAGTTTTTAGACTTGTTGCAACACCTACGGCCATTCCTGGGCATATGCAAATCACTTCTGGGTGAGACATAGTTGATCAGGCTATGTCATTCCCAGACCTGACTATACATCCCCAAGCCTACTCGTATTGTTCAACAATCACCACTTTTGTCCTATCCCACCATGATACTGACCCTAGTGTGTGTGCACATGCTCCTACTTTTACCAAGAAATTATTTGTTTCTAAAGTATAGTTGGTTTGAAAACTTTAAATCAGAGACTTTCGGTCCCAATGTATTTATAGTTTGTATATCTTATGTGGTTCGATATACTGAGTTCACTATAAACAATGCTCTGATACCAATCTGCACACCCCCAAACCAAGGATGGCGGAAACGTCCAGGGGT
This sequence comes from Lactuca sativa, assembly GCF_002870075.4. NCBI lineage: Eukaryota > Viridiplantae > Streptophyta > Magnoliopsida > Asterales > Asteraceae > Lactuca > Lactuca sativa. The sequence goes on along the minus strand of NC_056625.2, from coordinate 120,125,523 downwards.
GGAGGACTTCATGTACAGTATCACAACAACGTGTATAATAGTGCTCAAAGTAAATACAACCATCATAAATATAATTGAAAAAGTTACACCAAAGTATATGTTTACATGTTTCAAAATCAATTACATTATGATGACAAAAATAAATTGTTGATGGTTTAACGTCCCATCCTCAAAGCGCTGAAGTTTTCCTGTTTCACTGATTTCCTGAGAATACAAGTAGTTTTGAAAGAGTGTCAACAATTAAGTTGGTGAGTTCATAAGAGTTTTGTTTGGAGTAGAAACCGTTTTCCTTATAACATCGATAGAGTTGATTTCCAGAAAATCCAATATTTTCTTAGTTAAGTGTGAACAGAATATTCCTATATGATGTATTAATGAACCCTAGATTGACCCGTAGATTTCCCTTATAATCGTCCAGCGTATATAAGTTATATAAGATTTAGGTTAGATAAACGTTGTATATAGTGGGTTTGCCCTAGGTCCACAACCCAACGAGGAACAGGAGATGAGGCGGGCACCACCAATTCTAAGCCAATTCAGACTAAATTCTTGTATGACTCAAGCATATACGCTCAACGATTATAGTTGAAGTCTAACAATGCGAAAATTTAATGTGGACTTAAATTCAAAAACCGGAACCAAACCCTAGTGTAGTGTACGAAATAGTAATAGTGACTGTGAACATAAACTATACATATCATAGTTCATCGGATAGTGGTAGTGACTAGTGAACATGAACTATGCATATTATAGTTTACCAAAAGTGGTGGTGATGGTGAATATAACCTATACATATCATAGTTCATCAAATAGTGATAGTGACTAGTGAACATGAACTATGCATATTATAGTTTACCAAAAGTGGTGGTGATGGTGAATTCCTTTCTTGTAATTAAGTTCATAGGATAGATGAAACATAAACTATACCTATTATAGTTTATCACTTTGTTTGTAATATATATATGCCATAACTATACCGATTATAACTAGCGTGTTCGTTTGTGGGGGTATAATGGCTTAACTATACTTATTATAGTTTATCATAATTATCCATAGTGGTAATAACTCTTTTGTATGTGTAAAACCTTTAATCATGTGTTTGTTATGTAAAATAACCCTAAACTATACCTATTATAGTTTATTAATTATTTGTGTGGGTAGTGAGCATAAGCCTTACTTGTCATAATTTACCAATGTTTATATTTTAATGGATATAGCCTTGTAATATCATTTATATATTTACCATACTTGTGGAGGTATAAATCCATTTGTTTTCTGATGTATGTCTATATAAGAATACAAAATTGTCATATATTGCAACAACACATAATCACATAATGATGTATACCTTGCTCAACATGTTACAAGGTGAAATGAAATTTATAGTGTTTTCTGTTAATAACATTTTCTGTAACTGTTATTGGGAAAATTGTAGAAAAATCATAAAATGTCCAAATCAAGTTCTGTAACTTCTGAGAGTTTGGAAAATGAGTCTAGTTTGTTCATAATTTTTATTATAATTTTTAATGACTTCTTACTTGTGTCAAAAAGTCCATAATCACAGACTGGTCCGGATTGATGTTTGAAATGATAGGCAGTTTTGTAAAAATCACCATAAATTGTAGAAAAATCGTATGGAGATGTGCAAGTAGTCCTTTTAAAGATAAGAAGTGGAACTACATGCACCTAAAACAGTTTTGAAAACTAAAATGTTTAAGTTGTCCAAAACAGTCCGTGAATGAAGTTGAACTTTTCTGATGAAGGCTATTAGAAAAGTTTAGTTATGTTCTTGGTGTTTTAACTTGTATTCCCCCCCTAAAAACTTGAGAAAACATGAAAATGTAGGGGTATGAACTCACCTTAAGTGTTTTCAGTAGATGATTGTAGAAGAATGGAGGTGTTTAACTCAAGAACACTTGGGGATGCCTTGAAGATTTTTGAGAATCTAGCATCATAGTTATGGAGTTTGTATAAGCTATCAATGATTTGAGTAGAATGAAGTGTGAAAATCACAAGGAGGATGAATTACACTTACCAAGAGTGGAAGAACACTTGATGATCAGCCTTGGGATCTTGAATTAGAGAGAAAAGTTGGAGTTGGATCTTTGGTGGAATGAGAGTGATTGAAAGAAAATGAGGAGAGAGGTTGAGTGACCAGCCCTAAAAACGTGGGGATGGCTTGTGAGAGGGGTAAAAAGTACAAGGAAGTGACAAGGTATGGTGGGGAGGAGTGTGGGTTAATCATGGAGTGGGTATGGGGTTGCTTGTGTCATAAAATAAGGTAAAGTCAACACTCTACCTTTGTACTTTACCTACTCTCTTTTGGATAAAGTTTTATCCTTAAAATGTGATTAAATCATTAATTTAGGGGTCTTATATGTTAAAATAAAGTTTTGGGTGAAAATCCCGTGTTAAAATAATTAAAAACGGCTTAAAACGCGAATTTAATCGAAAACCGGGAGAAAAAGGCTTCCCAGCGAGGCCTCTCGGTCCAAGGCCGAGGTTCGGTCCCTAGGCCGAGGTTCGGTCAGGATGGTGCTGATTCGGAAGCGAGAGGCTGAGCCAGAAGAAGGAACGAGGGCGATGGGCTTGGTCCGAAGGTCAGAAGCGAGGGTCAGAAGCGAAGGTTCGGTCCTCGGTCCTCAGAAGAGAAGGTTCGGTAGCCATTAGAAGCGAAGAGGTCAAAACCGAAAGGTGCCGAACGTTCGGGTTCGGTTGAGCAGCCTTTGGCTCAGAAGGGTTCGGTTCAGCAGCCTTCTTCATCAGGAGGGTTCGGTTCCTAAGGGGACTTTCGGTTCCTAAGAGGGGTTTCGGTTCCTAAGAGGGGTTTCGGGTCCTAAGAGGGGTTTCGGTTCCTCAAGCCCGTTTTTCGCATAGACTTTCGCTTTTGGGCTGTTTTCGCCAAATTCGAGGGTCGGGATGCCCCGAGTGATTATAGAAAGTTGGGAGAGATTTCGAGAGAGATTTGAGAGAGATTCCACATACTCAGAGAGATTTGGGAGAGATTTGACATTCTTGTAGAGATTTCACATACAAAGAGATATTTGGGAGAGATTTCACTTTCTTAGAGAGATTTGGGAGAGATTTGACATTCTTGGAGAGATTTCACATACAGAGAGATATTTGGGAAAGATTTCATATTCTTAGAGAGATTTGGGAGAGATTTGACATACTTGGAGAGATTTTACATACAGAGAGATATTTGGGAGAGATTTCACATACTTAGAGAGATTTGGGAGAGATTTGACATCCTTGGAGAGATTTCACATACAGAGAGATATTTGGGAGAGATTTCACATACAAAGAGATATTTGGGAGAGATTTCACATACTTAGAGAGATTTGGGAGAGATTTGACATTCTTGGAGAGATTTCACATACAGAGAGATATTTGGGAGAGATTTCACATACTTAGAGAGATTTGGGAGAGATTTTCGATAAAAGGAGATAGAGTGAAAACGATTGAGAGCGGTTTCGTGTGTGACGAATGTGAGTGTCCGGCTTCGCAATGCAAGGTCCGTCAACCCTGTTAAGCCTTGTTTAAAGATCTTACGCACTCCCGATGAGTATGTAACATTGTTTTATCGGTTTGGCTCGTCACTTACCACTGTTTTAGGTTAAGGAGATCTAGATGTACGTACTTTTTGATTTACGATCCCTTATTAGAATAGCGAGTTGTTTAGTAATTACATAACGTAAGCCCCAGTACACAAGGGTTAGTTGAGTTGATCGATTTGACTTGTTGACTTCAGTTGACTTCAGTAGACTTCGAATTGACCGGAAATTGACGGTTGTCACAACATTGTTTTAACACATTACATTTCCAAAACGTAAATTGTTCGATACTAATTAAACAAACAACAAGACATCATTGGGTACATTTTTCCTTCGATTTACCTGTTACCTGATTATTATGAATGTGAATAATTGTTAAACTTTGTATATATCACATAGTTAAACAAACAAACAACAAGACATCATTTGTATAATTTTGAAAACCACAGAAAATCCGATATTTTCTAAAAAGAAATGTTGTATATAAGAAAAAGTGTGAAGATCCGTAAGTATGCTTGTTGATTATTATGAATGTGAATAATTGTTAAACTTTGTATATATCACATAGTTAAGAGCGTTGAATTTCCCAGGAAAACCCGATGTTTTCCCAATACATTAAATTACGTAGCTGAGTAAGTATTAGTCCGATACGACGTTGTTTTCGTTAATTCCAGGTGACATTGGATTAATTACAGGTTGTGAGTCGTTATTATCACGCATTAATGAAAATTACTAGTTTACAACTATACAAACGATCCCTTAGGCGTCGTCCGTACTACTCACTTAATCCAACCACCCTGACTTCTCATAGCCCCACAACCGAGGAGAAAAGAGGGTACGAAGCCCCCGTTATTTCCACGAGTCGTTCAAGGCTATCGTGAATGCGAAAGGCCCTTGGTCCGACTCGCATTTGACTTCTTGACTTTGCTAGTAGTACCAAAGGACCCTTGGGGCCCAACAGTACAATAAAGCTATTGAAACTCCTTTTACACGAAACTAGGTCATATAAGGCCCAATAACATGTAAGCACGTTCCCTTCGGGCCTAAAGATCATGTCTTTGGGCTAGCTAAGCCCAACAAGCACGATTTGAAACTTTTGAGCCCAAAGATGGTGTATTGAATTCTCGTAAAGTTTCCGTGTGTGTATTGAAGTATCGTTGTTTATTGATTTGTGATTTGTTATTGATTCGAGACCGAATCAATTCGTTTGGTAACGATTTTTGGGTCTTGAGGGTGTATTTGCTAATACGTTTCGCTGGTAGCCGTGGTACTCGAATTTTTACCTTAAGAGATTTATTAAAAAAAAATAGGGTTTTTCTTTTAGAAGTCCCTCCTTGGATAAAATTTATACTTTTAGCCCTTTATATGAAAGAATTTCCATTTTTAGTCCTTGAACCATTTTTCTTGACACTTTAGTACTAAAACTTGTTGAAAAGACATTTGCAGCCCAGGTTTACTTAATAAACAGCTTAAGTCCTTCAAAAATGAAATTTTTTCGGTTGAAATCCCCATTTTCGCAACTTTTACAATTTTGGCCCAAAAAGGAAATTTTTTGCATCTTTGGTCCCTTTTTATTTTGAAAATCATTTTTGACCCTTGAAATGGACTTGGTACACTAGTAATCCCATGTTTTACAAAAATGTGCAGTTTCAGCCCCTCCAAATCAAAAATTTAGCAATTTTGGGCTTTATTGGGCCCAAAAGCCCATTTTGGCCCATTATGTTTAAAATTCATATTTTTAACCCCTCAAAAGTGTTGATATTCAGAAAATACACATTAGAAACTGTTTAGACTCATCTCAACCTTCAGAATTCATATATTGTCGTTTTGGGCCCTTTAGTTTTGTATTTTTAGCATTTTGAGCCCAAAAATGGGTTTTGTGTCCAAAAATGTTCATCTTAACTAATTAAATCATTTTTAGTGGCTTGATTAGTGTAAAATGATATAAGCTATCTTTATTTCATTCTTCATGTTGAATGTCTCGGTTTTTAGGTATTTTTAGCTAACATAATCATCACATAACACATAAAATCATACATACATGCATAAAATCACACAAGACATACATGAACTCATAGATCTACACATTTGGTTGTATTCTCCCCCACAAAAACTTATAAAAATAGAAAAATAGGGGGTATGATGCTCACCTTTTGGTGCGGTTTCGGTTTTTGGTAGAAAATGAGAAGAAAGTGAGGTGATTTTCGGCCCTAGCAACACCTTGATGATGATCTCGAACTTGAGGTGATTCTAAGAGTATGATTACCACAAATGTTTAAGAGAAGGGATCTAATCATGAGAAAATAGTTATAAAATCCTTGGATATGTATAACTTACTAAGAAGTGATGATATTTTCTTGAAATCCTCTTGATGCACAAGCAAAATTTCGAGATTTTGGAGTGGGAAGGAGGAGGATATTTGAGAGAGTTTGGAAGAGTTTTGATGTTGTGTGTGTGTGTGGTTTGGGTCTCGGCCGATCATAAGAAGAGAGAGGGGAGAAGAGAAGTTGCATGCGAACATGAGATGCCCTAGATGTATGTGATGTATTAAACCTTGATATCCTTTGAGCAATAATGATGTGTCAAGGTTTAATTGTAATTAATCTCTTTTTTTTTCTTTTTGTGTTGGGCCGAGAACCTTGGACTAGGAGAAAGGATGAAGTGGCTTGGTCCAAATCCTTCCCTTGGCTTACAATTTATGAGGCCCAATAATTATTTTTCGGCCCATTGGGCTCCTTTATGGCTTACGGCCCAATTTGTCAAAAAGAATTGGTTTTATGGCCTATTTAGGTTAATTAGATTTGTTATGGCCTAATAAGGGTATTTTATTTAATTCTAAGCCCATTATGGCCCAAAATGTTAAAATAAATGAAAGTGGGTCCAATTAGAGCCCATTTAAGAGTTCTAAGCCCAAGGTAGTCAAATTGGAAGCTTATTGGTCCATTGGGCCCAATAAGGAAGTCCTAGTCCAAAATGGACCTAAACAAGAACTTCTAGGGTTTCCAATTGCTTAATGACTATTTTGAAATGCTTGTATGAGGTGTTTGATTGAAATTATGTTGTTATAGAGCATGCATCATACATGCTCTCATGTCTTTGATTAACAATTTGACTTAGTTGTTGTAGTTTACAAGGCACAAAAATTTCTAGTTATGACAATATACGTTTCTGAGTGTATCCAAATATTCGAAAATACAACTAAGAATATTAGATATTCGATATTCGAATGTAGGGTAACTAAGATATCAGAACACCTAATTAATACTATAAGTATGGTAGATACTAGTACATCGAAACCCGAACTAAGAACCAACCGCAACGTTAGGAAAATATGGGATTTCCTGGAATGACAAAACAATTCGTAAACGAATGGTGTAACGAATGGAAAACTTAACTAATAGGAAAATATTGGATTTTCCTGGGATAACATAACTACTCATAATTGAATCGTGAAACGAGTGATAACTAAACTGTTTTTATAAGAAAATATGGGATTTTCTTGGATAACAACTTTTCAGAAAACAAAAAGGGAACTCATTCTTTTCAAAACTAAACCGCTTATGAACTCATCATCTTTATGCTGATTTTCAAACTGCTTGTATTCTCAGGTCAACATTAGACAGGTACATCACGATCTTTTGAAGAAGACGGAGCGTATAGAAGACTCGTCTTTAGTTTTGTTGATATGATATATATATATATATATATATATATATATATATATATATATATATATATATATAAGACTTGTATAACTTTACTTTCAAACAAATGTATATCATTGTATGTAATGTAATGTTTTGTGTTTACTAAGCTTACTATGTACATTGGTTATGATATTCAACATGAAGTCACCTCCGCCCCGAAACGTTTCCGCCCTGGGTTTCTGGGTGTGACGGTACCGAGGAGGATCATAGTATAAACTATCGACACTAGTTATCAAAACACTTTAATTAGTATGTACTCGCTCATCGCGGTATGATACGTAGAAGTGTTAACATCAAGGGAAAAATAGAAACCACTAGAACAATTACAAAGAGTATATTGTTGAACACACTAGGAATACATTGTCGAACACACTAGGAGTACATTGCCGATGTGACAACCCGATATTTTGAGATGATAAAATGTAACGGCAGTCAAATTTAAGCCAAAACTTAACTTCCCTAAAATCATATTTGGGTTAAATAAAGTGGTAGGACTCGTATCAAGGTTTTCGTTCATATAAAGAACACTAAAATCCAAGTTATAACGAAGAAGTTATGACCAATCAAAAATTCACGGCGAGAACCGGCAACGCTGGTAGACGTAAAACGCAAAGTTTCGATACAATAGTTTTTCACCTTAGGTATCTAAACGAAAGTCGTAGATTACGTTAAACCATGATCATGCATAAAAAGAACGCCCAAATCTGACTTCGTATGAGGAAGTTATGATTTTCCGAAGTTTCTAACCTACTAGTAGACAGCCAAAAACTCGAAACAGAGATCGAGCGATCTTTAGCCGACACAACCTAAACGAAAGTTGGAGAGCCTGACAATAGGAGTATAACAATAAAAAGTCTGATGAAAACGGACGTCGGATAAAGAAGTTACGGATTTTTAACGAAGTTATCGTGTCCCGACCTATTAATTAAAATATAATTAAAAATAAAGTCAAAATTAGCCGACGGAGTCTAAATGAAAGTTGTAGAGTATTTTCTCACCTTCGCGTGGATATATAGAACGTCAAAAACGGAGCTCGTACGCGAAAGTTACGGGTTTTTGAAGTTCTTGGCACGCACTTCAAAGTCTTATCCGAAGGAGTACGCCCCGCGTACTCGGATACAAGGCTCCGGATCAACCACGTCGATAGACTCTTCGCCCGAGGATGCGGTAAGCAGTGACGCAAGCGAACGCCCTGCGTACCTTCGGAGTACGCCCCACGTACGAAGAACGCCCAGCGTAAGTCCGAAGTACGCCCCGCGTACCGAGGACCTCCAGCCCCTATAAATAGATTGCGAGGGTGCCAGCTATTTTCATACAAATGCTTCAATTCTCTCTCATTTTCGCCTCGTTTTTCGTGCCGACAACATCCCGACTTCCTGGTTTCATATCCAAGCCCCGACGAAAGTCCGAAGCCCCGAGATTTCCGAAAATCTCGTCATTTTCCGGTCGAGGTGCCGCCCGGGAAAATCTCGTTTTCTTCAAATCACGCGCCTTCATCAGTGAGTTCATACCCCTATAATCTACATTTCTATCAATATTGTTTTAATATACACTTTTGAGGGGGGGGGGGGGGAATACAAGTAAACACACGATTATTATCGTGTGTAACTCAAAGATTCACTAAATACTCATTTTTATCAAGTAAATCATATGTGATTCACAACCATTATATGGAATCTTTCATACGGAAAACATAACACGATATCGTCTGATATATATATTGAAATTAAATATGTTGTTATACGTATACGAATCAAACAGTTTATTTATACCTTGAGTACAAGTGTTCATTATGTCACCACAAAAAGCTACACATTTCATAACTAGTGAGCATTATACTAGGGTTACTACACAAACGAAACGAACTTTTGGAAAAACTATAATAGTTTACGACAAACATTTATACATGTTAAAAACTCTTTATCAAACTGTCTTACATACTTTATGATTTCTTTCAAACGCTGTTAGAATCATGTTTCTAACAAAGGTCTTCCTATATTTAAAATTGTTCTTATCAAACAAACTGCTTTCAAATCATTTTATAAACTGACATCAAGTCATCATTTCTTATTTATTAAACTTTTCAAAGGTTTTACAAAACTTCTTTTATATTTTTGTGCTTGCCTATATATGTATACTTATATAAGTAATGTTTGAAGGACTTAGGACGTCTAGCTCGCTTTATTTCCTTTTCCTCGTTGGGATGTGGCCTTAGGGCATCGGTTATTCGTCCGAATGTCGTCTAAATATTAGTTATATATATATATATATATATATATATATATATATATATATATATATATATATATATATATATGTACATATATAGACATAAAAGTTTCCGTCAGTTTGTTCAGTACCTTTGAGTAGCAAAGGCATATTTCGAATTATACACACACATTATCAATAACTATAATAGGTATAGTTAAGACATACTATTTACCATTCCAAGTATGAGGAGTTATACAAGATTCAGTCTATTCATGAGTCAATACAAATACATTACATACTATGCGAAGAGATACAATTATATACGATTAAAAAGGCATACATCTTAAGACATACAATTACAGAAGCATACAACTTTCAAGACATACCATTTCAAGGAATACAATTACATGAGATAGTGTACTAGATATTCATAACATTTTATATACTACAAGTACCATATCAAGAAGGTATATTCATATACAAAAACAAAATGGACTTTCATACGTAAATCTATTTGATACTAAGAATTGTGAGACATTTCAGCTTCACGTACGTTCGAGTATGCATTTTAAGTCCTGTATTATATACCAGAATCCCTTGGAGGGGGAGCGTGATACTTGTGTATAGATCTATACGGGATTGACAATCCCGCACCTAAACTGTTAGCTACAGTTAGACCGGCAGGTCTGGGGTGACAAATGTCATAACATTCCAACGCCTGAAGAACGTTGTTACAGGCCATCAATGTCAATAGCATGGTTATAAAACTCACATGGAGTATTAAAAACACGTTGATTTACGGAGTTTTCATATATCTTAGCAATTATAACTGTACACAAATCTACTATTTTAGACATGAAAAACATTATGGTAGTTTCATTTTGGGACTTTTAATGTACCATCTACTTACGAACAAATATTGGATTTCTGAAACAAACATTCAAAACAGTCGAGCCTTGGTAGAAGGCTACATTTTATACTAGTAGAAAATATGAGATTTTCTAGGAGTTTCAAACGTTTACAATTACTTACAAACATATTCGTTGGTACAAACTTTCTTTCAAACGATTACAAGTCTTTCTTTACAGCTTTACAAATCAAAGTCACCTAAATACTTATGAACTCACCAGCATTATTGCTGATACTCGCTTTCAAAATAACTTGTATTCCCAGGATACGGATAGACAGGTACGACTACCAGATTCTGTGAAGACGGAGAAATCAAGACTCGTCTTTTATTTTTGAATATTCATTTTGTAGAATTATACTATGAAAGAACTCAAATGTAATCAAATTTATACTATTAATGCAATGGATGATGTTGTTGCTTTGTTTACTACTTTGCATTGTTGTGATACATTACATGACGTCCTCCGCCCCAGAACGTTTCCGCCGTTCTCGGTTTTGGGGTGTGACAGATTGGTATCAGAGCATTGTTTATAGTGAATCAAGTATATCAACCCATAAAAGATATACGAACTATAAATACAATAGGGATTAAAATACTATGATAAAGAGATTATACTTTTAAATAATAAAATATTTAAGTAAGTATACGTGCCTGCATACATACTAAAATCAGTATCACTAGGACGGAACAAAAGTATTACGATTGTTGGGCAACACAAGTAGACTTAGAGACATATAGTCAAAACTGGAATGATATAGCCTGATCAACTATATTTTCCAAGGGTTGACTAGCATGTGCCTAAGTGTGGTTGTGAGTTGCAACAAGTCTAAAAAGTTACCCACAACACCACAATGGGAACAATATAACGTAAACCTAAAACACTATAGGAGTATTTTGTGTATTCTATAAACTACTTATACCCCAAATTACCGTATAGATAACATAGCTGGACCCCATCCCCACGACAACTCGTACTTCCCGAACAAAGGCAGTGATGGATGGTTTAGAGAAGAACCAGATAATGATCATCCAATCCCTTTTGAATGATCACCATACTGAAGATCTTTCGGACGATGATAACTCTGAACTCGAGAAGGAGAACCTACCCCCGGTAACTTCCAATTCAAACCCTAACCCTCGTCTAGCTTTTCTTGGCCCGACACATCCTTGGGTAATATGCCTAGAAACATGGAGCGCGGAGCAAGATCAACCTATGTCGTCAAAAGGAGACCGAAGCTACTACCACTAAGCGAAGGGAGCTCAGCAGACAAAGTTCTAACAATACTGATCCGCAGAGTTGATCAAAACGAAATTCAAGGCAGGATGACGCTCCATTATATCAAAGAAGTTAAATACCAACGCAAGAATGCACACCATCTACACCAATCATCTTGAAAACACTCGTGAGAGAACTAAGAGAGACCATGAGACCCTGCTACAAGCATTAGCTGAAACGCAAGCCGAAGTCATAAGAACTCCAACGGGTGTACGAAGGACACCTTCTTAATAATAATGGAACATTAATTGGCTAACTGAGAGTTCACCAGAAGGATGACCTCCGCCAGAAAGAAAGGCTTTGTTCCCTTACCTTGTTTAAATGGACTATTTTTCTGTCTATGCCCGATGCAGCATTTTCTATGAAACTATCTTGTACTGTAAGTTGGGCCTTTATGCTGCTAAAACCTTCCTACTCTGAATATGATGTAAGACCTTCTTCAAAGTCAAATTTTCCTAAGCTTATTACATCGTAAAGCGTCGATGATATTGACAGTCGGCTAACTCCCGTGTCACCTTTGGTTCAAAAACTGTTGGGCTGAAGATTATTTTGATATTGCGTCTTTTGGGCTCGATAGTTTAGCCATGTACACTCCAGTTTGGGCCTGTCCAACCGAGAGCCTTTTATGTATTGTATATAAGTTAATGCTTGCATGCATATTAGGGTAACGAGATAGAGGTTTACGTTTTGAAGAGATTTTACGATTAGCGATTCATCTAGAGCAAAGCAGGTTTCTTTAATCGTTCTTGTAACCTCTCAATCCTCTACAGTTGATGTTCTTAATCGAGCTCTTCTGAGGATTTTGTTTAAATCATTCGACACGTTTGATTCCATCTTGTCTTGTTCTTATTATTGCGTTCTTACTGTTTTATATTCATATACTTGTTCAAGATCAAATCGATCTTCATAGATTAATAGTTATTTTAATCCCATCAATTGGTATCAGAGCAGGAGGCTGTGTAATCGATACATATCTTTTCTGTGAAAAAGATTTCCATTAGGGTTTTTCCGCAATCATCGATATTTATTGAGTCGTCATCTTAATTGACGTATCTTGATATTTATTGTTTTGCCCTAATCTGCTTTATTACAAGTCTGATCTTTGAACAGGTTTTACGATCATGATGGACGCGATGCAATCAAACCCTATTAATATTTTCAACAGCATCGGTTCGACAACAAAGATTCCAATCTTATACACCCATGACTATGAAGTATGGGCGCATCATTTTGAAGACTACGTGATTGGATCGGAGGACAATGGTTACCTCATATGGGAAGCCATCATCAATGGACCGTTTTCTCATTCTGCAACATCCAGAATTATTAAGACACAAAAAGAGTACAACGATCTGCTTAAGGACGTGAAGGATATTGCACAAGATGAAAAGGACAAATTCCAGTGCAATATTAAGGCGTTAAGGTTGATCAGATTCTCCCTTCAGTCCGACACATTCAGACTGGTCAGCTCATGCACAACGGCGAAGGAAGTATGGGATAGACTTCGCGAACTGTATTCCACAGACGAAGATCTTGAACATTCTATCCAAACCTTGCTTCTATCTGAGTTTGGAGAATTCAAGCAAGGGGCCGAAGAAACGGTGACCCAGACGTTTGATCGCTTCAATCATCTTCTCAGCAAGATGATCAAACACGACATTGAAAGGAAGCTTATCGAACAGAAGGTTACTTTCTTGAACGGACTGAGGTCTGAATGGAGAGCAATGGTTTCCACAGTCAAAGCCCATGAGCAGTTTAAATCATATTCATTGGCGAAACTGGTGGGTATTCTAAAGTCCCAAGAGAAGATTGTGGTGCAAGAGAAGAGCGTTGTTTCTAGTCTTGGTTCGTTGGCCCTCCTATCTAAAAGTAAAGCTGTAATGGAGGATGAAGAGCTCAATTTGGAGGAATATGACCTCACGTCTAAGGATTATGCCACGATGGTGTCAAATCCTAAGAGGTTCATAAAGAAGAGATTCCCCAGCAACAAAAACCGAAACTGGCAGGGGAGTTACAGCTCTGAAAAGGTGAACAATGAACCGAAGGCTGAGGAGCCCAAGAAGGAACCGAAGGCAGATGGCGATTCCGGAGTAAGCTGTTTCTACTGTGGTGGCAAAAACCACTATGCTAAGGACTGTGTTCTTAAGAAGATGGCTGAAAAGGACGATGGAAATGATGAGGAAGCCGTGCTGCAGAAGAGACTGGATAAGTTGAGAAAGAAGAAGTCTACCGCTAACCCTTCTATTAATGCTCTTATTCTGCAGGGTTCGGTTAATGATGACGAGTTCGGTAGCACGGAAGTTTGGTCTACCGACTCAGAAGACGAAGAAGTGAGGAAGCCTACCCATGGAAAGGCATATGTGGCTAAGGAGGAAAGCAGTGATGGAAAATGCTTCATGGTGACTGACGTATCTCAAATGAGGGGATACAACACCGATGGAGGAAGCGATGGACCGAAGGTACAGGAGGATATGTGCTTTACGGCCAAACCACTCAGCCAGCAGTTCAATGAGCTCGATGAACTGATAAAAAAGGTACAATCTGTTTTTGTTTCATCTAAAGTACCACCATCCTCATATGAGAAAGAACTAAAAAACGTTAATACAAGAATTTCTCATCTTGATAGTAGCTTAACTCAAACTCGAGTCACCAATTCTAACCTGACTGATCAATTAAGCAGGGTGGCGTCGAAGAGTGAGGAGCGGCGAATGTGGATTGAGTTAAAGGAGTCGGAATTAGTTAAAGTTAAAGACGAAAACATTTATTTGCAGAGAGATAATTTAAAATTGTTAAAACAGCGAAATGTTTTTTGTTTAATTGCTAAACGTTTATATTCTAATATTACTCAACTTCACTTGGATTGTGAGATAGGCCAAAGGATCCATCGCATGATTTTTCCCTTCCTAGAGTTTAAGGAGGATGAAATCGATGCCGAAGCCTACAATTGTGAGAGTGTGATATCGTCTGATGATGTCAATCCGACCTACATGTATAGACTGGACAAAATTGAGTCCTTCATTAAATCCAAAGACCACAAGGACATGCTCAAAAATCTTTTGGATGAAAATGACAGACTTAAACTGAGAACCGAAACCATGCAAAAATTTGACTCTTTAAACGCCAACGTAAGCTCAGAAAACAAAATCGATGTTGAAAATTCATCTGAGCTTAACGAGGATGAAAACATGAGTGAAATTTCTGTAGAGGACACGGTTGACTGCTCAGAATTTGTTAAAATCGAAACTGAAAACCACAAAAATCTAATTTCTGAAAATTCTATGGAGTTCGCTCGATTGTCCCAACAAAAGTCCCCGAAATTAGTAGAGAAAGTTGTTGTGTATCAAAAGGTCAGGACCACTCCGAATCAAGTATACAAGGTGACTGGAGTAACCGAACATCAAACAGCTGAACTCACAGCTATTGTTAACGAAGACAATGCTGATGGCTGTGATGAGTACTTCTGGGAAGCTCCAATTGATAATGCAAACGAAACCGTTGGATTGTCTGAAAGAACCTCCTGGATGAGCAAAGGAAGATACATCCCTGAACCATTGAACAAGCCGGATAATTTCAATGAGCCAAGTACCAGTGGTACGAAAGATATTCCTCAGGAGGATGATCATTCGGCAAAAGCAGATATTCCTTCTACTCCCTCAGTGCAAACTGGAACCTCTTCAGATATTCCCTCTGATCCCTCGGCTCAAAGTAAAACTCCTGAAGTTCAAAAGGAACCAGCCAAGGAGACAACGAAAACGAAAGCGAACGTTCATCATCAACCTAAGCAGATGAGGAATAAGAAGATAGAAAGGAACCAAAGATACAGGAAAAACCTTTCTGAAAGGAAACAATTCTGGCACTCCCAGAATGCATACTACTCACACCAAGACATGAAATTGAAGTATGAAAACAATCCTGTAAGAAAGCCTGAATGTTCCAACAACCGAAAGCCAAGGTTCGGTTCACATGAAAATACCAACCGAGGGCAAAGGTTCGGTTCTGAAAAAGACTTCAACCGAAACCAAAGGTTCGGTTCCAAGAACAACTCCAACCGAACGCAGAGGTTCGGTTCTGAAGTCAAAAGAGAACAAGACTCTAAGGTCAGTCCCTCCAATGATCAAAAGCAAAAGGGTCACCTAGAGTCACCAGCCAGGAAGTCCTCTCAATCCAAATCCTCTCTTTCTAATTCTTCTCATTCTTCTAATTCCTCTACTTCCACCGATTCATCTCCATCTTGCTCTAAAGCTAATTCCGCTTGTTCTCAAAAATCTCATTCATCAGCTGAACAAAAGGGAAAGCAGAAGGTCAATGAATCCAAACCAGAGTCCAAAACGAACTCACCCAATCTTAACAAAATAAAAGTCTTTACCATTAAAAAGAAAGACGAAACAACTCTCATAAAATGAACATATCTAGTTGACATCTCTCTTACAATTCCCGTTCCCATGAAAAGCTCACATGGACCCAAGAAACTTTGGGTTCCTAAATCTGCTTAATTTTTGCAGGTTATAAGTGACGAGCAGTTTGACGAAGAATGGTACATCGATAGTGGCTGCTTGCGTCACATGACTGGGAGGAAAGAGGAGCTCAGGGAATACAGATCTCTTGCAAATGGTGGCAACGTCAAGTTTGGAAATAACTCTTTCGGCACCATAAAGGGATATGGAATGATAACAAATGGAGACTTCACTATAAGGAAGGTGGCTTATGTGGAAGGACTCCAACACAACCTTATCAGTGTATCTCAGCTTGTTGGAGGTACAGGTCTCAAAGTCTCATTCGATGATGAAGGTTCTGAAATCATAGAGAAAAAGACAAAGAAAGTGATTCTCAAGTCAGAGCGAAAGGGTGAAATGTTTCCTCTAAACATGAAACCCATCAAAGGAAACCCAGCCATATGCCTGTTATCAAAAGCTCAATCCGACGAAAGCTGGTTGTGGCACCGAAGACTCTCTCATCTCAATTTTAAAGATATCAACCGACTTGTCACTGGAGGTCATGTTAGGGGTCTTCCATTGCTCAAGTTCGACAGAGAACATTTGTGTGCTGCATGCGAAATGGGGAAACAGAGTCGTCAAAGTCACCCATCTGTAATCAACACAAAAGTTGTTGAACCACTTGAATTGCTTCATATCGATTTGTGTGGTCCTTCATCTATCGAAAGCATCGGTGGTAGCAAGTATATTCTTGTTATTGTTGATGACTTTTCACGATTCACATGGGTGTTCTTTCTAAAGCTCAAATCTGAAGCGACTCAAAAGCTGAAAGTGTTTATCAAGCAAATTGAAGTCCAGCTCAAGAAGGTCGTTTGCAACATTAGGAGCGACAATGGTCTTGAATTCAAGAACAGGGAGTTTGAAGAGTTTCTTGCAGAAAAGGGAATTAGTCACAATTTCTCAGCTCCCTACACACCACAACAGAACGGAATAGTCGAAAGGCGAAACCGGTCTTTGTGTGAAGCTGCCCGAACTATGCTAAGTTTCGCCTCCTTACCTCTTTATCTTTGGGCTGATGCTATTTCTGCTGCTTGTTTTACACAGAACAGGTCCTATCTCAACAAGCGATTCACGCTCACACCATATGAGATATTAAATAATAGAAAGCCCAATGTGAAATTTTTCCATGTGTTTGGCTCAAGGTGTTTCATCTTTAACTCTAAAGAACACCGCAACAAGTTTGATGTCAAAGCCGACGAGGGAATTTTTCTGGGTTACTCGCTCACATCCAAGGCGTACAGGGTCCTAAACAAGCGTTCGAGAAGGATTGAAGAGACATACTACGTGACCTTTGACGATAGCTATGTCAAGAAGCTACAGGCCAAAGAGGACACTGCCGGGGAAATCTTTCCTCAAACTGGCCAAGTCACAGTTTCGATCGCCAATTTATACGAGAAATTTCTAGAGCTCTTTGACGAACCGGAAAAAGCTTCTCTCTCAGAAAAAGGTGCAGCTGACAACAAAGTTGATCATATGAAGCAGATTGTCGACGATGCTGCAAGAAGAATGCATGAAGGAGAATCACCCACTGATGAATCTCCATCCAACAATGCTTCAGTCGAGGGGGAGCCAAGCTCACAAGTCCAGGGGGAGCCAAGCTCTACAACTTCAACTGAAGGTCCTTCACCAACCGAAGGTGCTTCAATGCCTGAAAGTCCAGCACCACAAGAAACCCCTGAACCTCATGTTTCTCAAGACTCACCAATTGAGGGGGAGCATGATGATATGACGCTTGATTACGATAGCCAATCTGAACCAGAAGAAATGATCAACGCTGAACTAGACCCAACCTTTGATCCGAATTACCCTCCTCTTACCAAATGGACCAGAGATCATCCTATCTCTCAAGTAGTTGGTGATGTATCTGAAAAGGTTCTGACCCGATCTCAACTGAAGGCAAAACAGACATCCTTATTTTCAAAGGTTGAGTTTTGTATGTTTAACTCATTCGTATCAAAAGTTGAACCGAAGACAGTGAACACTGCCCTCGATCACTCTGATTGGGTTCAAGCAATGCAAGACGAACTGAACGAATTTGAAAGGAACAAAGTTTGGCGCCTAATTCTAACTCCTCCAGATGCTTCGGTTGTTGGTCTCAAATGGGTTTTTAGGAACAAAATGGACAAGGAAGGTAATGTCATAAGGAACAAGGCTCGTCTGGTTGTTAAGGGATACTGTCAGGAGGAAGGGATAGACTATGAAGAGACTTTCGCTCCAGTAGCTAGGCTAGAATCTGTTAGAATATTCCTGGCCTATGCTGCTCACAAAAACTTTGAGGTTTTCCAAATGGATGTCAAGTGTGCATTTCTCAATGGAGAACTCGAGGAAACTGTGTATGTAGAGCAACCTCCTGGGTTCGTGAACGAAATGTATCCAAATCATTGCTATATTCTGGATAAAGCTGTGTACGGCCTCAAACAAGCTCCGAGAGCCTGGTATGAAACGCTTACAAATTTTTTAAAGATGTCTAAATTTAAACAAGGTTCGGTTGACCCAACCTTCTTTCGCAAAAAGGAAGGTAACCACCTTATGATAGTTCAAATTTATGTCGATGACATCATCTTTGGCTCCACGAATCCCAGCTTAACAGTTGACTTCAGAAAGTTGATGGAGACTACGTTTGAAATGAGCTCAATGGGTCCTATTAACTTTTTCCTTGGTTTAAACATAAGACAGGGACCCGAAGGCATCTTTATTAATCAGGAAGCTTACACAAAGACTCTCCTAGCGAAGTTTGGCATGATGGGAGACTCAAAAGTCAAAGTCCCAATGGCATTCGGCACCAAGCTTACCTCATCTCTAGACAAACCTGCTGTCGATATCACGCTCTATCGTCAAATGATAGGCTCACTGATGTATCTAACTGCTAGCAGGCCTGATATCATGTTTTCTGTGTGTTATTGTGCTCGATTTCAGGCAAACCCACGTGAACCTCATATGCTTGCAGTGAAGAACATCTTACGCTATCTCAAGCGAACCACCTCCTTAGGTCTATGGTATCCATCCAACTCAGGCTTCTTTGTTCAAGCCTATTCTGATGCTGACCTTGGAGGATGTGGACTCGACCGTAAAAGCACAACTGGTGGCTGTCAATTCCTTGATGGGAAGTTGGTCAGCTGGCAATCCAAGAAACAAACGTGTGTGTCGCTGTCTACTGCCGAAGCGGAATACATTGCCGCAGCATCCTGCACATCACAAGTGATTTGGATCCAGAGTCAACTTCGAGACTATGGACTCAATATGAAGAAGATCCCACTATATTGTGACTCTGAAAGTGCAATTAGGATCTGTCATAACCCAGTGCAACACTCTAAAACCAAACACATAGCACTGAGGTATCACTTCATCAAAGATCATGTGGAAGATGGAAACGTCGAAGTTCACTTCGTAAGAACCACTGATCAACTGGCTGACGTCTTTACCAAAGCTCTTCCTGAAGCATCATTCAATAAAATTTTGCAAGGGCTAGGTATGATGGAATCAGAGTCAGTACCTCACACTACCTCTCAACCTCAAACGTAAGAAGCGAAACCAACCGAACGTTCGGGTTCGGTTCAACCATCTGACTCGCTCATTACTTCAAAGGTAGTTTTTCTGTGTTGTATATTTCTTGTACAATTTTGTTTTTCTTCGTGTTAAAAGTATTTATCTCTTGTATGTCTAAATTCCTTAGTTTCTCAAAATTTTCCAAAACCGAAACCTACCGAAGGTTCGGGTTCGGTTTTCCAAAATTTTGTGGAACCGAAACCAACTGAAGGTTCGGGTTCGGTTTTTCAAAATTTTCCTAAACCGAAACCAACCGAAGGTTCGGGTTCGGTTTTTTCAAAATTTTCTAGAACCGAAACCAACCGAACGCTCGGGTTCGGTTTTTCAACTTTTTCCCAACCGAACGTTCGGGTTCGGTTTTTCATATTTTTTCCACAGTTTTTTTTTTTGTCTTATTTTTTTTCTAATTAATTTTTTTATTATTTTTTTTATTTTTATTATACATTTCAAAAACTCCAAAAATCTTTTATTTATTTTTTTGTGTGGTCTTTCGTTTGTGAGGATATATTTGCTGAATTACTTAAGCGTCCCTAGAAGCATGCTGTTGTATGTGTCCCAAGCCTCATAAGATTTTGAATAATAGCCTTCATGACCTGGTATACACAAACCTTGTCTTCCCAATAAGGCTAACACATTTATTCACATCGTGAGCTACCTCACTCTTTTCTCACATGAGTTAAGAGTTTCCTGCTTGGTCCTTATTTTCGCAGCAGAGGTACTATGTTTTCTTACACCATCTCCATAACTCTTCTCCACTACATTCGTTTCATTATCGTAACCCTTGAGACTCTCAGAAACTACCACTGAGGTTTATGGTTACACAACATCTGTGTTTATGATCTTAGTTTCGTGCCACTACGAGCTGAGTGAAACCCAAAATTCAACACCAACGAATTGACGGTGACCAATTAATTTGCTCAAGTTTTCACCAATGAATTGACGAATGTACCTTCATGATATCTCAATTTTTCTTTTGCGTGATTACCATGAAATTGTTACACACCATAACATTTCTTCCCAAGGGATCCAGTTTTAAATTTTTATCTGAGATTTTATATTAATCCAAGCCAATACAAAATCAATTCCTACCTACTTGTTCAACAGGCTACACCGGTCTCACAAGTACGTTGTTCATTTTATTTCTTATATCAAGAATAGAATTGATGAATCAAAATGAAACCACCCTTAAATAGCCTAATTAAAAGAAGCCTTTCAACATTTATTAATAAGTGTTTGATCGTAATTCAACGGGATTCCACACTAACACTTTGAGGTCTCTCTTGACCTTGAAGGAAGAGATTCGTGCCCGGGATCATCAGTTTTGTGTCATCATTGACATCACAGAATATCCTTAAAAGAGTTGCTTTATTTCTTTTTCTTTTACACTCTTTGCACGAAAATCCTAGATTTTCCAAAATTCCGTTACTAATTAATTACAGGCTGGATTATTACTGGATGGTTAATAATGAAGTTGTGGTCAAAAACTATCCACGTGGGTCATTAATTCAAAACTGCCGTTTAAAAGGGATAAGACGAAAAGTTGCTGACTCGGCGGGAGTTAAAGGGATAAAAATTCAAACGACGGTAAAAAGGAGGCGCACGTGAATTTGAAACGGCCGCGCTTTTCCTGACACTTATGGACGCGTGTGCGATATCGAAGCGTCATCTCTCTGGCATTAAAGGCGCGTGTGGAAATGGAAACGGTTCCTCTCTCTGAACCGGCGTTTATTGGGCGGCGTAATCCTAGGAAACTGACACTCTCTCTCCTACGTGATCATCGCACGCCCCAACAGTCACCAATCAGTCACTCAAAAACCCGTTTCGTATTTCCATAAGAGATTTGAAACGGTTTTTCTCTCTCCTATCACCCACTATAAAAAGCCGTCTACACCACCATTTACCTTTTTACTGCCTCCAAAATTTCCAAAGCACAAATACTCCCAAACACTCTCCCGTTCATCTTCTTCTCCAAACCTGCAACAATGGCTGAATCTTCTTCTGTTCATGCAACTTCACAGATTCTTCCCATCCGACCTTAACAATGTCTCGTCATTGATCTTAACCCGCTGGCGTATGATTCCTACATGTCGCCGGTCATTGAATGCCTGAAGTATTCCCAGCTTGCACCTGCACTATCCAGAATTGAAACTGTCCCAATGGTGGCCCTATCGCAGGTCTACGCGACGGCTTACTACGACAAGGCCGTTGACAGGGTATTTTTCGAGCTTGCAGAACACAAGACCTCCGTTTCACGCCAAAGGTTCTGCACTATACTGGGGTTTGCCGTTGACCCTTCAAGAGTTCATCCGGATACGATTCCGATCGGCCATTTGTATAACATGTTTTACAACATGGGATACACAGAGGTTCTCACCTCTGTCGCCAAGTTTAAGAAGTCTTGCCTGCCGCCCCAGTGGAATGGTCTATTTACAGTCCTTTTCAAGGGCCTGTCGGAGAGGAGCTCAGGATCTGACGGTGCAAGTCGTCTTTTCCTGTCGATAATGTATGGGGTATACAACGGGATAAACCTGGACTATGGGTTTATCCTATGGCAACAGCTCATTCAGAGCCTCTCTTCCTCATCCCGACACTCTGAGGTGTCGTTGGCCCGGTTCTGGATCTTGATAACAAGATGGGCCATGGACAAGTTTGATGTTCCAACTCCTGATGGTGCATCGATGTCTTCTATCGGTACGTTCCATACCAAGAAGATCATCGTCTCAGATGCATCAAACTTTTCCTTCATTGGCTCCATCCCGGAGACAATGTATGGTAATGTGCCCTCCGACAGCAGACTGATCCGGACGATCAAGGAGTTTAGGCCAACTGGTCCGAGGGAACTGACACCGGACATGCTAAGGTCGATTCATGATGCCGACAAACCGGTGGGCAGGGGCAAAAAGGCAGAGAAGGGGAAGCAAGTGTCCAAAGCTCCAAAGGGACCTTCTCCCAAAAAGAGGAAACAACCGAAGGCTGCTTCATCCCCACAGCCGAAGAGAAGGAAGACCCAACAGAAGCGAAAGCTACTTATTCCCTCCTCTTCAAGCGAATCTGAGGGTGGAAGTTCGGACTCTGAAGGATCTCAAGGAGAAGAATCTCCTCAACGAGGCAACACACCACCTCGGTCCCCAACCCCAGAGATGGAACTTCATCAATCTCCAGTTCCTTCACCTCCACCAACTATTCCTATTTCCATTCCCACCATAAACCCCACTATTCCTCCAACCTTTTTCCCTATACCTCCACCCATCTTTACCACATCAACCGAAACACCACCAGTTACCGAAACCCCTCTAGTAACCGAACCACCACAAAGCGAAACCCATACCACCCAAACTACCCATACTCAACCACCACCCAAATTTAACCCACCACCCACTCAACCTGAACCAACCAAACCCACAACACCCCCAGCTTCACCACCCCCTCCATCTCCAGAAGACGCCTCCGATGGCGACAACCAATACCTTGGTGGTGATCACATGAACTTCGATTCGGTCTACTATAGTCCGTTTCAAGTTCAAAGTGACGAGGAGGATGATGCTCCAGTGACAAAGAAGCATCTCCGAGAGCTAAATGAGAAGGTTGATCTACTTCTTGCCTCCTCCACCAACCAGCAGTCATCCCTCTCTGAAGCTGCCCTTCAGAAGATTGTTGATGCCTTCTCAAGGGCTCAACATGATTCGGTGGCCTCAGCAACTGCTGCAATCGACGCCTCCACCCGAGCCTGTGAGGCTGCGACCGAAAAAGTCGATAAACTATTCACCGACGCTTCCGTCCTGCTGAAGTCCTTGCAGGAGAGCGCCGACGCCACCAAGACAACTCTGGAACCGATTGTTCAACAATTGGCCAAGTTTGTCTCGACAGAGCTGTCTTCGTTCGCTACACTCCGACAACATATCAGCGACGACAACTCGGCACTTCGTGCCTCCATCGATGCCCACCTGGCAAAGCTACAAGAGGAACTTGCAGCCGAGAATTCTCTGATGGACGTCTTGGCGAGTAAAACAACCACCCTCAAGGTCAAGAGCACGCAACTTTCCAACACCCAACAACAATTGGAAGCTCTTCAATCCGAAAGGGAGGTGATAAAGACGTGTGTTTCGGATGTCCACGTAGCGTTATCAAACATCCTGGAAGCACACGACCCTATCCTAAACCATTCGGTGAGGCGTACCCTCGCTGAAAAGCTCTCTCCAGCCATGGACCTTTTAAGCAAGATTGAAGGCCTACCGAGTTTCGTGTCCATTCCGAAACAAGGGTGAGATGAGAAGAAGGGATCGAAACCACCTCCCTCCTCCAAAGCTACTCACGCAACCGAACCACCCTCTGTTGATCATGCTTCGGGTTCGGGTGTGAAGAACAAGGGTAAAAACATAGCTGAGGAAGATGAAGATGAAGATGAAGACAAGGAGACCATTGCTGACATATTAAAAAGAAAGAACAGTCGCAATGCTGAAGACGATGCCAGTCGTGTGGCGCGTGAGGCTGTAGAAGCCGAACGCAAGCAAAAAGAAGCCCACGATCTCCTTGAGAGCCGAAAGATGCTCTTCCCTGCCTGGACCAGGGAACGTATGATAAAAGAGGCCATAGAAACTCCAAGCATATTATGGCTCGAGCCGGTTATATCATTCGACTGCAACAACACTGTCGATTCGTAGTTTGATATGCCGCTGACTCGAAAGGCGTTCATCTTCCACGCCTTCTCTAACATTTTTGAAGTCCCGCATCCGAACGATGAGCTTGACAGGGAGCTCATTGACTTCTACCTGGAGGCTGCTCGTCCTCAATATCTTACCTGGAGCGCCCAGAAGATTGTAAACGTTCGGGTGCTGAAGCCTTATGCCGTGGGGAGATTCACAAACGTTAAGTTCAAGCTCATTCGAGGATCTGCAAGAACTGCTCACATTATCTCCCTGGTGGATCTGCCCAATCTAAATCCTCATGATTGGATTGTCTTATACAATATCCTTTTGACTGATGAAACCGAATATGGTCCCATCATAGACCATGTCAAAAGGATGTTGGCCTGCTATATCATGGAGGTTGCCCTAATGGATCAGGAGGTCGCCACAGTTTTCAAAAGGAAACCGAAGATAGCACCTGTGGGATCGGCTAGTGATCTAAACCAAATGCAAATGGGCAAGATTGATCCGAGGCGTAACTCAGTAATGTTCACTAGAGCCGAAGGACAGAAATGTCTCTTCGCTTTAGCTGACAAACACCTTTACACCACAGCTTGCTTGGAGCACGTCTTATCAATTATCAAGCGGTGTAAAGAGAATTCGGCTGATGACATCAAGTACTTCAATGATATGATCAATTGGTACATCCGGTTTAGACAGACCATCCTCTCCATAACCAAGTGTCTGTTTAGCACCGTGAAGAAGAAGGTACCAGCTTCAGCTGCCGGCCCAAGTACAAAGTGAAGGTCTCGCTCCAAATTGATGCAAAGGGGGAGATTGTTGGGCTGAAGATTATTTTGATGTTGCGTCTTTTGGGCTCGATAGTTTAGCCATGTACACTCCGGTTTGGGCCTGTCCAACCGAGAGCCTTTTATGTATTGTATATAAGTTAATGCTTGCATGCATATTAGGGTAACGAGATAGAGGTTTACGTTTTGAAGAGATTTTACGATTAGCGATTCATCTAGAGCAAAGCAGGTTTCTTTAATCGTTCTTGTAACCTCTCAATCCTCTACAGTTGATGTTCTTAATCGAGCTCTTCTGAGGATTTTGTTTAAATCATTCGACACGTTTGATTCCATCTTGTCTTGTTCTTATTATTGCGTTCTTACTGTTTTATATTCATATACTTGTTCAATATCTAATCGATCTTCATAGATTAATAGTTATTTTAATCCCATCAAAAACCCTCATCATACCTTCGTTAATATGCTTTAGTC
Organism: Lactuca sativa; assembly: GCF_002870075.4. Taxonomy (NCBI): domain Eukaryota; kingdom Viridiplantae; phylum Streptophyta; class Magnoliopsida; order Asterales; family Asteraceae; genus Lactuca; species Lactuca sativa. The sequence continues at coordinate 120,099,921 of NC_056625.2, read as the reverse complement.
AAGTCATTGGACTATAGTAATTTAACTCCGGAGGCATTTCCATGTCTCTTCTAGCGGTTGGATCATGTTATCCACCAACCAACTATACCTCAGCTGGAACGACAAACGTCTTGAAAGACCATTTTACAAACATACTTCTACTCTATACTATGATTGCATCATAGGGATTTAGGTCAAACTTGCGAGAACATACTTGTACTCTTTACTTAAAGCAATCGAAGTACATCTAGAGTCAACCAGAATCACTCACAAAAATCTTTATCTTTCCTATTGCAAAAATCATGTCGTCATCCGGAAACGATCAGCCGAGCAATGAAAACCCTATCCTCCATATCGACGCCGCTTCATTTCCAACTGCAGTAGCAGCTGCGGTGACAACTTTCCTTACACAAAACAATAAATGGCAACAGTCATAGACTCACGAAGCCATAAGACCAAAAGGAAGAGGCGATATCGTCAAGCCCTAAAGGAGCGCAATAGATCCCAAAGACTTGCATGCCACAGCAACAATTGGCAACTCCTGTGGAACGCCTTAGAAATCAGTTTCCAAGGTGGTGTAATGAGGAAGGCACTCGTGTCCACATAACTCTGGCTAAACACCTCACTCCCGCCACCAAGGCTAAGTACTAGCAAGTCATGCCACCAATGCGGGGAGATAGGGCATCTCAAGAAGGATTGTCCTATAACAAAGAACTCTGGCGTAGACGGTAGGATTCTCAAGGTCACAGCTGCAGGAGAACCTACTACGAACCCACGTTAATGTAATTTAGGCGTTTCGTTGTAACAGAATTATAAACCATCCAAAACTAGCACAATCAGAGTCTTATACTTTGCGGGATCCCGTCAGTATAGGGATGCTCATACTGTGTATACTTACCATTTATAGTATACCTTATTCAAGCCAATAGAGTTGTAGTAGTCTAAAGTACTGTGACTCTGTTGATGGTTGCACGGTTGTGTTTTGTCTGTAAACGTTTCATATTCAAATCAAATGTCTTTAAGTTTCCTTATGACTCCAACATTATCTTACGATTTGATTCAATTTGATCCTCACAAAAACAGCTTCATACGTACATCTCCTTCTCCGAAAACGTCTTTCTAGCGAAACCATCATTCCAGAACATCGAAGTACCCATGTATAGAATACCTCATAGTTCTTTTCTTTTCCAAAGGAATCTCCGAAGTAACACTTGTACAGTACGTCAAGTTCAAAATCCAAAGGGTCCATACGGTTGAACTTCGCTGATGAACATATACATAGGGGTGATATATAATCAAGGTTCTACAAGTTTGGAATTGACAATTCCACTTTAACTTCTTTTTCCTCGATGGGATGAGGGCTTAAAGAAGAATCATTTATTCGACTACCTTTTCAACCTTAATTATAAACGACTCGTATAACCGAGACTGTGATGGATGAACCAGGTATGAGTTCTACTATGAACTTCAAGACGGAGACTGCCCAAGACTGCGAGTGATCGTGCGTCCGTAAGAATAAACTTAGAAATACCTATCCTTTTCCCCTAATTCATGAGTAGTCATACTTCTATTAGATATTCACGACAGCTAATCCACCCCAAGGTTTCAACATCATGATCAGCAAGAGTTGGTTAAGTCTACATTGAACCAACATCAGGTGCTTTGATAAAGCAGTTCGTCCTAACCTCCCTAAAACAACGAAGCTCTAGTTATTTACAGCGACAAACCAAGTACGAACCCTCTCATCAAATTCGTGTATGCAAGCTCAGAAATGCTTACGAAAGGAATATCATGTATTCCTTGCACACATCGCCAAGACGTGCCAAGAAATGAAGGACATTCAGAACATCCAAGAAGTACACGGCTTTTCCTTTCCGTAAGGACAACCGAGACTACCAACACGGCGTCAAGTCAAATTCAGAATCGACTTAGTTCCAGTAGCCAAATCAACTTATTGTCTAGCTCCAACCGAGGTGCAAGAACTTCCTAACGAGATTAACAAACTCCTCAGAAGGGGATTCTTTAGGACAAGTTTCTCACTTGGAAGAGCACCGGATTCGTCTCTAAACAAGAAAGAGTGTTCCAAACACTAAAGTAAGTCTGATGCATCGCACCAATATTATCCCTACCAAACAGAGGATAGAATATTGCATGGTGTAATGCGATACATCTAACCAAGGGCTTGGTTGTATTATTATGCAAGGGGAAAGATCACTACCTATACCTCAAGACAACTTAAGACACAAGAATTTGACTGTTCAACACATGACCCTAATTCAGGAGCAGCGAGGATTGCTCCGAAGATCTTGAGACACTATTTGTAGGGTACAAGGTATACTATGTTCACAAACCACAAAAACATTCAACATACATTCAACCAAGAAGAGTTATCATCCCAGAAATGTCAAATGACAGAAGCAAAGTCGTATCCCGATAGTAAAAGGTTCGCTGGAATGCCAAGCGGGGACCAGAGTTCACCTGAGAACACGAGAAGCAAAATCATGTCCGTAGTATGATTGTTAATACTACTTAAAACTCGAATTTCGGGACGAAATTCCCTCTAACAGGGGGATGATGTGACAACCCGATATTGTGAGATGATAAAATGTAACGCCAGTCAATTTAAGCCATAACTTAACTTCCCTAAAATCATATTTGGGTTAAATAAAGTGGTAGGACTCGTATCAAGGTTTTCGTACATATAAAGAACACTAAAATCCAATTTATAACGAAGAAGTTATGACCAATCAAAAATCCACGGCGAGAACCGGCAACGCTGGTAGACGTAAAACGCAAAGTTTCGATACAATAGTTTTTAGCCTTAGGTATCTAAACGAAAGTCGTAGATTACGTTAAACCGTGATCATGCATAAAAAGAACGCCCAAATCTGACTTCGTATGAGGAAGTTATGATTTTCCGAATTCTCTAACCTAGTAGTAGACAGCTAAAAACTCGAAACAGAGATCGAGCGATCTTTAGCCGACACAACCTAAACGAAATTTGGAGAGCCCGACAATAGGAGTATAACAATAAAAAGTCTGACAAAAACGGATGTCGGATAAAGAAGTTACGGATTTTTAACGAAGTTATCGTGTCCCGACCTATTAATTAAAATATAATTAAAAATAAAGTCAAAATTAGCCGACGGAGTCTAAATGAAAGTTGTAGAGTATTTTCTCACCTTCGCGTGGATATAAAGAACGTCAAAAACAGAGCTCGTACGCGAAAGTTACGGGTGTTTGAAGTTCTTGGCACGCACTTCAAAGTCTTATCCGAAGGAGTACCCCCTGCGTACCCTCGTACGCCCCGCGTACTCGGATACAAGGCTCCGGATCAACCACGTCGATAGACTCTCCGCCCGAGGATGCGGTAAGCAGTGACGCAAGCGAACGCCCTGCGTACCTTCGGAGTACGCCCCGCGTACGAAGAACGCCCAGCGTAAGTCCGAAGTACGCCCCGCGTACCGAGGACCTCCAGCCCCTATAAATAGATTGCGAGGGTGCCGGCTATTTTCATACAAATGCTTCAATTCTCTCTCATTTTCCCCTCGTTTTTCGTGCCGACAACATCCCGACTTCCCGGTTTCATATCCAAGCCCCGACGAAAGTCCGAAGCCCCGAGATTTCTGAAAATCTCGTCACTTTCCGGTCGAGGTGCCGCCCGGGAAAATCTCGTTTTCTTCAAATCACGCGCCTTCATCGGTGAGTTCATACCCCTATAATCTACATTTCTATCAATATTGTTTTAATATACACTTTTGAGGGGGGGATTACAAGTAAACACACGATTATTATCGTGTGTAACTCAAAGATTCACTAAATACTCATTTTTATCAAGTAAATCATATGTGATTCACAACCATTATATGGAATCTTTCATACGGAAAACATAACACGATATCGTCTGATATATATATTGAAATTAAATATGTTGTTATACGTATACGAATCAAACAGTTTATTTATACCTTGAGTACAAGTGTTCATTATGTCACCACAAAAAGCTACACATTTCATAACTAGTGAGCATTACGCTAGGGTTACTATACAAACGAAACAAACTTTTGGAAAAACTATAATAGTTTACGACAAACATTTATACATGTTAAAAACTCTTTATCAAACTGTCTTACATACTTTATGATTTCTTTCAAACGCTGTTAGAATCATGTTTCTAACAAAGGTCTTCCTATATTTAAAACTGTTCTTATCAAACAAACTGCTTTCAAATCATTTTATAAACTGACATCAAGTCATCATTTCTTATTAATTAAAACTTCTTTTATATTTTTGTGCTTTCCTATATATGTATACTTATATAAGTAATGTTTGAAGGACTTAGGACGGCTAGCTCGCTTTATTTCCTTTTCCTCGTTGGGATGTGGCCTTAGGGCATCGGTTATTCGTCCGAATGTCGTCTAAATAATAGTTATATATATATGTACATATATAGACATAAAAGTTTCCGTCAGTTCGTTCAGTACCTTTGAGTAGCAAAGGCGTATTTCGAATTATACACACACATTATCAATAACTATAATAGGTATAGTTAAGACATACTATTTACCATTCCAAGTACGAGGAGTTATACAAGATTCAGTCTATTCATGAGTCAATACAAATACATTACATACTATGCGAAGAGATACAATTATATACGATTAAAAAGGCATACAATCTTAAGACATACAATTACAGAAGCATACAACTTTCAAGACATACCATTTCAAGGAATACAATTACATGAGATAGTGTACTAGATATTCATAACATTTTATATACTACAAGTACCATATCAAGAAGGTATATTCATATACAAAAACAAAATGGACTTTCATACGTAAATCTATTTGATACTAAGAATTGTGAGACATTTCAGCTTCACGTACGTTCGAGTATGCATTTTAAGTCCTGTATTATATACCATAATCCCTTGGAGGGGGAGCGTGATACTTGTGTATAGATCTATACGGGATTGACAATCCCGCACCTAAACTGATAGCTACAGTTAGACCGGCAGGTCTGGGGTGACAAATGTCATAACATTCCAACATCTGAAGAACGTTGTTACAGGCCATCAATGTCAATAGCATGGTTATAAAACTCACATGGAGTATTAAAAACACGTTGATTTACGGAGTTTTCATATATCTTAGCAATTATAACTGTACACAAATCTACTATTTTAGACATGAAAAACATTATGGTAGTTTCATTTTGGGACTTTTAATGTACCATCTACTTACGAACAAATATTGGATTTCTGAAACAAACATTCAAAACAGTCGAGCATTGGTAGAAGGCTACATTTTATACTAGTAGAAAATATGGGATTTTCTAGGAGTTTCAAACGTTTACAATTACTTACAAACATATTCGTTGGTACAAACTTTCTTTCAAACGATTACAAGTCTTTCTTTATAGCTTTACAAATCAAAGTCAACTAAATACTTATGAACTCACCAGCATTATTGCTGATACTCGCTTTCAAAATAACTTGTATTCCCAGGATACGGATAGACAGGTACGACTACCAGATTCTGTGAAGACGGAGAAATCAAGACTCGTCTTTTATTTTTGAATATTCATTTTGTAGAATTATACTATGAAAGAACTCAAATGTAATCAAAATTATACTATTAATGCAATGGATGATGTTGTTGCTTTGTTTACTACTTTGCATTGTTGTGATACATTACATGACGTCCTCCGCCCCAGAACGTTTCCGCCGTTCTCGGTTTTGGGGTGTGACAGCCGAACACACTAGGAATACATTGTCGAACACACTAGCGGTACATCATCGTATATCAAGCGTTTCTTTCAAATCGGCCAAAAACTTTGTTCAGTAATGAGTCCGTTACTATCATTCGTCATGAATTGGCGTGGCCCTCACCATACTAAGTTCATATGTTTCTATCGCCTCGACCGTCAAATTCGCGAAACCTTCAACATTTGTATCGACAGTCCGACTTAAACCTCAGTTTTATCTTTCATATTCTAAACCCCAAAGTACTCGTGCGAAGGGTACTTTGTCCTCCGAAGCCTTCTCGCGTATGTCCCACAGACCGTCACGAAATATCACTCGCCAAACAGACCATGTTCGAGCACAGAGGCTAAATACGAATACACCCCACCTATCACTATTTAGTGTATACGCAAGGGTGGTTTATGATTATGATTACGTAGATATAGTAAGTTTGATTCTGCCCTATCTCCTATTCCTTGTACGGTTGTGGACCCGGGGCAGAGTCGCACATCCGACCGTCTTACTAATCCTAATTATATGCGACTTGTATAGATGAGGTAATGATAGATGGACCGAGTATGAGTCCTATCATGAAAACTAGGGCAAAGTTGCCAGGTCTACGAGTGGGTATTCTACAAATCAGAGAAGCGCAACCCCAGTAGTACCGTAAGAAATCTAATTTCGGGGCGAAATTCCATCTAACGGGGGGATAATATGACAACCTGAAAATTTTTGCTTTGAAAGCTCAGTCAGTCCACTCAACTGAGTGTCAGACTCATTTCTAATGAGTTCTAGCCTTGTTAAAGGTCATTCTAAGGAGTTTTATCCTAGTACACTTAAGGAATAAGGGTTAAGAAGTACCTGCTAGAGACACTGTGCAACATTCGAGCCTTAATCCTCATCAAAAGGGGTTCACGGCCACAACACTTGAGTTTATGGCCGTAAACTCAAGGTGGGCCATAAACTCCCTCCTTATACGCTCATATCCTTCAACTTTCTTCATTCTTTCACTTTCAAACTCAAGAACTTCCATTTCTCTCTCAAGTACCATCGAGTTCATCATCTTAGATCATCAAAAATGTAAGTGTTCTTCCTTTGAATTCTTAATACATCTTTTTATCTGGTAACACCCTGATGATTCATCCACAAAAACATCCATTTTAACTAGATCTTTAAATCTTCAAGTTTCACCAAGAAAACACACTAGTGTTTTGGTGCAAATTCGACCCTTTCAAGCCTCTATATCGTAAGTACTCTCTCCTTAGCTTGTTATCTAGTTGAAACACCTGATTAGAGCCTTGAAAACCATCAAAAATGCAAGAACAAAAGGAGTTTACGGCGAAGCCATCTCCCATGGCCGTAAACCCTATAAGTGTGCCATTTTAACCTTAAACTCCTCTTAAGTCCAAGACTTAGACCTTGAAACCTTAATGGATGTTTTAGGATCCAAAAACGCACACATATGCATGTTTGACCATGAGTTTACAACCGTAAACTCCCTTGGCCGTAAACTCATGTTAGTGCCATTCCACTTTCCTTTGATCAATCACATGTGATTTCAACACATAGTCCAAGTCCCCAAGGGTGTTTCCTAGCATATTGGTTGCTTATAAACAGTATATCCATGCAAATACTTGCATTGTATATCATTTAGGACTTGTTAAATCTCGGGAGTTCATTCGTGGAGCTTCTCATCCTGAAGCACATATTCGTTTGAATCACCCACATCATGTGAGTTCATACCCCGTAATTAATCTTTTAAACTGTTTTAAACGCTTTTAGGGGGGGTGGAATACAAGTTGAACACAATGATAATTGTGTTAATGTTTGTTATAAATATCTTTCCAAAGATTGCTTATGTCTTTTATAAGTGGTCATATCATTTCAAAAGCTCTTTTCAAGTTATGATACTTTATAGTTTAACAGAACTCCATTTTAAAGTACAAGCATAACTTAGTAGTAAAATGAGTCTTTTCAATAACAGTTCAAGTACATATTAGTAAACTATAATAGGTATAGTTTTGGGGTTCAGTTCATTCAATAACAAGTACAGAGATAAACATGTGATAACAAGTACAGAGAGGAACATACTATAACAAGTACCGGGAAAAACACGTTAATATATATTTTCGGGTTTGCATTGACACTAGTGTGATTTCACGTACCAGGGTTAGCAGACACGAGGTGATAAAACTTAATAATATATCGTTCTCGGTTTGCGTTGACACCAGTACGATTTCACGTACCAGGGTTAGCAGACACGTGGTGATAAACTTAATAATATGTCTTTCTGGGTTTGCGTTGACATCAGTACGATTTCACGTACCATGGTTAGTGGCACGAGGTGATAGTTATATCCAACCTAAGTTATTGGTAACTGGTACTTCTGTGAAGTACCCGACGATAATAAACAAGACCCATAACGTATTCGTAACATGAACATTTAGTAGAAAGGTACCTATAATGCTAACCATATGATTCCTAGATGTATATAACAAGGGATATATATTAATAGGATCTGACAGGTAATAGGATGGGTGCTTTCCATTTCATTTCATGTTCATTGTTTGGTTGTGGGCATAGATCAGATTCACCCAGCATATTATCCATTCGATCTTAGTTATATATATTCCATATACATTAAATCATCATAAGGGGTACCAGTTATGGTTCAGGTCATAAGACAGTAACTCAATGCACAGATTTATAGTAGGAAACATACTTTTCAAATAGAACTTTTGATATACTAAACTAGAAACTTACCGGTAAAGGGTTTAATCCATTTTATTAAACCAACATAACATAAAGGACCTTAAGTGGTTAACTCTATAATACCTTAGGTTATACATCAAAGTTATATATAATTAATATCTGATAGGTAGTTGGAGGTGTTTTTGTCACACCCGGAAAACCAAGGCGGAAACATTTCCGGGGCAGACTCCACGTTGAGTATCAAATCTAATGCACATAGTAAGCAAAGTAAACAACCATTACATTACATATTGAAACTTACAATTGTTCAAAAGTAAAGTATCACAAGTGTTATACATAGGTATATATGAACAAAAGTTAAGACGAGATCTTCAGTACGCTCCATCTTCTCCAAAAAGGAACGTTGGGTACCTGTCTAACGCAGACCAGAGAATACAAGCAGTTTGAAAATCAGCATAAAGCTGGTTAGTTCATAAGATGTTTGTTTTTTTTTCTGAAAATGTTTAAGATTCCTTTGGTTTTCCGAAAGATTACGAACCCAAGAAAATCCCATATTTTCTTAAAACTAATGTTTGGTTAACTGTTTTCTTACACGATTTTGGTTACGTATAATTGTTTTCTCAGGAAAATCCTATATTTTCCTACAAGTAAAGTTTTAGTTAAAGACCACATTGTATAGTTTTACACATAAAACTATTTACTAAAAATCATGGGATTACTATCCCGTACCAATTATAAGATAGTTTGATATACACAAAACTATAGATAGATATAAATTGAAAATCATAGGACTATCATCCAGTACTAGATATAGATTGAAAATCATACGACTATCATCCCGTACTAGATATAGATTGAAAACCATGGGACTATCATCCCGTACTAGATATAGATTCAAAACCATGGGATTATCATCCCGTACCAATTATAAGATAGTTTGATATACACAAAACTATAGATAGATATTGATTGAAAATCATAGGACTATCATCCCGTACTAGATATAGATTGAAAATCATAGGACTACCATCCCGTACTAGATATAGATTGAAAACCATGTGAGTATCATCCCGTACTAGATATAGATTCAAAACCATGGGATTATCATCTCGTACTAGATATAGGATATGAAACCATGGGACTAGCATCCCATACTAGATATAAGATACAAAACCATGGGACTACCACCCCGTACTAGATATAAGAACTATAGATAGAAAGTAGATATGAAATTCAATCCGTGAATAAACTTATATTAATACGTATTGTGAGTTGGGTAACCATGCTAATACGACAACGAGACCTCCTTGACGTTTTTCAGACGTCGGACGATATCCAGAATTTGTCACCCCAGGCGTGCCCACCTAACTGTAGCTAGCAGTTTAGGTGTAGGATTGTCAGTCCCGAATAGATCTATCCACAAATTCCACGCTCTCCCTCCAGGAGACTCTGGTTACACTTCCGGGGAGGATTTACTGATAATGATGACGAACCTCACAAGCTAGTATTATATTATTCACGGTGTTCTCGAACGTTATCAAACATACTAATCGTTTAGAAACATAATACAATACAAACAGTTTGATACAATGAAATGATCTGGCAATATAATCTCAATTAAACTGAATTAGACATAGTTTATCTATTAACTTTACGTAAATCTATATTCGTAAAACAAGAACTAAAGATCCCAAATTATTCCCATAATAATTTAATTGGTTTGATTGTTTCCTTTACTGAAATCCTCGTAGTTATAGTCGAGAAAACATCCCTTATGCTCAACATAATACATAAGGGGTAAAGATATCTAAAGGTTAGCCAGTATTTCTAGAAATACATCAGTTTTAGATTTTTGAAAACGTTTATAGTTTTGCTTGTATTCCCCCCTGAAAACATTGAAAATCACGGAAAAAGCGTAGGGGTGCGAACTCATCAATAGCGGAATGTGTCGGTTTGGATGCTAAACGTCAATTCAAGGCTTGAAAACGCGCGAGGTTCCTATGTAATGTGAAATGATACACATTTGTATCTAATTAGACTTTAATTCACTAATTAGATATGATTATTTACTCTAGGATGCAAAAACACCTCAAATCAAGCGTTAGGAGCGACCCGGGTGACATCTAAGGACGTATATGGCTTGAATATCGAGTTTACTCTTCAAGAGTAAACTCCTTATGGAGTTTTCGGCCCTAAGACCATGTCCACATGATTTCACAGCTGTGAACTCATGGATGATGGGTTTTAAGGTGCTAAATGGTCTTATTTCACTTGGGAAAATTGGCTAGGATCAAATATAAGGCATATGAATGGAGTTAACCCACATATGGACCATTTAATGGAGGTTACGGTAGTAAACTAGTTATTTACGGCCGTAAACTCCCCCATACCAATTCCTTGTTTGTTTTGGTGGTGCTATGACAATCACATGTGATTTAAACTCATTTTACAAGCCTTGGATGGAATTTAGGGCATCATTTGACCATGTTTTAAGAGTTTACGGCCCAGGAACCCATCCTTGGGGGTTTACGGCCATGAAATCCTAAGGGAGGGGTTTTCATTTTGTTTAACTCTTCTAATTCATTTGTGGTTGATTCTAGAATTTATTCCAAGGCCATTGGTGTGTTTAAATGGCATTTTAACACTTTAAAATGACTTTACTATCCATGAAGAGGATTTTACAGCCCAAGCATGTTCTTGGGCAGTAAACTCATGTTTACTCCCCAAAAATTAAGTTCAAGGTGTTCTAAGTCCGGTCCATTAAGCCAATAAGTCATATCTAAGCTCCAAAGGTCGATTGGAAGGGTTTTTGGGCTCCAAAACCCAATTTCTATGAGTTCACGGCCTAGGACTGTTCTAGGCCGTAAACTCATGATAATGGTTCTATTCCATGATTTGAACATGAAAATGAAGGTCTAAGATGTTATACTAGGAGTTAGGGTAGTTACCTTGGTGATTTGGAGCTTAAATTTGATGATTTTAGACCTAAATCTTGAGTTTGAGGAGAGAGGTTAGAGAGAGAGTAGTGAGAGGGAGTAACAGCTTCAAATGAAGTCTTTTGAGCATTTAAATAGGTCCTAAGTTTGAGAAACGGTGGAATTCTACCCGATACCGACATTAGACGTGGCTTTTGGTCGCACCCGATTAAGTTGTTGTTACCCGATATGGTCGAAACTACAATTTTTCTAATTGATAATTTGGAATATTTTCTTGAGTTATTAACGTGTTTGGATACCAATTAATTCATAATAGAAGCCTCAAAAATAATGACTTAATTAAAACTTTAACGGAAACGATTCGAAAAAGACGAACTTTATGGACGGAAACGGGTTACGACGATGGAGCAAACTTCGGGTTGTCACATTATCCCCCCGTTAGAGGGAATTTCGTCCCGAAATTCAAACTTTAAATACGACTCAAGGATTTTGAAATAGATACGGATACTTCAATTTTATCGGATCTTTACGCTCCTAATGGATTCGTGTCTTCGTATGGCATTCCAGCGAACCTTCGTTATCGGGATACGGTTTTGTTTCGTATGTTTAATCTCTCGATTTATTGTTTTGAACGATTCCTCCATGAGGTTCAAAATTTCGCTGATTTCGGTCACATCGAAGGAATTACTAGGGTTTCTTTGGGTAGGCACTTCTTATGAATAAAGACGTGGAATACCGGAGGGATGCTGCTAAGTTCTGAAGGTAGTCGGAGTTTGAGGGTTATGGAATCGATCCTAACAAGGATCTCGAAGGGTTTAATGTACCATGGGTTACGTTTTCCGCGCTTTCCAAGGTGTACCATGTCTTTCCAGAGTAAGACCTCCTACAAGAGGGTACATCTTTCTGTATAAAATGGTTAGGGTTTTGGCGATTTAGGAAAAATTCTAGATGAACCCGTAATAGTAGTCAGCGAGACCCAAGAATTGACGGGTTTCTGTGGGTATCTTTGGTGCCGACTAATTCTCTATTGCTTTGATCTTAGGAAGATTCCACACGTATGTCTTCGTCGACTACTACATGACCAAGGAAAATGGTTTGATCGATGGGCATCACTACGAACTTATAGTGACTGTATGGAGTCCGACATACTGTATAAGGAACATCACTCTCATGGATTTGTAGCTGATGGTATCTTGACCTAAGGTTTATCTTTGAGAAGTGGTTGGTTCTTTGAGGTGGATCAAAATGGTAATCTATTCGAGGAAAGGGGATATCGGTTTTGATGGTCAACTCATCAAGCTGACTAGATAACTCCTGCATTACAGCTGGCACTAATCGACATGGGGGTTTTGCTACGAGGGTAGTTCCAGGAATTTGATCGATGTGAAACTTCAACCTGACGTTCGGAAAGAATTCCCGGAGCTATTCAGGAAATACATCAGGAAAGTCACAGATTTCGAGGACGTTCTCGAGGTATCTAACTTCCTTTTTCTCATGAATCACATGGGCTAGGAATGCATAGCACTTTTTTGGGGAAGCCCTCCGAGCTTTTGACGTACGGAATGATACAACAGCTGAAACTAAGTTTATCGTCTCAGATGATAAGAGTTTGACCGGGGGAAGGTTGAGATGGATAGATTTTTTGGAATAAGGATATCCACATGATTGAGACTAAATCAATCCATGCTAATGAATATTTCAAAGTTCTTAATTGCAAAAACAGCATAAGATTTGATGGAAAAAGGATGATCGTCGCGGGTAAGGTCTCAACCCACGAATATATCGCTAACGTCCTCTTTCCCGTTGTTAGACATCTCGACGGTAGACATTTCGGTTACTACTGGAGGACTAAGGTTAAGGTGATGTTTGATTCAATGGATAACAGATTCTCTCCAACAATATAATTGGAAAAAAAAGCTTGCAAGTATAAGGGCTGTCGGGGAAGAATATACTTGTGGCAACGGTGGGATCAGCGGCTGCCTCACCTTGTCCTATAGCTAGGACTCTTACTGCGCTGCCAGTTGCTGCTGCTTTGGGGCAATTTCTCTTGAAATTCCCTACTTTGCCACAACCGTAGCAGGCCTGACTGACACCTGCTCCGGATGATTGGTTGGTTGATTGGGCTGCTTTTCTGCAGCTTCGAGCAAGGTGGACCTTCTTGCCACAGTTGCTGCAGAGTTTTTCGTGACATGGCCCAGGAGTACGATGATGATAGCTGCACTTGTCGCACCAGGGAAGGGTACCGGTGTATCCACTGGTAGGAGTCTGAGCTGTGGATCTAATGGCATAGACAGCTGCAGGGACAGTAGCAGCGTGGACTGCTATTGTTTGCTGTTTCTTAGAAGATCCCTGTGTACTTTGGGCCTCCCGATTGTTCCAAAATTCCTTTTTACTTCCACCACTACCCTTAGTTAGCCCAGGAGCGGTGGTCTCCTCATTGGGGTTATCTTCGTGATTGATCAGGATTTGCGCAAGACATTTGGCGCTGTCATAGGTGTCTGGCTTCGTGGCCAAGACATTTCCCTTGGTTGGCTGGGTCAACCCCCAGATGAATCTCTCAATCTTTGTACTCTCCGGGGTAGTCATTCCCTGGCAGAGTAGCGCCAGGTCATCGAACCTTGAAGTATAAGAGGCTATGTCGGAACCTTGCATCTTTAGATTCCATAGTTCATGTTCTAACTTTTGCATCTCGCCCCGTGGGCAGTACTCGGCAAAAAGAAGATCCATCATGGTCTCCCAACCCATAGCATTAGCTACAGGTAAAGTTAAGGATTTGACTCGGCCGTTCCACCATGTCAAGGCTTTATCAGTGAAGGTACAAGCGGCGAACTACACTTTATCTGATTCAGAGCAAGCACAAATTTCAAAAATAGATTCGATTTTCTCGAAACATCGAGTTAGGGAAATGACACCTCCAGTGCCATCGAAGGATGTGGGTTTCGCGTTCATAAAATCTTTATAGGAACACTCCTTCCGGTGTCCCTGGCTACTTCCCTGATTTTGTGGCTGGGGACCACCTCCTGAACTACCAGGGTTCATTTGCGACATGACTGCTGTCATTGCGGCAGTAAATACTGCCTGAAGTGATACAAGATCAAATTGAGGAAGAGGTGGTGGTGGCGGAGGGTTTTTGTTCTTATTCTTTGAACTGGGTCTTTTTCTTGTAGGCATCTTGATCTAAAAAGATCAGGAAAGAGAGGTTTATAAGTCCTCTTAATTGAATCAAGAGATATGATACAAGGGATATCTCATTATGACGGATATAGAATTCTATTAAGCGATAAAGCAGGAAAGAGTTATCAAAGCAGATAAATTATCGCTAAAGGAATGATTGAGGAGCAACGCTGGAATTAGGATTTCTACAAAGAATTTGGCTCGAGAAATACTCCCATAGTATTTCGTGATTCGCTGTGACGACGGTTCGTTGTTTGCGTATTGGGTAAGTTTTAGGCATGCCGCACACCACAGTCACTCCCAAGCACATGTTGGTCGTGTCTCAAACAAATATAGTTGTCCAGGCTATATTAATCCTAGACACGACTACATAACTACCCAGGTTTAACCGCAGCATACAACACCCATTTACTTATGTTTTGTTCTACTTGTAGATACGGATCTTGACGGTTAGGTATACTTGTATACTGTTGAAAACACTTATACTTTGAAGTATACTTTTAGTTCAGAGCACTTAGGCCCCTTAGTGTTTATAGTCTTATACCATGTAAGGTCTGGTATACTTAGTTCACTATAAACAAGGGCTCTGATACCAATCTCTCACACCCCGAAAACCAAGGCGGAAACATTTCCGAGGTAGACACCACATTGAGTATCAAATCCAATGCACATAGTAAGCAAAGTAAACAACCATTACATTACATATTGAAACTTACAATTGTTCAAAAGTAAAGTATCATAAGTGTTATACATAGGTATATATGAACAAAAGTTAAGACGAGATCTTCAGTACACTCCGTCTTCTCCAAAAAGGACCGCTGGGTACCTGTCTAACGCAGACCTGAGAATACAAGCAGTTTGAAAATCAGCATAAAGCTGGTGAGTTCATAAGATGTTTGTTTTTTTCTGAAAATGTTTATGATTCCTTTGGTTTTCCGAAAGATTACGAACCCAAGAAAATCCCATATTTTCTTAAAAGTAATGTTTGGTTAACTATTTTCTTACACGATTCTGGTTACGTATAATTGTTATCCCAAGAAAATCCTATATTTTCCTACAAGTAAAGTTTTAGTTAAAGACCACATTGTATAGTTTTACACATAAAACTATTTACTAAAAATCATGGGATTACTATCCCGTACCAATTATAAGATAGTTTGATATACACGAAACTATAGATAGATATAGATTAAAATCATAGGACTATCATCCCGTACTAGATATAGATTGAAAATCATAGGACTATCATCCCGTAGTAGATATATATTGAAAACCATGGGACTATCATCCCGTACTAGATATAGATTCAAAACCATGGGATTATCATTCCATACCAACTATAAGATAGTTTGATATACACAAAACTATAGATAGATATAGATTGAAAATCATAGGACTATCATCCTGTACTAGATATAGATTGAAAATCATAGGACTATCATCCCATACTAGATATAGATTGAAAACCATGGAACTATCATCCTGTACTAGATATAGATTCAAAACCATGGGATTATCATCTCGTACTAGATATAGGATACGAAACCATGGGACTACCATCCCGTACTAGATATAAGATACAAAACCATGGGACTACCACCTCGTACAAGATATAAGAACTATTGATAGAAAGTAGATATGAAATTCAATCCGTGAATAAACTTATATTAATACGTATTGTGAGTCGGGTAACCATGCTAATACGACAACGAGACCTCCTTCACATTTGTCAGACGTCGGACGATATCCAGAATTTGTCTCCCTAGGCGTGCCCGCCTAACTGTAGCTAGCAGTTTAGGTGTGGGATTGTCAGTCCCGAATAGATCTATCCACAAATTCGACGCTCTTCCTCCAGGAGACTCTGGTTACACTTCCGGGGAGGATTTACTGATAATGATGACGAACCTCACAAGCTAGTATTATATTATTCACAGCGTTCTTGAACGTTATCAAACATACAAATCGTTTAGAAACATAATACAATACAAACAGTTTGATACAATGAAATGATCTGGCAATATAATCTAAATTAAACAGAGATAAACTGAATTAGACATAGTTTATCTATTAACTTTACGTAAATCTATATTCGTAAAACAAGAACTAAAGATCCCAAATTATTCCCATAATAATTTAATTGGTTTGATTGTTTCCTTTACTGAAATCCTCGTAGTTATAGTCGAGAAAACATCCCTTATGCTCAACATAATACATAAGGGGTAAAGATATCTAAAGGTTAGCCAGATATTTATAGAAATACATAATTTTTAGGTTTTTGAAAACATTTATAGTTTTGCTTGTATTCCCCCCTGAAAACATTGAAAATCACGGAAAAAGCGTAGGGGTATGAACTCACCGATCGCGGAATGTGTCGGTTTGGATGCTAAACGTCAGTTCAAGGCTTGAAAATGCGCGAGGTTCCTATGTAATGAGAAATGGTACACATTTTTATCTAATTAGATTTTAATTCACTAATTAGATATGATTATTTACTCTAGGATGCGAAAACACCTCAAATCAAGCGTTTGGAGCGACCCGGGTGACATCTATGGACGTATATGGCTTGAATATCGAGTTTACTCTTCAGGAGTAAACTCCTTATGGAGTTTTTGGCCCTAATACCATGTCCACATGAGTTCACGGCCGTGAACTCATGGATGATGGGTTTTAAGGTGCTAAATGGTCTTATTTCACTTGGGAAAATTGGCTAGGATCAAATCTAAGGCATATGAATAGAGTTAACCCACATATGCACCATTTAATGGAGTTTACGGTAGTAAACTAGGAGTTTACGACCGTAAACTCCCCCATACCCATTCCTTATATGTTTTGGTGGTGCTAGGACAATCACATGTGATTTAAACTCATTTTACAAGCCTTGGATGGAATTTAGGGCATCATTTGACCATGTTTTAAGAGTTTACGGCCCAGGAACCCATCCTTGGGGGTTTACGGCTGTGAACTCCTAAGGGAGGGGTTTTCATTGTGTTTAAGGCTTCTAATTCGTTTGTGGTTGATTCTAGAATTTATTCCAAGGCCATTGGTGTGTTTAAATGGCATTTTAACACTTTGAAATGAGTTTACTCCCCATGAAGAGGATTTTACGGCCCAAGCATGTTCTTGGGCAGTAAACTCATGTTTACTCCCCAATAGTTAATTTCAAGGTGTTCTAAGTCCGGTCCATTAAGCCATTAAGTCATATCTAAGCTCCAAAGGTCGATTGGAAGGGTTTTTGGGCTCCAAAACCCAATTTATATGAGTTCACGGCCTAGGACTGTTCTAGGGCCGTAAACTCATGATAATGGTCCTATTCCATGATTTGAACACGAAAATGAAGGTCTAAGATGTTATACTAGGAGTTAGGGTAGTTACCTTGGTGATTTGGAGCTTAAATTTGATCATTTTGGACCTAAATCTTGAGTTTGAGGAGAGAGGTTAAAGAGAGAGTAGTGAGAGGGAGTAAAAGCTTCAAATGAAGTCTTTTGAGCATTTAAATAGGTCCTAAGTTCGAGACACGGTGGAATTCTACCCGATACCGACGTTAGACGTGGCTTTTGGTCGCACCCGATTAAGTTGCCGTTACCCGATATGGTTGAAACTACAATTTTTCTAATTGATAATTTGGAATATTTTCTTGATTTATTAACGCGTTTGGATACCAATTAAGTCATAATAGAATCCTCAAAAATAATGACTTAATTTAAAACTTTAACGGAAACGATTCGAAAAAGACGAACTTTATGGACGGAAACGGGTTACGGCGATGGAGCAAACTTCGGGTTGTCAGAGTTTTTTCCGCCTCATTCCCTGTTCCTTGTTTGGTTGTGGGCTTAGGGCAAATCCACACAACTAGCTATATGTTCAATATTAGATTATATGTAGCTAGTATAAAGTAAGTGATTATAGAAGGAACCACTGTGGGTACTATTTTTATTCTAAGAAATAAGGGTTTTCTTAAAGAATCTTTTCATAAAATATAAAAGAACTATTATAGTTAACTCCGTGAGTACCAAGTGAATACACCAGGGTTATATACAACGAACATCTAACAACCAATGGGATGTGTGCCATCCACCTCATTCCCTGTTCCTTGTTTGGTTGTGGGCTTAGGGAAGATACACGCAATCGATTGTTTGTTTACTCCGAGTTTTATATAACTTGTATCCATTTAGTACTCATAGAAAGGATTGGAGAGTCATTTTTACTTATCTTTCAACATAGCAGGAAATATAGGATTTTCTGAAGGAACGGGCGAAATTTTCTAAACATAACTTACAACTTACTAAATTTTCGGCAACATACTTACATCACTAAAATCTTATGAACTCACCAGCTTAATTGTTGATAAACTCTTTCAAATAACTTGTAGTCTCAGGGAACTATTAGAGAGGTACTCACGCTGCGAATTTAGAAGATGGAGTAGTATAGCTTCAAGTCTTGTTTTGTTATTTGCTTATGTATTCTATGTTTTGTGAACACACACTTTGTAAACACTTTCTTTCTAAAGAAATGGTTGTTATTTACTTTGATTACTATGATGCATGTCTTGTGATACTAAACATGACGTCCTCCACCTCCGAACGTTTCCGCCGTTCCGGTTTTGGGGTGTGACACGTAGAGACCAATAACAATAAAAAATGAAACAAATCATTAATAAATAATATAAGGGTATAATAGTAATATTAACTACATCTAATTATGGTAAATAATTAAAAAAAATTATTATCCCTTTAAATAAGGGAGATCACACTACTAGAGAAATGTAGGAGTACCTACAAGCTATTGCGTTGGTAATTTGTTGGAAATACCAACACACTTCCAACAAAATTGGTTGTTGGAAAAAAGGCCGTGAGAAACATAGTAACAACAAAATTCTGACAAAATGTCTAACATATTTCCTACGAAATATTTCGTAGGAAATTTCCAACAAAATACCAACTAGGTTTCCTAACAAAATATTTCCAACGGAATACCAGCATATCATGATTCCAACGTATTTCCAATGGAATATTTCCAACAAAATATTCTATTTAATTAAAAAAATCCAGGTTTTTATCAATACATTGAACTTATAATAATAAAATTAAATATAGTAACTTGTAAAAAATGAACCCAATACATTACATTTATAATAATACAAATCCAATATATTAACCTATAAAAATATACACCTAGTACATTACACTTATAATAATACAAATTCAATCAAATAACCTACAAAAATACAAATCTAATACATTTACATATTCTAAATAAAATCCAATACCTTTTACCTATTAAAAAAATCCAATAGTCCATTTCTTGTCTAGAACTGAAGAAAAAAAATGAAAAATCCAATAGTTCATTTCTTGTCTAGAATTGGAGAAAAAATGACATCCACTACTAGATATGCACAAACAAATAGACGTTTTAGATTAAAAATTGGATTTCCACATGAATTTAAGACATAGACTTTATTTTCAATCTTGTACTTAATCCAATACCATTAAAAATATAGACTTGACGGTTAACCAAGTAATGTTAACATTTACTTTTTGTATCCGCTTATCACGGATGTGTGGTGAATTTTGTTTTTAACAAGATTATTTTCTCTTTGAAGTTTTATCAAAACAATATATTAATAAGCATTTGTTGGATTAATTTATAAGTCCATAACTATAATTGGTGAGACTTGACCCGACCTGGCATGGTCCATTTGGGTTGTATGGCATCATGCATTTGGATAGATTATAATGAGAGAAATAACACTTAAGGTTTGTTAATATATTATAAGTTATAATATATTAATAGGATTATTTAATTAGTATTGATCAAGAATTAATCTAGAATTAATTAAGTGACCAAAAGAAGACTAATTAAATATATGGGTTGATTGTGTAAATCATCCATACTTCTATAGTGGGCTAATGCTCCATGGATAATCAAGTTGGGCTAAAACCCATAGGATGGTCCATGGATGCTCCATGGTGTATTTGAACCCATGGATCCAAGGAAATGGAAAGCCATGACAATTAGGGTTTACCCTAATTGTAACAAGTATATAAGATCATATTCTTTGGGAAAAAATCGGCACTAAGTGATGTAGAGAAGGGCTAGCCGATTTTAGAAGTGTTTAAGTTTCTCTCAAGTTATGCCAAGTGTATTTGGTGTTGTGTGAAACATTTGAGGTGTCACACTAGAGGCACTAGGCACTCAAGCTTCATGAAGACATTCTACATCAAAGAGGTATGTATTCTATCTTGTTATATTCATTATTTTGTATGCTAGATTAGGATAATACCTTGGATGTTCATAATTGCATGTATAATAGAGAAAACAAGATCCAAGGTATTTAGGGTTGCATGTACACTTAGGAGTGTTAGAATGCTCAAAACCCAACAGTGGTATCAGAGCCTAGGCTTGTTTTCTCTTAGACTTGATGCAAATTGCTGAAAAGTAGCTGAAAAATCGAGTTTTGATGTTGTCTGCCCAGCAGACTCGCCGAGTCCAAGGCAAAATGCATCCAACTCGCCTAGTTGGTTCGTGCACTTGACGAGTTGGACCCCCAGACAACATATATTCGACTTTTGTGGCTTGAATTGGACTAGGAACATTACCCTAAGATGTTTTTGAACTTATAAACTTGTTTTTTGATGTGGTAATGTTCATGCTAATCCAATTTCTAAGATAATTGTCATAATTTCAAGATTTGTATTAGTTTGTATGTTCATGCAAAATTTCTTGAAGATTGATAATTTGAATTATCTTGTTCTTAGATTAATAGAAAAGTTGTGTGAAATAGTTGATTTCAATGCATTTTAATCTAAGAGTTGATTCCAAAGTGTGTTTTGTAACTTGTCCTCAAGTTATATGAAAAGTCACATTTAAGAATCATAAAACTCATAAAAGTTGGCAAGGGTTACAAAATGAAGAGTCTAGTTCTAATTAAATGGTTTTATGACTCCATAACTTGTCCTCAAGTTATGGAGGTTCATGAGTCTCTTCATTAAATAATAATAATAATAATAATAATAATAATAATAATAATAATAATAATAAGTGTAACCTTAATTAGTTCCATAAGTTACTATAAAAAAAAGTTATTTTTTTATTAGTTAGTTTAAAGTCTTCCATAACTTGTCCTCAAGTTATGGAACTTGAAGAGTTTTTAATTAAAACTACTTTAAACTCATAATTCATGGAATTAATTAGTTTTGAATATTTTCAAAACTTGCCCTCAAGTTTTGGAATTTGAAAAGTTTTCTCTTATGAATACTTTAATTCCAGGTTAAGCCCTTAGGATTTTAAAAGTTAAAAATTCAATCCTTATACTTTATAATATTATAAGTCAATAATATTTATATATATGTATAAGAGTAAAAGTCAGTGTTACCGTTAGTAGGCCTCATTCACGAAGCCGGTCTATAAGGGGGTATAAGATTACTGCCAATAAAATGGCAGTTTAATGGGTGTCCACTCTCACCCACCGCTTCCGTGACTGGTGGAGGGTCGTTAGCCGAATGGGTAGGACAAAGACTATAAATTCTCCCTTCATTAAAAGTATTAATGATAAATACTAAGTAACTAAACACTTATAATTCCCAATCTTAGTTACTTAGGAAAATGTGAATAAGGTGCTAACCCATGAAATTACACTTGGCACTTTGCTTAAGTCGGTTGGTGGAGCTTGTGTGGTTTACCGGCACACTAGCTTGATTTAACAAGGTAGGCAAAGGGTTTCTTAAAGTTTAATCATAGTCCGGTGGAACGTGTGTGGTTTACCAGCACATCGGTTTGGTGATAAACATTTAAGAGTACCAAGTAATTTGCATGGTTACTTCACACCTTGTTTTGTGATCCTCGGCATCCCAGTCACAAAACTTGAAGGGCACACTCGAGAGATTAAAACATGCCATTGAGAAGTTCAATGAATCTCAAAAGATCTAGGAGTTTCAAATCCAATTAAAACTTAATTATATTTCATTTTTCATGGTGGAAATTGGTAAATCGTCATTTACCTACCTTCAACTATATTATAACTTGGATTACGGCATCCCTCTTCCAGTTATAAATAGGTTGTTGGGTCTTAGCCTTAATATTTCATATTGGGTGTTATATTAAGGACTTTTAGATTAACCAAACTTGAATATCTCCCAAAAGATGTCTAGTTCAGACATCTATGATCTTCCCAAATCTCTTGAAACTTCACTTCCTCCACCTCCTCCAATTATTCTCCCTAACCCACAAGTTCTAGGTCACTCAAGCGCTATTGGCAATGCAAGGTCTAGGTGTGATCACATCTTGGAGATGAAGTCATATATTGACAAGCCAGGAGAGTTGGGTGTCAAAGTCTTGAGAAAGTTGGTGGCTTAACTACTTTCTAAGTCACATAGTGAGTTCCTTTAGGACTCCTATGAAACAGACTACGACAAGACCCTTAATGATCTTATCTATTTGCTTGGTACTGCTGAATCAGCAATGATTTGGAAGGCTAGTAAAGCAAATTTGATTAGAAGATCGAATTCCCATAACTTTATGGACATTGACAATGGTGACACTAGAAATCCAGAAAAAGCATTCTCTTCCCAATGGAAAGGGGATTGGCCGTAGTTAACTCGGTTGACCACATGGTAAAGAGAAAAGCTAAGTTTGTGATAGTCCCGTGTACCATTACCAAAGGGTCCATATGCTTATATTGCCAAAGGAAGGGGCATTGGTTGCGAAGCTGCCAAATTTATCTAAGGATGCTAAAGTCAATAAGTTTGATTCTACTTTAGGTAAAGTCCGCTATCTAACTCTGCTAAGTTTCTATTCTGAGATTCTTGATACATGATGTGACTGGGTCACATGTTGATGTTTTAAGAATCACAGAGAACTGAAGAAACTTAAAGAAAGAATATGTTGAATCTGATCGCGTAGATGGATTTCTATCGCATAGTTTGAAGATCGATTCTTGAGCTACTTATTAGGAGTTATGAGATAGTGCTTAAGAATAGATAACAACAAGTTTTCATATGGATTGTAAGGATAAGTTTTTTCCACAAAGGTTTTTAATAAAAGGAAATTTTTGATTTTATTTATTTTAAATATCCTTACAATAGCATCTTTGAAAATTTGTGTTGCTTATAAGATTCCATTAATAGCAAGACTGGAAACATGAAATTGATTCTTTCATTTGTGGTAATGTCTAAATTTACCAAATAAGGAAAGATTCTCATCACCCAAGTTTCAATTGGACCAGAACTTGGAATCATGCAAGTTGTATAGTAGGATGAATGAGAACTTTCAAGCATTGGAAAATTAAGACTAATTACTTGTTCACATGGATGTGTGAGTCAAGTAAAGGACTAAGGGATCGAGTACACATTCTTGTGCACTGATCAAGCCCACCACAAATAATCGATAAGACTATTCGTCATGATTTACTAAAGTTTAGTAAATATGGTTATACTTATAAGTCTAAGTATAATTCTGAAGCATTGGAAAAGTCTCAATGTATGGAAGAACGAATGAGAAGAATCAAATTAGGCAGAAGGATAAAAGTTTCTCAAATCTGAAAAGATGGGAAAGTACTTTAGTATCATGTTATATGATCATCTTAATGATTAAGAGACCTTATCACAATTCATCCTCTAAGTGCATTCTGATAGCTAAGAAGAGGAGCTAGGAATTGTTGAAGTGGTCAAATCAAGAAGATGAGTCATACTTCGTTCCAAAAACAATTCTTAGAGTCATACTCCAAGATGGTAACATGAGTGATATATCTTAAAGAAGGTTTATTAACACTAGTCAAATGTAAGAGTAAAAGGTTATCTACTCTTGTACATTTGAAGTTGGTAAGTTGTGATGTTTTGGATAAAACAAAGTACAACTTAGGCCAATTGTGTGAAGTGGTTGTCTTGATAAAGAATCTGCACTATCCCTTGAATATTTGACAAGAGAGTCTTATATGTCAAGAGGACAGTGAGAGTCTTAAAGGTCTTGAAAGTCTCAAGAACTAATCAAGAATAAAACCCGAGGTTCTTTACTAGCACACGACTTGAGGTTTATAACCATCATGTTGACAATTTTGTGCCCATTCCAGTTAAAGTTGGCTCTGCATATGAGTTCTTATAGTCCTCCATTGGTTGCACAGCTACTTGGAAGCTATGGCAGGCCCTTATGCTACCAAATGGCAAGAACTTAAGATTGCACAAGTTCAATCCATATGAGTTTGGATTTGTCACTAACCTTGTCTTTTGATTATGGTTTTGACAAATTCATATGGGTAGTAACTCATACACCATAAAAATCTAAGTGTCATAAGGTTTCTCTCCGATTCATGAAAATGATGGTGAGGAAACACTTCCACTAAGTAGATTTGTAAGTAGATAGTAATCTTTGCATTCTCAAAGTTGTTAGTAGCCACACTAACATGGACTTATGAGAAATAGCAAAGGTCTAAACAATTAAGACTATGATTACGGAATCCCTTTTCATAGTTTGAAATTGTTTAGACACACCTGTGAGCTATCTATAATAAGGTGTATGATTTTGATAAAGTCTTATCAAAGCAATCTAGTATCAGAAATCTAAACTTTGGTAAAAAAAAGTCAATAGCTGATTTCTAAGTACATGTAAAAGCTAGTGGGATCATAAGTGTTATGCTAATAATCATCATGTTAGTAGGAGCATGATAATTATGGTAAGCATTGCAAGTTAGCAATGTTAATTATAGAAAACAAAAGGTTTCAATTCGTGAGGTTGTAGGGGTTGAGAAAGTTGTTTTGCTATAATTAAGGGAGAGGAAATTATACTTCATTTCAATTATGAAAAGCTTAGATTGAGTTTATAATCATTCTAAAGAGCTTATATTGAGATTTTAATCACCTTTAGTCAAGAATATATATATATATATATATATATATATATATATATATATATATATATATATATATATATATATATATATATATATATATATGAATTTCATGTTAGATTGGTTCAACTTAAGAAAATTCTATATATTGCGTTCTCAAAATTCGATTATGATTACGGCATCCCTTTTCATAGTAAAATTTTGAGAATATGGCAAACAAAAAAAATTATTATGGCAAAAGACTGGTCCAGAACCATGTCTTTATGTGAAACATCATGAATCGTGTCCCATTTAGTTTTGGGTACAAGATCGATTACTTGTTCAGAAGTAGTAGTCAAAATGGGAAATAGAGTTTCTCTATAGATAGAAGCAATATGTGTAAGATTAGAAAGAACTTAGTGCAAGAAGCATGTTCAAAGCAATGCATACTTTGAACATAAGGATTTGTGTCCATGGAGTAGGTCTTCATTGGAATACCCTATAATGGTTGTTGACAAGTCTTTATAACTTTGTACACATTCATTTCAAGAGAGTAGGGCATTTAAGTTTAAATCCTAACAAGATTTAGATTTGGGAGTGTAAAATTAGAATCATTGAAAGTTTGGTCAATTGGTTTATTTCACAAAGTAAGGATCACAGATAAACATAGAGTGCATACTTGGTGTATGGCAAAGCTATTGTTTAGGAAAACATAGTGTACATGCTTGGAGCATGTGATACCTAGTATTTTAATTCAAGTATAAAGTTGATAAAACAGAAACAATGAATAATGAGTAATCAGTATGGTGATAAACAAAAGTGGTCTATTTATATTCATAGGGTTTGATAACATATTTGATTCATTTATTCTTGTGTTTCACTTTGCATGTTTTGACTTCCATAATAACTAGGTTATTCTTTCGGAATGACTAAGTTATTTAAACCATCCACAGTCAGTCATATGTTGGAAGTAGATATGAATCAAGACTGTCATGGGTTGGCTTGTAGAGGTCCAAGTTGGTGGACAAAGTTGTGCTACAAAACTCATGAGTGCTCATAAGTTTTGAGTATTGGATTCAACCCGCGCTCATTTGAATCACTTCATGAATTTTATCACGAGTGATCATGAGACGATAATATCTTATATTCTTCAAACCTAGAGATATGAGTTGTTACTATGAGTTGGTTGTACTTTGATTGCGCGAAAACGCATTGGTAACTCGATGTTATAAAACGTGTTTTTGTGTATGATTCAACAAGTAGTAGAACAAGCTATATGAGTCGAAGTTTATCCATTCCTTTTACCTTCGGGATAAAAGCGATATCTGTGGACCCCTTGATGATTTAATGATGATACATGTGAGTGCTTGGCCAAGCCAGGACTGGTTTGATTTGTTCAATCAGTCAGTCGTCATAAATCGGAAATCGGGAAACAACAGATAGACAGAGAGAATCATTTACAATCCATGTCTCAGTCCATATGATATTTAAAATGGAGGAATATATGATCCCTTATCTAATGGACAAGTCATTGACAAAGGTCAGAGATCATCGGCGAGGTCAGAGTTCGACGGAAGCTTTTGAGAGCTACGATTGCCAATTGGTTCTTGAAGTAATACGCAATAATAGTTTTAGACTTATCCAAGTGGGAGACTGTTGGATTAATGTCTAATTCCATAACTATAATTGGTAAGACTTGGCCCGACCGAGCATGATCCATTTGGGTTGCATGGCATCATGCATTTGGATAAACTATAATGAGAGAAATAACACTTAAGTTTTGTTAATATATTATAAGTTATAATATATTAATAGGATTATTTAATTAGTATTGATCAAGAATTAATCTAGAATTAATTAAGTGATCAAAAGAAGACTAATTAAATATATGGGTTAATTGTGTAAATCATCTATACTTCTATAGTGGGCTAATGCTCCATGGATAATCAAGTTGGGCTAAAACCCATAGGATGGTCCATGGATGCTCCATGGTGTATTTGAACCCATGGATCCAAGGAAATGGAAAGCCATGACAATTAGGGTTTACCCTAATTGTAACAACTATATAAGATCATATTCTTTGGGAAAAAATCGGCACTAAGTGATGTAGAGAAGGGCTAACCGATTTTAGAAGTGTTCAAGTTTCTCTCAAGTTATTCCAAGTGTATTTGGTGTTGTGTGAAACATTTGAGGTGTCACACTTGAGGCACTAGGCACTCAAGCTTCATGAAGACATTCTACATCAAAGAGGTATGTATTTTATCTTGTTATATTCATTATTTTGTATGCTAGATTAGGATAATACCTTGGATGTTCATAATTGCATGTATAATAGAGAAAACATAGATCTCAGGTATTTAGGGTTGCATGTACACTTAGGAGTGTTAGAATGCTCAATACCTAACAGCATTTTCCACCAGGATTCTAATACATTGGCCAAAACAAAAATGGATGAACTAGGCAACAATTCCTTGAGTAACTATGTAGTAGTGCCATCTCCTACTTCTCTGTCTTGAAGCTTAACCAATTCAACAAGATTCTATATAACTCAACATATTGAATTAGGAAAAAGTAATTAGATGCTATATATCAATGGATTATAAAATAAAAGATATAATTTGACATGTCTTATATTGGTAGTTGGATGCTCAACATGTCTTGGAAATCTTGGTGCTATGATCTAGACTCAGGTAAAAAATTAAAACCCAACACATAACCATAAGTTATGTTTTTGGGTTGGCACTATGAACAAATTGAAACACCAGAATAAGTTGCTAATCTGTTTTCAAAGCATAATCAAGAGTCAAATCACAAATCTGTAACAAAGTATCAAACTCAAAAATTTGTAACAAAAGTAACAAACCAACAATAACATGTATCAAACTCATAGATTCACAGCAAGTATCATACAGATAAATGAAAAAAGTGATTCATAGACACATTACAAGAACCTGAATAAAAATCTGAAATCATAGATAAATAAAAAGAAAGAATCTAGGTCACGGTGATTTTATCACTTGAGGGATCGACTGGAAGGTGTGAGTGTCGGAGAAGAGTGAGCCGAAGGTGTGAACGAATGAGGTGAGTGACAAAGTAGATATGACAGGAAGATGATAGCGATAAGTAATAGTTGATGGCAATCGGAGACAAATGTGGTAACCACGATGGTGGAGGAGGTAGAAGAGCAACATGAGAGACAGTCATCATCGTTGATGGTGGAGGAGCAACGTGAGAAACAATAAAGCGAACTAAAAGGGTGAAGTGTAAGAGAGCAACAATAATTTTGCCTCGATGGTGGTCTCAAGGAGAGTAACTAGCGTTTTTTATTCATTTCTGTTTAAAGACGTGACAAGGAGAAAAAAGAGAGAAGATGGAGGACTAAGGTGTCAATTGATTGGGAATGGAAAAGGCACAATATTTCAGTATTTTCATGAAAAATAAGCGATACGTATTTGACCACTTTTTTTATGGATTTTGTAGGTATTTCATTGGAAATCTCATACTATTTTCCAACAAAAGATTAAAAAAATTGAAATTCATTTTGTAAGATTCGAACTTAAATTTATTTTATATTGGTTTCATAAATCATAACTATTATTATTATTAGAGTTATAAATATAATTACCGAATATATAATTATTATTGTTAGTTTACCACTAAAATAATATTATTCAAAATATAGTATTATTATTAGTTATGTCATTATACAAATTTATTATTATTATTATTATTATTATTATTATTATTATTATTATACGTCGTATATATATACTTTAAACCTTAAGCACTAAACCGTAAACCTTATACTCACACGCTTAAATATACAAATACGTACACACACAAACATATATATATATATATATATATATATATATATATATATATATATATATATATATATATATATATATATATATATATATGTTCATGCACACACCACATTATTCTGTTTTTTATAGGACTTTGATGTATTTTGATTTTTATTGACATACTTTGATTTTACCATGATTATATGAACATGTTCTTCATGATGGTTTTGTTATTCTAAGATCCATATTAAGCTCTTTGGTGGTTAAAACAATAACTTCCACACTCAGATATAACCCTAATGAGATGTCTTAACACGTAAAGTTGGCAATTACATGTGGTATGGGGAATATAGTCGATTTAGATCTTGAGGGATCCAACGTGCAAGTTTAAAGAAAATAAGGGGCGATACGAGTTAATTTTTAAAAATCACGACCAGACGTGCATTTCGGTATATGTTGCATTTTGGTATATTTTGGTACAGTGTTTATATTTGTGTAAATTCTAATTTTTATGGTTAACCAATAGTAACTCGTAACAAAACCGAATTTGCCGAAAAATCGTTAACTGAAACTATTATTAATAATACCCAATAGCTACTAAAATGTATTAACCGATTGCAATGGTTATGGTTCGGTTTTGACCAATAACCGAAACAAACCGTCTCACCCTACTATCAAGCATACACTATTTTCATTAGTTATGTCATTAATATGCTTAAATGTTTGTAAGATTAAAATCCCTAATATTCACATATATAAAATAAAATTTTTTACATCCTACACAGGAAAAAATATAGGCAAAGCATTATCCTTAAATAGGTATCAAGGGTAATTTGGTGAGAACTGAGGTAATTCAACAAGTTCAGGGGTATGGAATAAAGGGTAATTTTGTCATAGCAACCACCATTAGTAGGTGTTGACAGAATAGATCAATATATACACATATACATAACTCAAACATGCTTCCACATGAACGATATTTTTTTCTTCGCCCATTGCATCATAAAAATATAGTTGTGAATGGAAACCGAAATAAGATAGAATTATCGATGAAACCGATGAGCTTTACAAAGCCGAAATATGACTAAGTTGTACGAAAAACTACCAAATCAAAAATATGGAGGTTTTTTTTAACAAAAATGGTGTTTTTAAACAATAAATATTGACCAAATAGGTATAGCTTTAAAAATTTTACCGAATGGATATTATTTCAAAATTTAATATATTTATCAAAAAAAAAATTTACAAACACCATCATAACTAAAAAAAATTTTAAAAAAAATTAAAAAAATTGAGAATCTAGAAAAGGGTATTAAAATGGCATTGATGAGAATCTTCCATGGGAATGACACGCCTTCCTCATTAAAAGGGCAATGATGAGCCTCTTCCAGAAATCCCTCAAAGTTTGGTTGCCATCGTCCTTCATAAACACATATAAATAGAAAGAAGTTGTATGCACAAAAAGATATGTGAACTCTTGACGTGTTGTACAATGCGTAACTTATTCATCTTTGTAATACTGGCATCCTCATTCGCTTTGATAGCTCATTCATGTTTTACAGCAAAGTGGTATCTTTTTATTCAGAGTACTGTCTATGGTAATATTGTTGCGCATATCAAATCAGGAGATACTGATTTTGGGAATCATACCATTCCATTCAATGGAAATTACACCTGGTCTTTTTGTTCCTAGATAGATGGTGGCCCTCTGGTTTGTATGACGACCGCATTCGTGACATATGTTATCGAGGAGAATTGGGTACTGCACATTGTTATTGGTTAGTAACACCTGATGGATTCTATGTGTCTGGGGATCGATTTCAAGGTGGGGCTGATCCACATGCAGTATTTATAAAACAACGGTCTTAAAATATGTGTCATGTTTTTTGCTTTTGTAGCTTGATATTACATAAACAAAAACTTGGTTGATGACATTTGTAGTCTTTTATTTTTCTTGTCAGCAAACATTTCTAGGGATGTTATATTCCTCACATTTTATCAATATGAAATTCACAATTTCTACCAATCGATCTATATGCAACGTACATTAACCTTGTAAAATTAACATAAACACAACCTTGCAACTAAAAACATGTTGTAACGACATATCGCATTGGTAGCTTAAGAGATCAAAATCCACTGGTCAACAATAACTTAGTTTTTAAGACCCATGGTGTGACATCCCCATTTTCACGGCCAGAAAAGACCGATTTTGTTTATGCTTTATAAAAATCAAAGTACCTCTTTTAATAAAAATGTTGCGGAATTTATTCCAAGGAAAACACGATAAATACGTTATCAAAGCATTTCCGAAGAAATGTATTTTATTCATTTTAAAACATTTGGCATGTCATCGTCAATACAAAAACATAAGCATAAACAGAACTTACATTCATTTACACTAGTGATCTATATCTCCTTAATCTCTCCGTGTAATGTCACTTCATATCGAGACCTGTGACATAAATAAACTGAATGCGTCAGGTTGGGAAACCTGGTGAGTACATAGGGTTTTCAACCCACAATAATATAATTATTATGTTTAAGCAATCAAACAATCAACCCAATTACCCATCCCCATTATCTTCTTTAGACTTAAGGATCTACCCTAAGAATTAGCTATTCCTCCTTCATTCATTCCTAAGGATCATCCTAAGGAATCGGCACGAAGTCCATAGTTGCCACGGTTTACACAACGGGCACTAAGTCTGCATAGTCGCCAGGGCTTAGGCACTAAGTCTGCATAGTCGCCAGGGTTTAGGCACTAAGTCTGCATAGTCGTCAGGGCAGACATAAAACACCGGAGGGCATGACCATTTTGGCATATAGCACTTCTGAAATCCAGCAACCCTATGCGGCCCTTTAAACCAGATTCCCCATACCGCGAGTAGTTGAAAAGATATTATAACTACACTTATATAATAATAGCTCAAATATTTATTATAAGTTCATAATAACAATACTAATTTTAAATATACGCTATATTAAAATAGGGTAAGCATAACTTACTTACAAGGGCGTTTTAGCTAGGAGTCGGGCTCTGCAGGGGCAGAACTTCGTCGCTGAATCTTTCTAAGAAAGATTTGTGCAACGTTTCGGCACTCACCTTACTATACTAAAACCACAGAAAGAGAAGTCGAATCACGAGGGACCGAAATGCTCGGGGGATAAGAAGAGAAAGACTCTTGAATCAAGAGAATGGTGCAAGAATTATGAGAGCTAGAGGCCCTTATTTATACTAATTGAATTTTTAAAAACCAACCTTCATAATTACTTAATGACCTTATAGTTATATAACAACTAAAGACGCCTTTATAATACTATTTTAAATAGATTTAACGATATTTGCACTAAACTAATGTCGAAAGAACTCAACATTAGTCTTATAAAGACCGCATCGTCGATACCTTTCTAATGATATATACATATGTATATATATGTGTACGTATATATGATTTATACTTTATTTTAATATGTAAATATGCTATTATAATTTTTAAATCGTTCATACGAACTCCGTTTTTGACGTTATTTATATCCACGTGTAGGTGGAGACGTACTCTACAACTTTCGTTTAGACACCGTCGGCTAATTTTGACTTTATTTTTAAAGTTATATTTTTAACAGGCCGGGACAGGATTGGTCAGTTAAAATCTCATAATTTCTTCATCCGATGTCCATTTTCGTCGGTCTTTTTATCGTTACGCTACTAATAATGAGATCTTCGATTCTCGTTTAGGTTGTGTTTACTAAAAACCGCTCGATCTAATACTCGAACTTCGGGTTGTACACCGCTAAGCCTAAACTTCGAAAAACCATAACTTCCTCATAAGAAGTCAGATTTGGGCGTTCTTTTTATGAACGCTCTCAGGTTAACATATTCTACGACTTTCATTTAGATTACTAAGGCTAAACATCGCTCTATCATAAATTCACTATTTACGTCTTCGCGGTGCCGTGCCGGTTCCGTCGCTAAACTTCGACGGGTCATAACCTCTTCGTTATAACTCGGAATTATGCACTCTTTATATGTACGGAACCCTTGAGACATATTCTACAACTTGGTTAAGATTATTTATTCTAAATAATCTTTTGTAGAAAAGTTGTTTTCGACCCCTATTATCTCTAAATTGACTAGCCCGGATCTACGGGCGTTACAATTATCTCCCCCTTAGGATAATTACGTCACGGAATCATCATCGAAACAGGACTCACATGATGACTCCATACGTTATCTCTTCATCCTAAGTAATAACCGTAACTTTGATGTTTCTTCGAATGAGTATCTAACTCTAAGACTTCCTAACTACAGTCGGTGCCTGATCTTGGACCCACTCTCTATCTCATGTTAGACTTCCAATCATGATCTTCATGTCACGATCTCGATCTTTATTCGAGACTCCTTATTTAACAAACTTGAGATAAGTTTTTTTCCTTCGATTATCATAATAGACTGATGGGTCATGTTCTAATGACCTCTCATCGTATGATGCATCGCTTGGACTCTGGTCTTTTAGAGTCAAATTCCAGAACAGACTATACCTTCCTTCATGTTCTAACCACATCTTAAAAGGTAGAATTTCTAGCTACAAGCAACTTTTCCCGATACCTCTACTGATCGCTTTTTATTTCAATCTTTCATCTTAAGTCAGATGCTACCTCAAACTTGATTCTCTGAACCACATTACATACTCAGCGTAGTCGGAGTCAAATTGATATGACCACTAGGGTCGGAATAACAATCATCTTCTTAGTCATTACCAAAACGATGGTAACGACATACATGAAAAAAACAGAATCAATTACTAGCTTCTTGGTAACCTTGTGACTTTCCCCGATCCAAGAGTGAGTCCTGTGCTTTCGGTAGTATATGAATCTACTACCTTTCACACCGACTAATACTCATCCCAAGTATTGTCTCGTAGTCCCCAAGTCCTAAAATCACAAAACAATTTAACACATACGAGTGTGTCCAAATAATCATAAAAAATTTCCTAGACTCTACTAGGACTTCTTCCATGCATATCTTCAATTATCAATCCTGCTTCAACTTGGTTGGTGATGGACATTCCAGATGATAGGAAAATTAAGGAATTACACCAATCGTTCTATCATCCCGCCAATCAAATGTGTACATTCAGATGTATCCTACTTCTATAGATGTATTGCTATTTAATCACACATATTCTAAAGGCAAGATACCTCTTTTTATTTCTTCCGATATGTATCATTCAATATCGTAAGCGATCTCATTTCCTCTATTTTCCCAGTCTATCATGGTTCGCAACACTTCCTGAACTTCTGCCATTGTGATAGGTTCGGGTGCAGGCGTAACGACCGATGTATGACCCATCACATTCTTAGGCTCAGGTTGTCATCTTCCTCTTGTTTTGTACACCCAAGCAGATGTTCGGTGTACCGAGATGAGAATTGAAGATAGAAAATATTTTATTTACAATAGACGTATAAATCTCCTTGTCACACCAAAACGTTACATGGTAGTTCTAAATCGTAATCATACGCTTAGAATCCTACACACATAAGGTTTCCAAATCCGGTCGGCAATAAACCATAGATCCGAAAAATAATAGCATATAAGACATCTTTATAGCTATAACATAAATCATTTAGCACATAAAACATTTTAGGCATCTTTCCTAAAATAAACTAGTTCTCGTGTCTAAATTATAGCATACACTCATCTCACAATCATTGCTTAGCTTTCTAAGTTTAAGTCTAGAAATTTTCTACAAATTCCTAGTTCGCTTAAGCTAATGCTCTGATACCAACGGTGACATCCCCATTTTCATGGCCAGAAAAGACTGATTTTGTTTATGCTTTATGAAAATCAAAGTACCTCTTTTAATAAAAATGTTGCGGAATTTATTCCCAGAAAAAGACGATAAATATGTTATCAAATAATTTCCGAAGAAACGTATTTTATTCATTTTAAACATTTGGGATGTCATCGTCAATACAAAAACACAAGCATAAACAGAATTTATATTCTTTTACACTAGTGATCTATATCTCCTTAATCTCTCAGTGTAATGTCACTTCATATCGATACCTGTGATATAAATAAACTGAGTGGGCCAGGTTGGGAAACCTGGTGAGTACATAGGGTTTTCAACCCACAATAATATAATTATTATGTTTAAACAATCAAACAATCAACCCAATTACCCATCCCCATTATCTTCTTTAGTCTTAAGGATCTACCCTAAGAATCAGCTATTGCTCCTTCATTCATTCCTAAGGATCATCCTAAGGAATCGGCACGAAGTCCATCGTTGCCACGGTTTACACAACGAGCACTAAGTTTGCATAGTCGCTAGGGATTAGGCACTAAGTCTGCATAGTCGCCAGGGTTTAGGCACTAAATTTGCATAGTCGCCAGGGTTTAGGCATCAAGTATGCATGATCACCAAGGTTTAGGTATCAAGCCTACATTATCACCAAGGTTTAGGCATCAAGTCTGCATGATCACCAACGTTTAGGCACCAAGTCTGCATGGACGTCAGGGTTTAGAGTACACCGAGTGAACACATGGTTCACAACACCTACAAGTTGCGAGTCTGCTAGTGTTCCAGTAGACTATCTAGAATAATCTGTTGTTGACATCCATACTCTGCTGAATGACGGGGCCATCATTTGGGAAAGGATTCTCACATCATCCACCTCTCACCCTCACCTCGTGGTCTATAACACCTCTCAACTCATCATCCAACTCATATTGCATCTATTACATCTACCTATGTTTCACCCCAACATTATCATAGATATAAAATACATGTATACAGTTTAAATCATTTAAAACATGTATAAAATCGTTCATGTAGCATAGAAAGCAAGTACTCAGATAATATGCACACATAGCACGTAATTTATATAAAAGACTTCATATATATGTGTAAGATGAAAGTAACTATGCACTCACCTGAGAAGGTGGTGACTCGGCACTCGGACAGTGCTTCGTTTACCTTAAAATAATTTCCTTCGACGAAACCTAGTATTATTACCACTAGATTTTAGTGTAATATTTATCGTGACTAATTATTAGTCTTATTATTATTATTATTATATAAGCGTTTAAACAATACTTTCCAACCACTATGTACAGACAGGGGCAGACATAAAACACCGGAGGGCAGGACCATTTTGGCATATAGCACTTCTGAAATCCAACAACCTTATGCGGCCCATTAAACCAGATTCCCCGTACCGCGAGTAGTTAAAAAGATATTATAAAGACACTTATATAATAATAGCTCAAATATTTATTATAAGTTCATAATAACAATATTGATTTTAAATATAAGCTATATTAAAATAGGGTAAGCATAACTTACTTACAAAGGGGTTTTAGCTAGGAGTCGGGCTCTGCAGGGGCAGAACTTCGTCGCTGAATCTTTCTAAGAAAGATTCATGCAGCGCTTCGGCGCTCACCTTACTATACTAAAACTCCAAAAAGAAAAGTCGAATCACGAGGGACCGAAATGCTCGGGAGATAAGAAGAGAAAGACTCTTGAATCAAGATAATGGTGAAAGAAATATGAGAGCTAGAGGCCCTTATTTATACTAATTGAATTTTCAAAAACTAACATCCATAATTACTTAATGACCTTATAGTTATATAAACAAATGAACACCCCTTTATAATACTATTTTAAATAGATTTAGCGATATTTGCACTAAACTAATGTCAAAAGAACTCAACATTAGTCTTATAATGACCGCATCGTCGATACCTTTCTAATGATATATACATATGTATTTGTATATATATATATATATATATATATATATATATATATATATATATATATATATATGTATATATATATGTGTGTGTGTGTGTACGTATATATGATTTATACTTTATTTTAATACGTAAATATGCTATTATAACTTTTAACTCGTTCATACGAAGTATGTTTTTGACGTTATTTATATCCACGTGTAGGTGGAGACGTACTCTACAACTTTCGTTTAGACTCTGTCGGCTAATTTTGACTTTATTTTTAAAGTTATATTTTTAACAGGCCGCGAGCGACAGGATTGGTCAGTTAAAATCTCATAACTTCTTCATCCGATATCCATTTTCATCTGTCTTTTTATTGTTACGCTACTAATAATGAGATCTTCGATTGTCGTTTAGATTGTGTCGGCTAAAAACCGCTCGATCTAATACTCAAACTTCGGACTGTACACCGCTAAGCCGAAACTTCGAAAAAACATAACTTCCTCATAAGAAGTCAAATTTAGGCGTTCTTTATATGTACGCTCTCAGGTTAACATATTCTACGACTTTCATTTAGATTACTAAGGCTAAAAGTCGCTCTATGATAAATTCACTATTTACGTCTTCGCGATGCCGTGTCGGTTCCGTCGCTAAACTTCGACAGGTCATAACTTCTTCGTTATAACTCAGATTTTTGCGCGCTTTATTTGTACGGAACCCTTGAGACATATTCTCCAACTTGGTTAAGATTATTTGTTCTAAATAATCTTTTGTCGAAAAGTCGTTTTCGACCCCTATTATCTCTAAATTGACTAACCCGCATTTATGGGCGTTACACATGGATACCTAAAACGGATGAATAAAATGGAGACCCAAATTAGGCATGTCAAAAATAACCGAAACTTGAACTACCCGTCCTAACCGTTTCAAATTCATGTAGAATAGATCGGGTATCGGGTATGAAAATTCGGGTATACGGTAAACCCAATAATTAGTTAGTTCGGCTATCGGGTAGGCATAAAAAAATCGGGTATAACAAAATACCCGATTTGTTTTTTTGAATAATACATTAGCAATATATTACGTTAAATCAAATATTAGCAAACATAAAACTTTAACTGTTCTTAATAGTGCTTGAATCATTCAATAGCAAATACCACTATACATTAAATTAGGTTTTTTAAGCCGCGCGTTGCGGCGGAAGTTTAAGCAATAACTTTTTGTGATAAAATGTCCTTTTGCAGCTTAAGTTTCACCAGCTTGTAATATCTTACCAAAAATAGCAACGTGCTTTTCATTTTTACTAATAATCTTATGGTAATAAATGGAGTACATTGACCAAGTTCCCTTTATTCTTCCCATCCAAATTTGTTGAGTTAGAGTTGGTGTCGTTTATATTCAATAATCAAGTCCGTGTGAATTAGTTCATTAACAATGACCGTCTTGACCCTATCTCCTTCAAAAATACACTGGGTACTAAAAGCCAATAAATATTATTATTATAATTATTCATAAATTTGAACATGAAAAAGAATGCCCTCATCTTCAAATGATCTTAAAGGGCAAACTGAACTTTAATTACTACAATCCATCTTTTGAAATCTGATCTTATCATACGATTTTCTTTTGGATGATCTATGGGCTGCCCGGTAAACAACTTCCATGCAATCCATGTCACTAAAGAAAATGCCATGGTAGAACCTGTAATTTTTGACCCATATATAAATTCACTATCACAAAAGCAAGTACAACAGAAGACATATGGTTTAAAATCATGTTGCTCAAAAGGTAAAGATGAAATGAAATGAATATGGTTCAAGATATAAAAAGCTGAAACATAAGAAATAACAATGTACTTTTATTTATGTTTATAGTAGACCATCCTACTTTCATTTCTTTATGTTATAACTTATAACAATACAATTAAACAATGGTCTTATATTTAATTTTGTATTTTCACATTAAGCAATCTATTAAAGACCATAAAACGACCAAAAGGCATGAAATTATTAAAAAAAAAAAAAAAAAAAAAAAAAAAAAAAAAAAGTAGACAGATTATCGGTAAAAACTTTAATTAGCATTGCTTATATTGGTATAAAGTATAAAAAGCAAAGCATGTTCTTAAAATGTAATATCGAACCAGCTAGCAGCTGATGGAGCAAAATCTTGAAACAAATACAATTTGTATACCAAAATATACCATAAATAACACGTTGAGAATAAAAGTGGTTACCGACATGTTCCAGTAACTCTCAATACCGTTAAATGCTTTAAAGTATTAGTGCAAAAATGTTTCCACTCACAAACTATTTTCATTTTCTATTTATTGAAAAACACCCCATTTAAGCATAGGGAGTGAAGTAAAGAGCCTTGGTTCGAACATTTTTCTTTTAAAGAAATATATATAACCAGAGTTCTAGTGTTGGTTGATAGAGAAGATGATTTTAAGGAATCCAACTACACTATCATGAAGAAATATCATTGTTACTGGAACTAAAGTGATCAAATTAAATATATACATCTACCAAATAGAAATAGGGACTTACCGGAAGGATAGAAAGAAGGACCTGTTGGTAAATTGTTAGATCAGATCCAAAAATTGAGATAGGCGATTTCTCCTTCGTAGTGGTAATAGTAGTAATTACAACAACTAAAAATCTAAAAGAGTAGATAAGCAAGCCACAAAAAATATATGTTATATCAGAAACCAATGGGCACAACACAAACTGCCTACATTCAAACTAATCCAATAGTCCAATCAACTAATTAGAAAATAACCTGAATAACCATTCACTTTTTACTCATTGAAGTTGATATTCTTTTCAAGCAATGTAATGAGCATTTTTTCAGCAGTATATAGGGAAACCATGAAAATTGAGATCAATGAGGATTTTGAATATGTTTCACACTCATTTCATTGTCAAAGATAATTTGTAGCATGTTATTAGTTGTGCCTTCACACAATATATATATATATATATATATATATATATATATATATATATATATATATATATATATATATATATATATATATATATATATATATATATATATATATATATATAATTAAAACCCATTCTAACTCAATTTTCAAGACCTCACTGGAGTTTTTTGTGGCTATTATTCAATAATTGTAGTTGTATCTTGCATTCTTCCTAGAGCTTGCAGCAACTGAGTTGATCTAGTGGACTTATCATGCAATTGGAATAAAAAAATATATTCAACAGTTCATGATAGCGTAAATATGCTCTACACAGCTTGTAACTTGTAAGATGTTAGAATTACATAAGGTCGAGGAAATCAAATAATACTTACTTTGAAGTTTATGCCAGCTACTCCATGAAGGTTAGTAGTTTGAAACCTCTTCCAAGCTACAAAATTACAAAAACCAAATATGGACTTTCTCAGAAAATTAATCTCTTATTTTGAAACCTTAAACTTATCTCTTAATTTGAAACTTGAAAGCACATCCAAACCAAATCATACCTGAAGAAACCAATATATATTTACCTCGGTCTGCCATGACAATTTGAAAGTCATTATTAACTCACTATTACAGAATAGCTTTTTTAGTGCGATTTTTTTTTTTTTTTGAGGCGGTTGTTTGAGGAAACCACCTCATCAAATCCATGTAGCATTAAAAAACACGAAAACCGTATTAAAAGAGCAAAAAAAATTCCTCCAATAGATTTATTAATGCGGTTCACCAAAAAGAAGCATTAAAAACAATTTTTTGATGCTATTTGCTAATAACGCACTATTAAATTATGATTTTTTGGTGCGTTTTTTTCTAACCGCTTCATTAAACAACGATTTTTTGGTGCCATATTCCAATACCGCTTCATTAAATTACGATTTTTTAGTGCCATATTCGAAAAACCACATCAGTTATGATTTTTTGGTGCGTTTTTTTCTAACCGCTTCATTAAACAACGATTTTTTGGTGCCATATTCCAAAACCGCTTCATTAAATTACGATTTTTCAGTGCCATATTCGAAAACCGCATCAATTAAAAGCTAATTATTATAAGTACGAGGGTTTCTCTTCTTTGTAAATGTGAACATTCTTCTTCGACGAAATCCCTTGCAAGTGACAAAAACTCAAAATAGCCTCATTAAATTGTCTAGTTATCTTCATTAAAGGTAAATTAAATTTTATTGTTCTTTTGATTTTATATTACCTGTTTATTTATTAAATGATTGTTTAATTGTTATTTTTAAATTGATTTTTATAGATTATTAAAATGTTAAAATTTACATAACCTGTTTGTTGAAAATCGATATATTACATTGTTTGTTTGTTTATTTTAATTTTCAGGTGACTCGTGATTATTGGATGTACAAAGCTTCACGTTTTTCTGAACTTTATATAGAGGGTGTTCGAACTTTTATTAGGGTTGCCGAAGCAAATCGCATGAATAATGGAAATGAATCGATTTCTTGTCCTTGTAACCTTTGTAAAAACTTTAAAACGTTTAATTTTATTGGAGAAATAGAGTATCATTTGTTGCAAAATGGTTTTGTGCCTAATTACACTTGTTGGTCAAGACATGGA
This sequence comes from Lactuca sativa, assembly GCF_002870075.4. Taxonomy (NCBI): domain Eukaryota; kingdom Viridiplantae; phylum Streptophyta; class Magnoliopsida; order Asterales; family Asteraceae; genus Lactuca; species Lactuca sativa. The sequence goes on along the minus strand of NC_056625.2, from coordinate 120,058,447 downwards.
GAAAAACACTTCTTGATTGTGGCACATCGTCGAGCAATATAAATATTCATAATAGTACATACAACAATGATTCATATGATGATGAAGATGATCATCATTCAAATGACCCAAATGACAATTTCAATGAAATGTTTGATGACATGGAGACTAACATGGATGATGTTGAACAAGAAAAGTTACAACGCGTATTTGAAGAAGCAGAAACACCGATATATAGCGGTTCCAAATTTATGAAACTCGATGTGGTATGTAGGTTGATTAACTTAAAGTCGAAAAACGGATGGAGTGATAAAAGTTTCACAAGTCTATTAGAGGTTTTGTATGACATTCTTCCAGAAGATAATGTATTACCTATTTCTACATATCAAGCAAAAAAGCTAATGTGTCCGATGGGATTGGAAGTTGAAAGAATACATGCATGTCCAAATAATTGTATGTTGTACAGAAAGGAGTTCGAGAATAAACATAATTGTGTTTTTTTGCGGTGCATCGAGGTATAAACAGAAAAAAGATTCAGATGAAGTAGATGATGATGTGACGAAAAATGGACATCCGGCTAAAATATTATGGTATCTCCCTATTATACCAAGACTAAAAAGGTTATTTTCAAACGAAAAAGAAGCAAAGTTACTTTGTTGGCATTCGAAAGAACGTGTAACTGACGGAAAACTAAGACATGTTGCGGATTCACCTCAATGGAGAAATATCGATTGCGCCTCTCAGCCACACCATTCAACTGCGGTGTCCTAGGTGGCATCAACTGTGAAACTATTCCACATTCCTTAAGATAGTCTAGAACCTTGACCCAAAGATACTGTCCTCCTTTATCGAATCAAATCATCTTTATCTCCCAGCCCAATTGATTCTCCACTTTCTGCTTAAACTCTTTGAACTTTTCAAAGGTTTCTGACTTATGCTTGATTAAGTAGATATACCCATATCTGTTCTAATCATCAGTAAAAGTCACATAAAAGCAGATCGCATCCCTTGTGGCGGTCCTGAAGGGTCCACACACATCAATGTGTATGATATCCAACAGAACTTCACCCCTTTCACAAGTACTAATGAAGGGTGACTTGGTCATCTTCCCAAGCAAACAAGTTTCGCAAGTGTCATCCGATTTCAAGTCGAATGACTCGAAGACTCTATCCTTTTGGAGTTGGGCTATGTGCTTCTTGTTGACATGTCCAATACGGCAATGCTGTCACACCCCAAAACCAAGAACGGCGGAAACATTCTGAGGCGGAGGACGTCATGTAAAGTATCACAACACAGTATAACAGTAAATAAGCAAACAACATCATCCATTGCATTAAATATATAATTTTAATACAAATGTGTTCTGTACAGTTATAGACACCAAAACTGTAAATCAAAATAATAAGATGAGTCTTGGATGCGCTCCAACTTCTCAAAAGCTGGTCTCGGTACCTGTCTACTGTCGACCTGAGAATACAAGTTATTTTGAAAGAGTTTATCAGCATTAAGCTGATGAGTTCATAAGTATTTTAGTGTCGGTGTTTGTATCAAAACGTTTGAACATGGTTCTAAAGTATGAGTTTGTAAACATTGGTGATAAAAGTATGTGAATGTTTGTAAGCGTTTGTAAAAGTTTGAATATCTTAGAAAAACCTATAATTTCTATTTAAAAGTAGCCTTCAACCAAGGCGTAACTGTTTGGTGTGTTCGTTTATCGTAAAAGTGTGTAATTTTTCCCAAGTGTAACTATCATTAACAAAATATAGTTTGTACATTAATGTTTAAGTGAAATGATCACTAAATGTATATAAAGGGTAAATTACTGTAGTACTGTAGTGTTGTATTATAGGAACTACTGCTGTACTAACTACCTTAAACCGGATTTATATTAAGGTATCATGTGATTAATTGTACCATAATATCGACTGGTAACAACGACCAAGGTATGGTCGTAAAAAGAAATGACGTTTGGCACCCGCAGACCTACAGGTCCGGCTGTAGCTAGCAGCAAGGTGTAGGATAGTCAATCCAGTATATATCTATACGCAAACTCACGCTCTCCCTCCAAGAGACTCTGGCTACAACTCGGGCCATGACATTTAAGGCATGCTTCGATACAGTAGATCACAATTCTGTTAATGTATATATGTATATGTAATGTATTGTTACTCGTTCTAGTATCATTGTATATGTTCTCTTTCTAGTATAGTTGTATATGTTCTCTTTCTAGTATAGTTGTATATGTTCTTCTCCTGGTATAGTTGTATATGTACTCATAGTAATGAAATGTATATGTTCTTATAGTAATAAGTATTGACTCATAAATGAACTGACTCATTAATCTAGCAATAGTATAAGTATGATCCTGTGCTACCTCGATGGTAGCTTATTAATGATGTAACTAGTACGCATGAATATGGAAGTACTTTTATGGCTATATATGTACACATGATATATAATCAATATTGAAACGACCTTCGGACGACTACCCGATATCCCACCAGACCACATCCAAATCGAGGAAAAGGAAACAGGGCGGACGGCCTTCCTAAGCCTTTTAAACATTGCTTATATAACCATACATATACGGGCATGTAATTTATTATAAGTATAACAAAGTTTAAGTAAAAGTATTTGATAAGTAAAAGGGTTTGTAAAGCAGTTTGAAGCAAAACAGTTTGATAAACAATTTGAACGGAAATAAAATCATTGGTTTTGTAGTTATTAATCACATGTGATTGATGTAATAACTATAATTATTCAACTTGTATTCCCCCCCCCCCCCCCCATAAAAGCATTTAATACATTTAAAAGTATTTCAAAGGTTAATTAAAGGGGTATGAACTCACTTGTGGTCAGAGCCGGTCCAAACATATAATGGGCCCAGGGCAAAAAGAAAAAATAGGCCCTCCAAAATCATTAATATAATAAAATTAATTCGAAAATAAACACACCATTACAATGTTCACAAAATTCACTATTAATATAAAAAACAATAATTGGGCCCATAGAAGACATATACATAAAATTAATTTTTATATACATGTATATACTATATATTTTAGAAATTTTGGGCCCCTTATAGTCATGGGCCCTGGGCCGTCGCCCGGGTTGCCCACCGTCAGGACCGGGCCTACTTGTGGTGAGTGGATTGGATTGAAGTGTCGGATACCGTGCTAGGTGGCAAATGGAGACTTGTACACACGCACGAGCCTAGTTATCATATAATGGACATATATATAACTTAATTAGCCAAATAATAATTAATAAGTTAAGTTGGGACACTCTAGAACATGAAAACACTTTGTGTAAGTGTTATAAGTCCTAAGGGTTGCATCTAAGTTGTTGTGGGACAAGGCTAAAGGGGTTTAGGGTTCCAAAAGACCTTATACATGTGTCTACTCTTCATCAAACCCCACAAGGAGTTTACAGTCGTAAACCCTTGAGTTTATAGTCGTAAGCTCCTAAACTTAATGATATTTTGTGTTTTGAAGTGTTACTTGATTCCTAGAAGGAATTCTACTTGGTGGTTTAATCCTCGGACTAGTTTAGGGCATTAAGACACTCCTTTTAGGAGTTTTCGGCCCTAAGGCCATTTCCTTTTGAGTTTACTGCCGTAAACTCATATGGAAATGGGTATTTTTATGCTTTCAAGTCCCATACTCATCTAGGATAGGTTCTAGACAATTATCTAAGGCTAATGAAGGCATTAGGCACACTTTGGTACCCTTCCTTAATGTTCACGGCCCAAGAACCATTTCCCTTAGAGATTATGGCCGTAATCTCTCATGGGGATGGGTTTTTGATTTTTTAAGGTCCACAAATTAACTCGGAATGATTAGAGGCTATTGTCCAAGGCTTTAGGAGTGATTAAGGCACTCTTTGGCCTTTGAATTTGGAGTTCACGGTCCAAGAACTTCTTGGGCCGTGAACGCCTAAATCTTGGTGTTCTTGAATGATTTCTAGTCTCAAATACACCTACATATAAGCCTAAGACAGTTACTTAACAAGGGGAAAGGACTAGGCATCATTTAAACCTCATATAAGAGTTTACTCTCCAAGAACGTTCTTGGGCGGTAAACTCTCGAATCTTGCAGTTTTGCCATGTAATCTATGTTATTAAACACATTATAAGCCATATAACACAACTAGAGAGAGGTACTCACGATTTGGGATGAAAACCCGTAGATCAGAGAGAGAGAGAGAGAGAGAGAGAGAGAAAATGGCTTTTCTCTAGTTGGAAATGTAACTAATGAAATAATTTGGTTAAGAATCATATATATATAGTCCTGGGATTTTTGGCAGAAAATATTTTTATTCAAGAAATGAACTCTAATATCATAAGGTTTTGAAATACCCGAGTTGCACAAACCCATGTGCATCCACTCTCCTGATATCTCCTTAAATGTAAACCCTGAAATACTCAAACTTATTTGGAAAAGTCTAAAATTCACTGCAACTGATCTAACTTCTATTGACTTGATAATGTTCGTACAGAATGGAAATTTCGGGTTGTCACAAATGCCATAAGCATGCCTTATCCAAAACATTGGACAAATCAATATTCAACACATTATTTCCTAGGTTATCTACAATCATCATAGTTTCATATATACCATTACAAGGAAATGCTTCAAAATAAAAAGTACCATTATAATAAGCATTAATACTACCAACTTCATTATTTAAAGAAAAGGTAAAACCTTGTTCATACAAACTATGAAAGGAAATAATATTTCTCTCCATATCCGACGTGTAAAAACAATTATTCAATTCTAATTCTAACCCACTACTAAGCAATAAATATTAAACTCCAATCTTGGTGACACGCGACATTTTCCTATTTCCCATGATTAAGTTTATCTTCCAGTGCTCCAAATCCCTACTTCTTCTTAGTCCTTGCAAATAAGAACAAATGGGAAATCCACAACCTGTATCAATGACTCAAGAATTAGCATGTGATGAGTTATTAGAAAGAATAGTGTAAATACCTGCAAAGGTGGGCTTTATCTTCCTATCCTTAATGTCCTGCAAGTATTTAGGGTGGCTTCGTTTCTAGTGCCCTTTTTCATGACAATGGAAGCACTCTGCATCCTTCGGATTGGTAGAGGGATAAGGAGAACCAGCTTTGGTTGCGCTGGAAGAGGATCCATCAATAGAATTTCACTTGCGGCTCTTAGAAAGAGCCTTCCTCTTCTTGCCTTTCCTATGTCTAATTACCGTAATAGAGGCAGTAGTAGTAGGAGTAAGTACAACCGCCTTTCCTTTCAAGTTGCTTTCTGCAGTTCTTAGAAGGCCTTGAAGCTTTCTAAGAGTGACCTCCTCCTTTTTCATATGATAGGTCATACCGAACTGATCATAACAAGAAGTTAAAGAATGTAGGGTGATGTTAATGGCCAAATCTTCATCAAAATTGACATTTAATTTTAGCAAGCGGTCAACATATCTCTGCATCTTTTGCAAGTGGGTTGTTATGGGCTCTCCATCCTTCATTTTGGTTGTGATCATTAAGGCAATGATCTCATACCTTTCCCGCCGAGTTCTTTGATGGTACCTTTCCATCAAATCTAGGTGCATCTCGAACAGCCAGAAGTCCTCATAGGACTTTTGCAGCTCAGTAGTTGTGGTAGCAATCATAATGCACGACACCTTTGCCGCGTCCCTCTCATGAACCCTGTAATCCTCGATTTGTTCGGGAGTAGCAGTTTCTTCATCAATATCCTTTATCTCTCTATCGAGGACATATTCTTTGTCCTCTTGGCAAAGGTTCATACCAATGTTTCTTATCCTATCATTAAAGTTTGACCCATCGAAGATAGTTCTCCAAACCAAGTTCATGAGGGAGAGTGAGCTAGAAGGGTTGGAGCATGAAGCATTGTTTAGGATAGACATTTGAAAAGAAAAGGAACAAAGTTTAGATTAGATAAGAATCCTTAATATTACACTGAAATGAAATATTAAGGCTAGGACCCAACACAATGTTTTACAATTTGGAAAATAGATGTCGTAATCCAATTGCAAAAATATTTGAAGGTATGTAAATGACGATTTACCAATTTCCACCATGAAAAACGAAATTGATTATTAAGTTTTAATTGGATTGAAATTCCCAGATACTTTTGAGATTCATTGAAATTTTCAATGGCATGTTTAAATCTCGATTGTGCCCTTCAAGTTTGTGAGTGGGATGTCGAGCATCACAAACAATTTTTGAATAACCATGCGAATGTACTTGGTACTCTAAATGTTACAAATCACCTAATCAATGTGGCGGTTAATAGCACACGCTCCATTGATATATGATTAACAACAGGATACCCTTTGCCACCCTTGTCAGTCCCATATTAATGTGTCGGTTAACCACACACGCTCCACTAACGACATAACAAGGTGCAAAGTGCAATTTGATGGAATAGCACCATTTTCACATTTTCCTGAAGTAACTAAGATTGGAAATTTAATAAAATGTTAGTTACTTTATAATCAGCATTATACTTTTAACGAGAATTAATGTCCTATCCTACCCATTCGGCTAACAACCCTCCATCAATCAAGGAAGCAGTGGGTGAGAGTTGACACCTATTAAACCACCGTTTTATATGCAGTAACTTTATACCCCCCTTATAGACCGGTTTCGAGAATGAGGCCTACTAACGGTAAGACTAACTTGTCATATATATATATATATATATATATATATATATATATATATATATATATATATATATATATATATATATTATTAAAATTGTGATATTATAATAGTATACGATTTGAATTTTAAACTTTTAAAATTCTAAGGTTTGGAATTAAATTTCATTAGTGAGACTTTACAAATTCAAAAACTTGAAGGAAAGTTTTGTAACTCTTCAAAACTTTTGGTTTCCATAACTTATGAAAACTTATCAGTTTTAATGTTCATGAATGAGACTCTTCATATAACTTGAGGACAAGTTACAAAACTCACTTCAAGAACAATTTTAGATCAATTTTAACTACAACATTATCATATAATATTTTATTGATCTAATCTAACTCATATAGCAAGGCAATTCATATCAAATAATATAAATAATTACTTTATTATCTTAAAATCTGACAATTGTCCGTTAATTGGATGAGGATCATCATTACCAAATCAAAAAATACATTTTTATGATTACATAACAGTTTGTGGTAATGATCCTTAATCCAATTCTGGCGAAAAACTTGAAATTCTGCAACTAGAGGCATCTACTCGACGAGTGCATGAACTGGACACGTTGAGTTGCCTTACTGAATGGACTCATCGAGTCAGTTAGTGGACTCAGTAAACTCATCATTCAGAAGCCAAAAAATCGACTTTTTCATCCTTGAAAAATTACCAAGCATCAAATATAACAGAAAACAATCCTAGTCTCTGATACCACTGTTCGGTTTTAAGCACTATAACACTCATGTGGTGCACATGCAACCCTTGATGCTTTGGATATATGTTTTCTCTAATTATACATGCATTTCAAATTTTCCAAAGCATACATCCTAACTAGCATACATTAGAGGATATACAACATAAAACTAATATTTGAAAGCTTTAGCACCTCAAGTGTGATGCCTCTAATGTGTCACAAACACCAAATGCAAGAGGAGGGTTGAGAGAATAGGCTAGTTAGCTCAAAATTGATTATCACTCTCTTAGAATGAATGGGGAAACCGAGTTTAGCACTAGGGGGTTGCTTTTATAGTGTTACAAAGGCTAGGGTTTCATCCATGCAAACCTTAATGCACCATGACCCTTAATATTACTTAGGCTCCATGTGTTAAACCTCCATGGACTATCCATGGACTATCATATTGGTTTAGCCCATCCTAATTAACCATGGATCATTGGCCCACACTATAAGAATCACCGATTTACTTAATTAGTCCTCGTATATTTAATTAGTCTCTTTTGATCAATAAATTAATTCCAAATTAATTCTTGATCAATACCAATTAAATAATATGATATCTTAATTAATATATTATAATTATAATATATTAATAAATCACAATTAACCTTATTCTCAAAAGTCCATCATATCAAACTGTACTGGTGAAGGCAACCCAAAAGGACCATGCTACTATCGGGTCAAGTACATCCCAATTATAGTTATGGGCTTAGACACCTAATTCAACACATCGTATCTACCAATGCCCTCCAATACCCCCACATCCACCACTAATCTCCTCCTATCTCTACATCCATAAAAATGAGATTATTTTGTTGATTTTACTAATCGGGAAACAAAAGAAGATCGAAGACGCTTGATTCTGTTGGCAATGGAAGATCCAGTGGAAAAGACAACATGCTTGATTCTCTATCGCACCCCTCTCATCCCTAAGTAAGAAAAACAAATTTATATGTTTCATATTTGGCTAAAATATCAGTTTATTTTGATTTGTATCTCAACTTGGTTGTGTTGTCAATGGAACAATAGTATATTGTTTGTAACATACCAAAAATAAGACCATAAATTTTTTCATTTTTAGATTAATAAAATAGTAAACTATATCATTGTTATAAAACCAAGGTAAACAAATCGTGTCAATACATCAACATTCATCAGAGTAAATCACAAAATGCGGAATCGAGTGGGGTGTGTTATGCAATCGTCCCAGACTCTTCCCTTTGGAACCAGAAGTACTTGAAACATAAATTGAAAACCAGAAGCACAAAGTTTAGTGAGTTGCCCAACATACCATATACGAAACAAAAAAACACATAACGGTCCCCGCCCAACGAGTGTATCGGGCCCCGCCTACACTCGCATAACATGCCCCACTCCTTGAGTATAACGGGCCCCGCCCAAACTCGCATATTGGGCCACGCCCATTGAGTATAATGGGTCCCGCCCAACAAATAAATCATCTAAGTACATTCATATACAAGAGTCGTACAGACATCTAGTACCCTAGAATCATTGATCATGGGTTGACATTGGTACCTTAGATCTGCTAACATGGTGAGGAAACTTAACTCGAACTAATGAATCTCATGATACATCTTTGGTTGCTGGCCCGCTAAAAATCCCCGCTCTATAATAAAGAAACATCATCTAATTAATAATTTGATCCTGACTCACCCTAAGAGTCCCAAACTAGGGTAAAAGACCTGTTTACCCTTCCTTATATTTAGCCCAAGGCCCTAGCCTAATCTAAATTGTCTAAAGGCCTAAATTCTAAAATAATCACCCAAGGCCCACTATGGCATAATTTTCCAAATTTTTCCCAAATTCCTTCATGGGCCTTAAACCAAGGTCCAAAAATATTATTAGCCCAAAACCATATTCGTATGGCCCAAAATAAAGACCTAGACCCCTTAAGTCCAAAATAGAGCCTAATACTGAAAAGCCCAACTTCTACAACCCACTGCTGAGTACGCGGGGCTTACTCTGCTTGTACGCTAAGCGTACTTGCTTCAGGGATTGTACGCGTCGCGCACGAGCTTGTACGCCCAACGTACTCCCCTATTTGGCCAACTTTCCTTCTCCAACTCTTAATCGATTAACACTTCACTCCAAAACTTAGATTTGACTTCCTTAAGGTGGTTTATCATGTAAAGTTGCCAACTTTACGTGCATGAATGGCTTAATGAGGCTCTTAAAGCACAAAAGGACATAACAAATGACTTAATGCATGCATGAGACCACAAATACCATAAATTTTTCACCTTTAATCTTAAGGAACCCTCCAAACATCCACAAGATTTAGCTTCTAAAACGGTCTTAGCTAATCAAGACTAACCAAAAGGGACCAAGAAGGACCATAACAAACTAAATAGTAGATCAAAGCAAAGGGTAGATAAGGTATGAACTTTATACCTCAAAGGTCACCAAAACATGGAGCTTAATCCGGATCTCTAAGCTTCCTTTCAATGAATGAGTCTTCCAACTTCTTCTTCTATCACTTCAAGGAGCACAAACCACCAAAATCAAGACCAAGGGCCAAGAACACTAAAAAATGCTATTAGGGTTCGAGATTAGGGTTTTAGGATATATCCGCAGGTCGGCGACTAATGGATCGAGAGCGCCTTTAATCATCTCACCAAGTCTATGGTTCTTCTACTTCACATAATCATCTTGCTGCACGGAACCATCGACAGTCCAATGGCAAGAAGACGATTTCCAGGTCTGTGCTCCACTTCCTTCCACCTTATCTTTTTTTTTTTTGCGAGCTCTATGCTCTGCCTCCTTCCACCTTCTCCCTTATCTCTGCAATTCTAATGCTTTCTCTTAATTCTCGAATTTGATTAATTGAATTCTAATTTCCTTTCATTTTTTGATTCCCCTTTGTTTATACCTGTTGAATTTGCTAAAGTTTGTTCATTTAATTTTGATTTTTTTTCGAGTTTTGACAGATGTAGAAGAGTTCTATCAGCAGTGCGACCCTGGTTAGTGTTCTTTTCGTTTAATTCCATTCGAATACGGTTTAACGATTCCTAAAAATCTTGCTTATGGACATTTACCAAAGAAAAATTCCACTTACAGAAGCAAACACCGTGTCCAATAAGCGGGATTTTAGGAAGAATTTTGGGAGGATATAACAATAATCTTAACTATATCTGCTACTCTTTTCTTTCCATGAATTCGATTGTAACAAAAATATCATAAACACCATTAAATACCAACAAAATAATCGAATCTTTTTAAGAGAAATCAACATCATGCATCTCAAATGTTTTTCAGACATCCAAAAATGGGCATTACAATTTCCATAGACAGAAGGAAGTATAATTTTGTTCCTCTATGTACATCAGGATCATTTACTCTATTTTAGTGTTGAAAAATGTGCCCTTCAATTTTCATCTATTTGATATTGCTTTTGCTTTATGTGAAAATAATAATTGTAATCAATTACCTATCTATTGATACATCAATTTATGTCGTAGAAATTTCATCCCTATTGTAGCCTGCTCAACCTCATCTGTAATGGGAACACACCCCTGTAGTTACTTTGTTAATTAGATTTATCATCTATGTTGGCTAACACCTTTGTAAGTTTCACTTTTCTATAAACTCATTTTGGTCATTTACTATGTTAATTAGATTTATCATCTATGCTGTGGGATTTCTACGAGAAATGGCATGAAGCATAGATGCCAGCTGCTAGGCCGCTCCAAAGAAACGAACAAAACAGCAGCAACAATGGCTCTAACGGAGCAGGGCAATAGAGTAGTATTGGCCATATTAGATGGTGGTGGTGGCACTATGTGAACTTCCATAGATGGGATAGATTTTCCATGAAGGTTTGGACACCTGCACCCTACCCCAACCTTATTTATAAAAATAGAATAGAAAAAAAAAATGAAATTATTAGTGTAGAATAGTGTTGGGGAGGTGTTCAAAGTCCTAAAACTTAGTTATTCAAATAATCCATGTTCAATGTAAATACTAATAGAACAAATTACTCTACCTGTTTTTTTTAATCGTATAACACTCGAGATTAAACAGCTCCAATGGCAAAATGGTCATTACAACAGCTCAAAAGCAAATCACATGAGTGTTTTTGTAGTTTACTATTAATTTATCAACGATTTCTTAGCTTTTTTTTCTTTCAGTTTTTGAATCCCATTACCAGTGACCTATTTCTTGGTTGTGTATATTGATGTAGGGTTTTTCTCAAATCAGTTGGATCTCATATTTGGCATCTGGAAGGATGTAAGTGGGAATGTTCGCTATTGTCGCAAGGTCACAACTTGAACCTATTTACCTTTCTTTTTGGCCATATAAAAACTATTTGATTCTTATATATTTTAAATGATATTGGTAGGAAGATATGGTTAGGTGAACTGTAGGTGTGAAATCGGTGGATAGAGATTGGAAGGTGAGGAAATTGATCACACATACGTCGGAATTTGTAGAGCTTCACACCGGATGGTTTAATTCTGTTTCAAGGTTTCATTTTTACACTTTGAGGACGATATTGCCCTTGAACATTGTTTTTATATTAATAAAATTTAATATTTATTGTTTTAGGGTGATATTGCCCCTCCACACTTTTAATATTAGAAAAAATTCATTTTTAGTACCATATTGCCCCTGCTTTTATATTAATAAAATTAATTTCTTTACAGTTTAAGGACCATATTGCCCCTACTTTTGAATATGTTCAACAATTTCAGGTATTGTCATCAATATACGTAAATTACAAATCTTGCAAAATAGGTATGTTGTTATGGTGTGTTTCTGAATATCATCTAGCTTTTATGCAATTTAACTTTTTTTATACCCCCAATATTTTATATTTTGTTTTATGGTAAAAATCACTCTGTTTTATGGTAAAAAAAAATATTGAGCTTAACAGTTTTTATCCAAAATGCTACTACATACTGTTTTTTTTTTTTTTTTTGGTAAACAAAATAGTGATTTTAACATTATTTTTGTCAAAAATGCCCCTTCATACTGTTTTTTTTTTTTTTTTGATAAAAAAAATATTTTAACGGGTTTGACCAAACTACCCCTACATGTTGTTTTTTGGTAAAAAAAACAAGTGGACGTATTTTTGCTTCTTCTTGCATTTAGCCCGCTAAATATTTCCAATAATTTTTTTATTCTTATAGCATTTTACTTCTTTGTTATTTTTTATAACAGTTGCATGGTTTTAAGGTAAATTTCATTGCCTTTTTGTATCTAATAATGGTTATATTTCATTCCACTCACTAATCTATTGATGATTTCCGAATGGGAAATTGCCTCCATAGACAACAAGGTACTATCTTAAAGAACAAGTATAATTTTTCTCTTTAATTTACACACATTACGCATGTATTTTGATTTCAAGGGTTTCTTGAATGTTCTTCATCCAGATTATACAAATGAAAGCATTTGGTAATTCAGCGGAGAAGGAGGCGAGAGCAAAAAGGCAACTGATTCCAACGGACCTACCATGATTTCAAACAAAGAAACTTCGGGTTTCTTGCTTTCTTCCACAATTCTATTTCAATATCCACTTACCTTAGAGGTGACAGACCGGAATCTTTGGTTTTAGGTTGTCTATCACGAAGCATGTCTGTGAAATCTTCTCTATTTATCAGTTTTGAGAAAATGTCAATCGATTTCAGCAACAGAAATTACACGTAAAGAACTTCAGAAGGTAAAAATGGGTTTGCACTGTCTTCACTCGACATCAACTATATACTCGGAGCGTGCTAAAAACGGGTTTGCACTGGTAAAAATAAGCTTCTACAACACTCGGGGCATCCATGACATCACCACCACCACAAACACCTGAGGTATGCTTTCTAACATTTTACTATTTTACCCATATGTATTTTGGTCTCCAGCTCCATCATTAAGCTTCACTCTGTATTACTAATCTTGGTCCCAGGAAGAAGATTGCTCATATTGATTGTACTCAAAGAGCTGTATGTTTACATTTTATAAATTCCAATATTTATATTTTATTTTTTTATTTAATTTTGGTCTTACGTTTTAACTATACATAGATTAAAATAATGGAAGATGCAAAAAGACCTGATGTGGTTATAAATTTGAGTTCAGCATCAGCTTTATATCAATGATAACTGACCCTATTTATTCCACTGCCAAAGGTTGTTATTTTATAATTCATATGAGAATAAAAAAAATATAATCTTATATTTTTTTTTCTAATGTTTTCTTTGTTGGAAAGGGGGTGTGGTTATGTTTATCGGATTGCTTTAAACCTACAAGAGAAAGGGTATTTGTGTGTATGTGCTTTGCCCTGAGGGTGATAAGAGCAGTGTCTCTTCATTCTTTAATGGTTTACAAGTAGATGAGAAACTTTGGTGATGGATTGTCTGAAAATGGAAATTTTATATCTTGGAAACCGTTTTAAATGTCACTTTTTATTTTTCAATTCATTGTTAACTTTTTAGGTTCATATGTACATGCAATGGTTCTCTTTTTGGTTATTTACATACATTACCAACTTTACCCTTTTGATGTTGTAGGGGAATAATGCTTACAACATTGACAGATGCATCCAATGCAAGACATCCATATCTCTAGTTCTCCACATAGAAGTTGTTCGTCAAGATGCAAGTTCCATGAATAAGAAATTAGCAATATATCCACCTCCTCATAAAAATCTTTTGTAAATCTACACATATTATAATTCTATCAGTGTACCAACCTTGTTCAATTACTCTAGCAACCTTCTGTTTATTACTTTCTTTTGGAGTGTTTCAGGTGTGTGTTTATTAGATTGTTGAGAAGCAAGTGGTCGTAGGGGTGCAAACGAGCCAAGCTACTCGTGAGCTACTCGGGATCGGATCGATAAAAGTTCGGCTTGAAACCGATTTTAAACGAGCTCGAGCTGAGCTCGAGCTTAATATTAAGCTTGTTTATTAAACGAGCTCGAGGTCGAGCCTATATCACTAAGCTCTATTAGGCTCGCGAGCCTAAACGAGCCTTTATATAAAATCATTTATTATTATTATTTTTCTATTAAAGTAAAAACAAATTTTAGGATTAGGGATTTAGGGTATTAGTAAATGAGTTTCTTAACGAGCTCGAGCCGAGGTCAGTACAAGAAGCTCAAATCGAGCTGAGCTCGAGCTCGAGCCTCGCATAACTTAAATGAGCCCGAGCCGAGACTGATCAGGCTCGGGCTTGGCTCGGCTCGTTTGCACCCCTAAGTGGTCGGTAGTTTATATGTATTGTTATGTCGTTTAGGAATGGCAACGAACTTCGGGAGGGCATTCGCAAATACTGATGCGCAACGCGGGGTTATTCTTTCTATTTTTTTCGATTTCTTTTAATTCCTTTACCAAAAAACAAACATAGATTGCCATTTCGTACATCTTCCATTTTTTACAAACAACAAAAAAAAAAAAAAAAAAAAAAAAAAAAAAAAAAAAAAAAATTATCAAATCCGATCCCTGCAACGCGGGGGTTCCCCACCTAGTTATTATGATAAATGAATATGGTTGAATAACAAGGATTAGTTTGCAGAACACTCATTGTTTATTTATTATTAGGTGTGAGACACGTGTAATATACGAATTTTTTAAAAAAATAATAATAATATATTTTGTTAAGCATTACATATTTAATAATTTACAAAACTGAATTTGTAATGAATATTAATATTAGCTGTGAATAAACAAATTTTTGCAAGGTTTTTGCAAATTATCATGATTTTTAAAAGGGATCGGCTGAAAATTATGTTTTTCAATTAGGAAGGTTGATTTAAATTTAAACTGAATTTAATACATTGATTGACGAATTACATGAGAGTTTATGGAGACATTTAAGTTTTCTTATTTTATTTATTATATTTTTAGATTAGATTTTTTTTATAATTTAATTAAAATCCAAAAAACCACAATTTGCCAAGTGAATTTAAATGAAAATTAAAATTTTAAAAAAAATGTCATGTGACATATTGAATTAGATGATAAACATGTTTAAAAAAAACCATTATTTATTAGGTCAGAATGAGTTATGAGTTATTAAAGAAATCGACTTTGTTGACTTTGAATACGGTCAATAAAAGTTATGAGTTATTTTTAGATTAGATCTCCAAACTTGTATTTTTGGACCTCACGTTCGATGTCTCTAAATATGTATAAATACTCGTCCAAACCACTTCTCCCAAGTCCCAACACTGCAAGTCACAAAAAAAAAACACATACAAGAACTCAACAATACGAAAGAAATGGAAAATTTTACCAGAAACTTTTCAAGAAATCTTTCAAGAAGTGTTTCAAGCTCTGTTAATGCAAATAGGGTATGGAGGACATCGACATATGGAGGATTTGAGGGTGGGAGGAGCATGAGGACTGTTCGTCTTGGAGAGGAGAACAATGGCAAGTTTTCCATTATCAAGAAGATGTTTAACTTCAGAAGCTCTAAAAAAGATGAGAAAAAAGTTTCAAAGGCACGTCGATCGTCAAAGATAACCAGTTCCAACGAAGAGTTCCAAAGCAGGTTACTTGCTGAGATTTACAAGAATATTTCGTCTAATCATGAACTAAGTTCAGTCTGAAAGTTAGAGCCTAAGAAGTACATGCTTTTTTTTGGATTTTTAAATTCTTTGGCTTCGAAAAAATCTTTATTATTGAAATATTCTTACTATTCATTGTTGTGTGATGAGTGTACAAGTTGTGAATCAAACCTAGTGTTATATATATATATATATATATATATATATATATATATATATATATATATATATATATATATATATATATATATATATATATATATATATATATATATATACTAGTTTATAACCTGTAAAACCACGGCTACAAAATTAATTAAATTTTAATAGTTAGAACACAAAATTATTAATCAATTATAATCGTTAATTTAAATAAATATGTGAAATTATATCACCTTATAATTTGTATTAATTTTATTTTAATTTTTATTGCATTGTTATTAATTTATTGTAATTAAAGTGAAAATTTTAAAATTTGAAATAGAGAATTAATAGGTTGACAAGTGGCATGCATTAATTAAGATGTTTAATAGGGTGACACATGACAAAAAAGAATAAAATATGTATTAATTATGAGGCCTAATATGATGACATATGTTAAAAGGATATTAAAATTATTCTTTTGTTAGAACTAGTTGTGAGACCCGTATGTTATAAGGGTTGAATAAAACAAAAAAAATTAAATATGAAGATTTAAATAAAAATTTATTTAAATTTAAAATTTAAAATTTAAAATTTTGAATTTTAAATGAAACATATTCAATAATATGAGTTGTAATATTGTAATTTAATTATTAGTTTCAAATAAGGCAATTAATAATTAAGGTTTAAATATGATGTGTTAATTAAAAAAAGATAAACAATGAGAAAATGACACATGGAAAAAACATTTATTCAAAAATACCAAAAAATTACATATGTCCAAGTTAATGAGAGAGTGACATGTGGCAAAATTGTTTTCATTTATTAGGGAGGATATATATATATATATATATATATATATATATATATATATATATATATATATATATATATATATATATAGAAGTAGGTTCAATGGAAAATGAACAATTATGGCAACATATGCTGGAACCAATGATCAAGTGACACGTGTCCATTTCTTTATTCATAAGCAATGTACTATGGAAGTTATTTATGTAGTTATTCCAAAGTGATGTGTTGTCATGCTTTCATTGATTCCAACATGTGTTGCCCTAATTTTTTATTTTCCATATAACCCTTCCCTATATATATATATATATATATATATATATATATATATATATATATATATATATATATATATATATATATATATATATATATATATATATATATATATATATATAGGGAGTGGTTCAAATGAGAATTATAAAAGATTAAGAACCCCAATTAATTAATAAATATTTAGATGACACTCTTATTAAACATGTTAAAATCCTAATTTTTGTGTTTTTGGTATGAAAAGAACAAACTTATAATTTTTACAGTCTGATATTTTCATTTATATATGCCCTCATATTTTTAACACAAAACTTATATAAAATACAAATTTGCACAATCCATTTACAGTTTAATGCAAAAAATTCACAACTTAATACCAATTGTTTACAATAATTCATTAATTCAAAGAAGTCAAAAACTAAAACTCTACTACCATATGCCGCCACCAACCACCTGTATCAACATAGTAGCCGTCATTTCTTGCAAATCAGATCTGTAAATAAAGTCATGCATTAACAACTTAAATACTACTTGACAGTCTAATAAAGCCTATTAATTAACTCTTTTTGAATTTAATGCAAAACAATTATAAAAACTAGTGGATTCTTACAAATTTATACAACAAAAAAATAAATATATTCATAAGAAAATTAACAAAAAAATTATACATAAATCATTCATATTTTAACACAAATAATAAAAAATTCACAGTAAAATGTAGTCAATTCACAGTTTAAACAGAAATTCATAGCCAAGGATGTAGAACTCGTTACTCGGTACCTGCTCGGCCGACTACCGAGTAACGAGTACTCGGGAGTACTCGGATTTGGTAATTCATGTAGAAATATTTTTAGGGACATTATATATGTCAAAATCATAAGTTAAAATCATAAGTTGATAGAAATATATAACAAAATTCGATACATGTGAATACAAAAAAAACTGAAAAACACATAATGGTCTCACTACATGAATAATTACTGATAATTTAAGATCTATATATATATATATATATATATATATATATATATATATATAGTAATAATCACATGTGAACGTGTTAAATAATAAATTATTAATTATATTATACATATTAATCACCAAGTTGACCAAGTTTTACAACATTGCTTAGTTCAGTAAGGAGCGGATCGGGGAGTACTCGGGATTTTGCAATTCGCCTGGGTAAGGGGCCGAGTAGCGAGTACTCGGATGAGTAATCGGCAAACT
Organism: Lactuca sativa; assembly: GCF_002870075.4. Taxonomy (NCBI): domain Eukaryota; kingdom Viridiplantae; phylum Streptophyta; class Magnoliopsida; order Asterales; family Asteraceae; genus Lactuca; species Lactuca sativa. The sequence continues at coordinate 120,040,069 of NC_056625.2, read as the reverse complement.
CGGCGAGTTTTACAACACTGTTCATAGCTTAATGCAATCAGTTCACATTTTTAAACACAAAAATCACAGTTTAATATAAAAATTTCACAATTTAAATAAATATTCACAGCTTAGTACAATTAATTCAAAGTTTAAAATACTACAATCGTAGCTTAATACATAAAATTCACAGTTTATTACAACAAATTTACAGTTTAATACAAAAACTATAAACTCACTGTGATAATATCAATTTAAAACTTTTAATACAGACAATTCATAGTTTAATATACAAAATTCACAATTTAATATAATAAATTCACAATTTAAGGCAAAAAAAATTATATTTGTAGTCATATTTTCAAATTAAAACTTATATTTAGACGTTAATATATGAAGACATTTATATGTATTAAATTATGAATTTAATATATTAAGTCATGAATGAAATTTACAACGTAATACAAAATTCACAGTTTAGTATACAAAATTAATTAGATACATTGTATGCACCACATAAATGCACAGTATAGCTTTTCAGCACTCACATTCACAATTTAATAATCAATTTAGGACTCTCATTGATTGTATTTATAACATAAAAATGTATTACCAACGGGCTTGTAGCCCAGCGGTATCAGGTTGTGCCCTCCCTCTTTGAGGTCGAGGGTTCAAGCCCCGTCGTGGACATAGGTGGAATAGGTGTTGTTAGCTTAGGAGTAGATTAGATTTGCCGGTTCAAAAAAAAAAAACATAAAAATGTATTAATTCACGCGTTCACAGTAACTAACCTAAGTAGAACTAAACAATAATTGAAACATTAAAACATCACAGTTCAAAGCTTAAAAAAAATCTAAATTTATATTATTTGAGAAAACACTAACATAATAACACACATTTTAAATTCAATTCACAGCTTAACAACAATAAAACATAAAGTGAATAAAAAAATTGATGCAAACATTATAAAAAAAACATAATAAACATGGGTTAACAACTTAATAGAAGAAAAAACTATTTTTAACAAAAGTAAACAACAAATGAGAGATTAGAACATAAAATTCACAAGTTAACAGAAAGAAAAAAAAGTAAACAAATATCAACATACCTGATGCAAATATGGTGTTGTTTCACTAAAGATCAGAGAGAAAAAGATGGAGTTGAGTTGGCGGTGCTACACCGGAGCGGCAAGGCAGTAGTTGTTGTGGCAGTTGACATCGATCTCAGATCTAGTCCTCCAATCTCGTTAGAAGTCGTAGATCTGAAGGCATAAATCATAGATCTATAAAAAAAAAAATCAATGATCTGCTATTGGAAATCGTAGATCTAACGTCGGAGATCATAGATCTGAACTGAACCGTTTCAAATCTGATGAAAACAAAGGATTTTGGAGGTTGAAGACATACATCTATGGTTGGTAGAGGTGGTGGTGGACCAGATCTAAACAGATCTGGTGGTCTTTCATAGAGATCGAGAGAAAAAAATGGAGGCGAGATGAAGATGTGTCATCAGAGCTCACAGATCTGAACATCAGTGGTGGCGAAAATCAGTGGTGGAGTAGATATGATGTGGTGGTGGAGTATATCTCGACATGAAATGCATCAAACACACCAGATTTGGTGTATATATGGTGGTGTTTCACAAAAAAATGAGGAGAGAAAAAGATGATGCTGGAATATGATGGTGATGATAGCCGAAACCGTCGTCGGTAAACAAGGGCGGCGGCGGTAGGTGGCGTCAACGGTGGTAGTTGATGATGATAGATGGAGGGTTTGTGTTTGAGATTTTGAAGGTGAGTAGGAGTGTTTGGATGTAAGAAAAATAACCAAGATCTTATTTTGTAGTTTAAGTTTAGAGGTTCTTAGGGTTCTTAACCTTTAGGGGTTCTCATTTGAACTTTTACCTATATATATATATATATATATATATATATATATATATATATATATATATATATATATATATATATATGGCCGGCCCAATACATTAGTGGCATGGGCTTAGGCCCAGGGCATCAAAATAATCCAGAATATATATAATAATTACCCAAAACTTAGCCCACATATTTGTTATCAGTTGACAACGTGAAGCTAGGGAAGACGTTAGACACACAATCGTCGTCCAACGATCATCAACTCATAGAGAAACCAAACGCATTTACCTAGAAACTCGTTGGCATTGCAGTCAATGGGAGAAATCAATGTTACCTTGAATACATCTCCCATAAATAAAAGTAAGAACAAATTTCTCTTTTTTCTCATTCCAATCGGCAGTTAACATCGATATTACATAGCAAAAAGCGATTTTGATTTGAGTGTGATTCCAGTCCGATTTTCTCTAATCTGATATGCCAAAAATCGATTATGAATTTATGATTTAGTTATTCACTAATTTGGGTGTGACTCGTTTCTTTTTAGTTGCTTAGAAATCCGATTTGGGTGAGTTCATTCGAAACATATGTTTATTTAGGTTTTTTTTCCTGAAATCTGCTTCATCTGATTTTTTTTCTTTGCTTCATTACAGGAAAAAAATACTCAAAGTCTGAAAGAGTTAAATCATTCATTCAAAATTTCATGATTCAGAAATCATATTTTTGTTTTAGAAATCATATTTTTGTTTCAGAAATCATTCGAAACTAGTTGGTTACTTGGCTGTTTCAGTTTTCCAGAAAACCAAATCCGACATCTCCTCTAATTGTGTTTGTGCTTGATATTGTTATTTCATAAATCATATTTAGGTAGGTTTTAATCTCGAAATTTGTTTTAGTGTAGTTTTGTTTCAGGAATCTTATTTATTTCTTATATATATGAATTCTTCTCTCAGATTTATAGTTATTGTTTTTTTATATCTGATTTCTCTAGTGTTTCTGAAATCAAATTTGGGTGATTTATCTACTGTTTTCTCAAAGTTTGATCTCTGCAATCGGATTTGTATTTGATTATTCTATTCAGCAATCAAATTTGTATATATACTGTTTCAGTAACCATATTTTAGATTTTGGTGAGTTTAATTTTGAAATATGTTTATGTTCAATATTTGTTGTCTAAATATTATTTCTAAAATTTTGTGTTATTGTTTATGTTATGTGAAACAGAAGCTATATTTATGACTTTGTTGCTAAAGATCATTTCTAATCAAATATCTGATTTCTAGAGGCCTTATTTCATAAAATCTAGTCATGTTGTATCTTTCATTATTTAGCTTCTATAACTAGATTTGTTAAGTTTTTAATATGTTTCCCCGAAAACAACCAACCATCAGGTGCTAAAATTTGAAGCTTTTGAAATCATATATCCGAAGTACGATGACTAAAAAGATTGAATGTATTATCAATTTTAAGTATTGAACATAGCTTTTTTAAAAATATTGACTATTCTAAAATAAAAGTTTTTTTGCTTCATAAAATGCACGAAAACATCATTTTACGTGATTATTGAACATAGATTTTTTAAAAATATTGACTATTCTAAAATAAAAGTTTTTTTGCTTCATAAAATGCACGAAAACATCATTTTACGTGATTTTTGTAGGTTTTGTTTATATTATTTGTTTGGTTATAAAAGTTATTGCATTTTTGTTTATACACATATATATATATATATATATATATATATATATATATATATATATATATATATATATATATATATATATATATGTTTTCTTTATCGGACTATATACAAGGGCATACAATTTTTTTTGTCTCGCCCCGGGCAGTAAAACACAATGGACCGGCCCTATACACACACACACACACACACACACACATATATATATATATATATAGGGCTAGGTTCAAATGTTCTTGACATCTATTGTGTGCCCGTATGCACAAATCTAAACCAACGGATGGAATAGAATCAATGATCTTGATCTAAGGGTCTATGATATTAAAATAGGGTAACATGTACCATATAATCACATAAATTTCACCATAAGGGTATTTTGGTCAATTAACCTATATTAAAAAAGGAAATTTCCAGATTTTAAGAGATAATTAATACCCTTATTTTTAAAAATCTGAATTTTTTAAATTTAATTCAAATATAATTTTTAATAATATCCGATTTCATTCTGTTAGAATGACATAAAAATCAACCATATACTAGTAAATATATTTTTGATTTTATTCTTGCAGAATATGATTATATTCAATATTTATATATATTAACATGCTTAAAGAATTATAGAACATATTATCAACACTAACATTTTATAAAGAATACATGTCTTATTGCATTAATAATATATCAAATAATTACATTGTATGATTGTGATACAAAGAACATTCTTGAATAATAACAAAATTCTGAAAGAATAACAAGTGTAATTCTGTAAAACATAACAAGATTCTTAAAATGTGAGTGTAATCAATCTTTGATTCATTCTTCAAGCATTTCCTATCATGTCTTCAAACCATTTTTCAATCAATTCCTATAAAAAAAATGCAACAAAAACTAAGAATGGTTAAAAAAAATATTGTATTCTTTAAGAATGACTTTACTGAACATATTCATTCTGTGGAAAAATATCATAGCAAATCTATTACAAAAAAGGCAAACACAAATTCTAAAAGAATCATTAACTCTAAAGTGCAATTACCGTTACTGCACTACCATTATTCTGACAGAATATATATATATATATATATATATATATATATATATATATATATATATATATATATATATATATATATATATATATATATATATGCCATTTTAAATTTTGGCAGAATGCATACAATATTTTAAATTGGCAATGTGGGTTGTAATTCTGATAGAATATAGCAAACATTAAAAAATTGTAACTTATTCTAATAGAATGTAATCTTCAAAGTATAAATTTTGATACAATGTAGTAAACATTAAAAAAAAATTGTAATTTACTCTAACAGAATGTAATCTTCAAATCAAATATATTCTAACAGCATGTTATTTTACTTATCCTGTCTTGCAATGTTTTTTTATTTTTCCTGTCTTGACAAATAAACTAAATGACATATAAATAATTAACCAAAAACATAATCGGAAGTCATGAATAAAAAAATACCTAGATTTCACCAGAGAAGAAGAATCAGTGACCACCACCACATCCTCTCCACCTCCTGGCCTGCTTCGATCGGAGCAATAGCCCCACCCCGCTGCTTCTCCTTTTGTTCTTCGATCTAGTCACTCATCGGAGATCGATACCTCCTCCCCTCGCTTTCTTTCTCTTCTGTTCCCATCGATCAAGGCCTATGAAGAGTCGACTTCATCGTTGATTTCTTTGCCCCATCGGAACCCCTCCTGCCCTCTGATGCCCTCTGATCAAACCTCTAGCACATCTCCCCTTCTATAGTAGCCCAAAACCTCTGAAACCCCGCTGAATAGCAGGGACCAATGCTGGGAAAACGAGAGGGAGGATAAATCGTTGTATACGTGATCGGCTAGGGTTTTTTTCAACAGATTTTGACTACATCCCATATTTAAAGGAATAATAAAGAACATATTAATTATCTACCATATTTAAATATGTCAAGATTACTATAATACCCTTAAATGATTTATTTAATAATTAATTATTTCCTGAATTCTTATTGGTACACACAGTCACACAATAATTGTCAAAAACATTTGAACCTCTCTCTCTCTCTCTCTCTCTCTCTATATATATATATATATATATATATATATATATATATATATATATATATATATATATATATATATATATATATATATATATATATATGTGTGTGTGGAAAAATGAATATACCCTTAAGGGGAATATAAGCATAGTACCTAAGCTTTTATATATATATATATATATATATATATATATATATATATAGAGAGAGAGAGAGAGAGAGAGAGGAGAGAGAGAGAGAGAGAGAGGAAGATGTTCGTTTTTTTATAGTGAGAGAAGGGTTTGTTATTTTTGGAAAGGGAAAATTAACCTTTTATGATAGTGAGAGAAGGGTTTGTAAGTCTTGAACTAACCAATCAAATCTACTAGAAAATCACAAAAAAATAATGCATCCATACATTATGGAAATTTGCATCTTTCGTAGTCTTAGACGAAGCAAAAAGAATTTCCATTGTCCAAGGCACCCAAAAATAATCGGATATCAAGATGAAACCTCCACAAATACAAAGA